>NW_028227262.1:6792500-7270000 GCF_978045245.1 Mus caroli
ATAAAGTAATGCGCCGTTGGTCCTAGGACAGGGAGACTCCAGGGATTGAACCTGAGCCCCAAGTTTGACAAGGGCAGCATATTGGAAGTGAGGAAGGAAGTTCTGAGGGGCTTAAAAACAGGATTTTTTTCAAATTAAGAGAAGCTGGCAGACTATGTACATTCATCACCAAATACTTTGTATGGAAAACTTCTGTATGTTTATTGTTCTCCACTATTCATTCTATAGAAAAGACATTTCTGAAATTAAGGTGAGCTACCCATTCCTAAGGTGCCGTCTCAGACCAGCTCTCACTGTGCAAGCTCGCAAGGGGCAAACAAATGAGCTACCTTTGTGCTCACACTACTGGGTCACATTTAGACTAAATCGTCCTGGCCTACTCCAGCAAAAATATTTATTTATTTTAAATCTTTCTCTAAATAAGTAGTTATAAACTGTGGAAATTAATATGCAGCCCTCACAGAAGTAATCACCAGGAGATGCCAAACACTCCCATTTGATTGCAAAGCTGGCAGAGTTCTTCTGTCAGTGTTGTGGGTAGAGACTGATTCTTGCCTGATACATTTCCTGTCTTTCCAGGAGTGGTGGGTGATTGGATAAACTACTTCACTCCGAAGCAGAACAGAGTCTTTGATGAACTATTCACGGAGAAGATGAGAAACAGTGACGTGGGCAGATGCTTGAAGGAGTATGCCCATTCGCAGAATGCATGATGGAGTACGCGCAATCAGATGGGATGTGAAGTGGATTCCGTTCTCTGCCGCGTGGCGCCTGGGAAACATGTAAATATGCTTTATTGATGTGGAAAACAGATAGTTCTTTCCGTGAAAAAGACGGACTTCAAAAATGTGTCAAAAGCGGCACTCTCGAGACTCTATTATCATCGTATTTGGTGACAGCAGAATTATTAATAAAAGGGGGCATAAAATTCTCCAGTCGTTGAACTCTGTTCAGTTCATTTTCAGCGAGTTCAGTGAGGTCCGGGCTGGTTCCTATGCAGAAAGAGCGGTTATTGCAACTCCTCCATGAGCTGCTCAGACGTGGGAAGGAGGAGAGGGATCGTCACATACCTGAGAAAATTTTATTTTCTGCCTATTTAGACAATCATGGCCTGTATCTTAATGTTTTGATTTCAACATTTCTAAGTGTCTGTGAGAAATACTTTTCGAAATCACAATAACAACAGATACCATCTTCTCAAGCTGGAGAAACCTCATACCTGGTCTCATTCATTGGCGAACGTGGTTGGGCACGCCTGCATTTTCTTAATGTTACCACAAGTTATAAATTTTCTCGTTTTACAATTTTGAAAATGGACTTTCCTGTTAGGTTTCTATGCTTCTGATTCGTTATAGTGTTTGGAGTAGGCATGCTCTCCTCCAGACTGGTTCCTAACACTCATCCAGTCGCTGCGGCTCTCTGTCAGGTGTATTACCCGATGCCGTCCACTAGAGGGCACTGTAATGAAATCTCCGTGAACTTCAGTGTTCACCCACATAGTTCTCAGGACAGCCGCTGTAGTAGAATCTCCTAAGCCTTGCTGAGAAGTCAAGATTGTACTATGATTGCTCCTGATGCTGAACTCAAAGAGGGAGTTTGATTTGCTGAGTTCAGCTGAACTCTTTGATTTTTATACCCTAGTGTATTATGAACCCAGGTGAATGTTTAGTGACAAATCTGTTGGGGTCTTTTGTATATAGTTGATAATTCTGCAAGAAGTTCAGTCTGTACAAATCTTCTGTGCACACGCATTTGTTACAAATAAAGAGCATTCTTTTTGACTTTGTGCAGCTCTTACCTTCGAAATAACATTTCTAATGGTTTCGAGTGGCTTTAACCACATACCTTCTTCAAGTAAATAAAGTTATTGAAGGTCAAAGCAAGGTCATCTGGTGCAGCTTTCTCCCTGGAGCTAGGAGGACACGGCAGAGCTGACTTCACACCTGCTCTTGGTGACCAAGGTGGACGAGGCCATCAGAGTCAGGCTCAGGAGACGGATGAGACTGAGAGGGAAGAAAGGGAGTCCCACAAGGGTGCAATATCTCCTCATAGCACAAAATGATCCCCCCCCCCCAGAACTAAGATCAGACAAACATCTCATGGATTTTACTCTTCTAGATCTGTAAAGTAACATTGGTAAGCTGTAATTCAATTTTGATAAGAATTTGGGGACAGTCAGTAACCCAAGGATATAACCAAGAATCTAAACTCTCTGTCCATGATCAGTCAGGGTTATGGGTGCTACAGACACAGAGTGAAGTTTGAAGACTCTGTTCTCAAACTGAAGCAGAGTGGCTCTCTCTCTCTCTCTCTCTTTGAAATTTTAAATGTATGGTCCATTTGTTTACATCTCAAATGATATCCCACTTCCCGGTTACCACCTCCACCAACCCCCCTTTCCAAGATATCCCACTTCCTGGTTACCTCTGTGCCACCCTCCCCCAACCCACATCAGCCCTCCCCGCTTCCTTTTGCCTGTATGAGAGTGCTCCCCCACTCACCCACACTCTCCCACCCTACCGCTCCAGCATCTCCCTACTCTGGAGCATCAAACCTCCCTGGGGACCAAGGGCCTCCCTTCCCGTTGCTGTTGGGCAAGGCCATTCTCTGCTACATATGTATCTGGAGTCAAAGATCCCTTCAGGTACACACTTCTTGGTTGGTGGTGTAGTCTCTGGGAGAACTGGGTGGTCAGGCCATCCTAAGCTGTTCTTCCAATGGTGTTGCAATCTCCCTCCGCTCTTCCAGTCCTTCTGCCAGTGCCCCCACCAAGTTCCCTGAGCTCAGCCTGATGGTTGGCTCCAAGCATCCGCCTAGTAGAGTGGTTCTCAACCTGTGGGTCACAACCCCTTTGGGGTTGACTGACCCTTTCATAAGGGGCATCCTAAGAGGGTTGGGAAACATAGATGTTTACATCACAGTTCATAGCAGTAGCTAAATTACAGTTATGAAGTAACAACAAAAATAATTTTATGGGTGGAGGTCACCACAACAGGAGGAACTAAAGGGTCACAGCATTAGGAAGGCTGAAAACCACTGTCTCTAGCAGGTTTCCACACAGAACCTTTTAGAAGGAAGCAGATGAGATGTTTCATGTACCAGCATGATCCACACAGAAAGAGGAGAAAAGAAGGGATGGAGAAGCAGGGCCCTGGCAGAGGCTGAGGAGGAGACAGGGGCCCCAGTGCGAATGAGAATGAGGTGTCCTGAGTGTGCAAGCAGGTCAATGCTGTCAGCATTCTTTTTAGGCTCCGCCCCACAGTTACCTGGCAACAGCCAGGTGTGCTTGACTCACTATAAAAGGGGCTGCTTGCCCCTCCTCATGCTCTTCCTCTCTTCTCCCCCCATTCCCCTTACCCTCTTTCTTCACGTGTTCATGGCCAGCCTCTCCCTCTTCCTCTCCCTCTATCTCTCTCATCTCTACTACTTCCTCAACTCCCCTCCCAATGCCCTAAATAATAAATAAACACTATTTCTATATTATATGTCATATAGCTGGTACCTCAGGGAGAAGGGATGCCTCAGCGTGGGCCCGCAGAGGCACCCCTCCCCCCACACCACACTGTGCTTCTACCAAACAGATCCCCGGCTTCTTTCTCTTTTTTATAAAACACAACAGATGCGCATCGCGCTACTTAGTTTTCTGTCAACTTGACACAGGCTAGAGTCATCTGGGAGGAGGGACTCTCACTGAGGACATGGCTTCATGGGATTGGCTGGTAGGCAAGCCTGAGGGCTTTATCCTGATTGCTGATTGAGTAGGAGAGCTCAGCCCACTGTGGGCGATGCCACCCCTAGGCAGATAGTCCTGGAGTGAATATGAAAGCTAGCTGCAAGCCAGGGGAGCAAGCCAGGAAACAGGGCTCCTCCCTGGCCTCTGCTTCAGTTCCTGCCTTCATGTTCAGACTTGAGTTCCTCCTCTAGCTTTCCCTTCATGATGGTATCTAACCCTCTCCAAAAGCCTTCTCTGACACTGCTGACACTTCCAATGTCCTGCCCTCCATTTTCATTTCTCCAGGGTCACCACTCCAGGGTCACACCATTTTCCTTCCGACTCTTAGCCATTCCAGCTTTGCATTATAAGGTAAATGTTTATCTCCTGCCCTTACTAGTTAAGAGTCCTATCCTTTCCCATTGTGTGTTCACCAGGCTCGGACCAGCCCACCCCAGCCAAGTAGATGTGCGACAACCATGGGGTGTGATCTGGGTTCCCAGACAAGCTCCAGTTCTTAATCTTCCAGAAAGCTCAGTTCTGATACCACAACCCTGGTTTTGTATTTGCTGAATGCTTCATGTCTGCATTTAAGCCTCATTGTTTGTTCCCGCCCCACTCTGTTTAAGCTCCAACACACTGGACTAGCTAGTCATTTCTTCCTAGTCTTACGGAGTGTTCAGCCTGCCTCCTGTCTCCTCATGGTGGCTCCTTCTCTCTTCTGCAGGATGGATGTGCTCAATGGTGAGTGAAGGAAGACACGCTGGTCCAATGTTTCATCTCACTGGGCCTGTAAACATGAATGTGTGAGCTGACAGTAAAAAGTCCTTTCTTATAGCTTTTGAAGGTGTACATTACATAGTTACTATTTACATTATCTAAGATAATCTAATCTGAGTGTAGTGAAATCATTCGTCTGCAAACAGAAAGGCAAGAAGAAAGACAAATTATGGTAGAAGAGCAGGCAGCTGGGCACAGTGCTGCATTCCTGTAATCCCAGCATGCTGAAGCAGGATTGCCAAATTTGAGGCCAGTGTGGATTTGGTATTGAGTTCAATACCAGCCTTACCTACGGAGTGAATTCAAGGCCAGCCTGGGCTACAGTGAGATTCTATATCAAAAAAAGTTGAATAGTACCATGGCATATTTATAAGTATTTTTAAAGTTCTTCTGCGTGTATAGAGTGTGTATGTGTATGTATATAGGGGTGTGTATGTATGTGTGTGTTTCTGTAGGCCAGAGGTCAATATTTGGCATCTTTCTCCATCACTCTCTACCTTGTTTCTGAGATGAGATTTTCTTATTGAACTTCTGGCTAAGCAATTAAGTAAGACTCAGTGAGCAGTGAGCCCCAGGGATCAGGTGCCCTCCTGCTTCCGTCTCCTCCGTGTGTGGGGATTATAAGCACAGACCACTGTGCCTGGACTTCTATGGGGGTCTTGCATGCAAACACTTTCCCAACTGAACCATCTTTCTAGCCTCCTTAACCTTATCTTTTCCTGGCAATCTCCTCTTGTACTATGTGAGACTATCAAATAGAAAAATTCTTCACACATTTATAATACCAATAAAAATCAACCAACTGCAAATCAGCGTCAAAGGGGGACTAATAGTGAGTTTAGATAATTCTCAGACCATTGACTTTCACTTTAGCCTCGTAGAGGGATTAATGCGCAGGTTCAGACCAAGGAGGAATTTTCTCAGGGAACAGAGTAGGCTATGGAAGTGGCTCCCATGGCTTCCTTCTCTGGATGAAAAGCTACAGGACACAAGAGCCAATGAGCCATCAATTCAGCAAGCCCCACAAGTAGCCAATTAGGAAGCTAATTAGAGACAATGACAGTATTCCATTTAGATAAAGAGACTCTGGATAGTTCCTTTCCCAAAGCGTGAAGGCTGTCATCTCAAAACTATAACAAACAGATTTGGGCAAATGGATATCAGCAGGTTTTTGGGTTCTCTCCACCTCACCCAGTTTCTTTGAAACATATGCAGGAGTAGTTTCAAGTTTTCAGTGTTAGTGATATTCAGCCAGGAGGGCTTACAAACCCTTAGTAATCATGGGGCTGTTATCACCATTACCTTTGGGATAAAAGAATGTAATAGGATCAAATCCTGCATCACTCAATAACAGGAAAATTTGTGTGTATACATTTATTTATTTATGAAACTGTGATTTTGTTTCATTTCAAATTTGCTCTTTATTTCGGCAGTTTATATTAACTTACATAGAATTTGCTCCCATAGAGAAAAGCAAACAGTGGTCTGTGGTCATTCTCCATTACTTAAATCTCCTGTCACCAGCATCTATTGGTGTCACTGACCGCTGAGGGGACATTCAGCCAAGCTGTGGGACAATGCCCTCTAATGATTAGACAGGCTTTGGGGAGAAAGGCTCTATTCCTGAGTAATTGGCCCAAGTGGGATTTTAATTAAAATAAATGAGGGTGGTCAACTAACCCTTGCTAGGTAGCATAGGCTAGACTGAGAAGTGAGTTTATTCACCCCCAGACAGAAATGTTTCAATCAGGTAATTATGCAAATGGATACTATTAATATTAATATTACTTGCTTCTTTCTTCCTTTGTTGCTAATGAAGGTCAATTGTATCCTGTTTGGCATGTCCAGCTCCTGAGTTGTGAGCCTTCATTAGGCAGTGAGTTACAGTGATGTTTCCTCTGAGACCGGTGGGAACTCCGAAGGCAAAGAAAACCGAGGCCAGAGGGTGACAAGCCTTGTCACAGTATGCCTCCAGAGGTGCCAATCAAGTGGAGGGCTAATTATGGCTGGGCATGAACTGCCTGCAATTCCCCTGGACAGACAGGGCATGGTGTACTCACATTAGCCATTGGTCTCTCTTCTGTTCCACTCTGCACAGCTTTGTCTGAACATAGGTTTCTGCTATAACAAACGTGAAATGCACAAATCAGAGAAAGGGAACTTGAATGCCTCACTATTTCCTGTGAGGCAAGTGGCCGAGGTTTGGGAAAGCCATCCCCTTGCATTAAATTGAGGTGCCTTCCCAGGAACAGACCCCTGAGAGACAGGAGGATGAGGACAGAACACCAGTGCATTATGGGAAGCACCGTGTATAGCAGCATGGTGACATTTCCTTAGCCGCATCCTGTCCCGACTTTCCCGTCTTGCTCTCTACCTGTCCGAGCGTCAGGCTTTCTGCTAAATGGACATGAAGGCTCTCGTGATTTGTTTGTTTGGGGGTCAGGGTGTCATGAAGCCCAGGGATTATACATCTTGGAAATACTAACGTGGCCAGTCAGCACTGGGAACCTCACCTCCGAACAGGTCTGGGTCTGTAGGAGAGGGCTGGTAGCAATCGATGTCTGAGGCTGACTGAGAACCCGAGGATGATTGTCATGGGAGAGTGTGGAGGAACAAGGGCATGGGACAGTTTCTGAGCCTGAGTCCTACCCTGCTGTATTTTCAGGTTTCAACTTCTTCAACTATAGGGTTCTAGTAACTCCGTGCGCACGGACCACTGAGTGGGCTTTCCTAATATGCAGACTATTAGATCGAAGACCCGGGTTCTACACCTCTCACTCCAGGGGAGGGCTAGCACACATATTTGCACAATTATTAATTATAGTGAATTGTTGTTTTAAGAGCTTTGGAGTTGGCTAAGGGGCCATCTCTGAAGAAGCCTTACCAATCACCCATCTGCTGCCTTAGTATGTTCTAGAGCTGCCACCTAGTGTCTGACCCCCGGTAGTTATAGCTGTCTATTGCTCAATTTTCACATCTATAAAATAGAGGAAGAAAAATACTTCCTTTATAGATCTGTGTGGATTAAAAGAAAAGATATATAGAGGTTAATTTTATGGTCTGCAGCAATAAGGCAACAGTGCTAGGTAGCCATATAGTCACTGAACGTGTATGAAAAGTGAGAGAGTCACCTTGGGTGAACAAAGTCACAAGAGGTTTGTCTACAGGCAATCCCGCCTCCCCCCCCCCCACCCCCCAGCAGAGGCACGTGTCCTTCAGGCTAAGAGGTGACATGTGTAACTTAAGCTTGGAACAAGATGGTGACACTAAACAGATTGGCTTTCTCTTCTGATCTTTGTCATTTAAAATACACATGAATATGGAGCAACCAGCTGTGAAGAAAGAGGGCATATTTAAGACAGGTAGAAAGTAGGGGACACAGCTAGTGCTCAGCTATCAGCAGTGAGGAGGGTGGGGAGGGTGGAAAGAGAGCCCTGCTGGGGACCAGGAAGGGGCTCAGCAACTCAGGAGGTAAGGTGGAACCCCAAGTGTTCTGCTCTCTGCATATCCTTTGAATTTACTTTATTTTTTTAATTTTAAAATGTTATGTGAATCCGTGTCAGTGCATGTGTATGTGTGTGTGCACTGGTCTGTAGGTGCCTGTGGAGGTTAGAAGATGGTGCTGGATCCCCTGGAGCTGGACTTACCAGCTCTCAGTGAGCCACTGAGGCACCCAGCATGGATGCTGGCAATGCACTGGGACCTGCTGAAGAGCAGGAAGTGCGACGTCTTTTCAGCCTCTATAAGTGAGTATTTTCCAGTGATTGTCTGGGGGCTTAACATGTATGTTTAGAAAGAATCCCAAAACACCCTTAAACACCACCACAGGACTCATTTTCATAGGAATATGTATCTACCTCATCCTGTGTCGATAGCTCAACTTGGCATCACTTATCTAGACACTGTACAGTTATTACATAGCCATCACAGTATAAACATTGAACAGTTATTGCGTTAGAGCCATCGCTATAATCTACCTCTGGCATTTTCTTCTTTCTAAACTACTACTACCATCACCACCACCACCCTCTCCTCTTCTCCTGGGCAATGATGAGTTTTGTTGTTGTTGTGGGGTTTCGTGGTTGTTTCGTGTGTGTGTGTATGTGTGTGTAAGAATGTGTTATTGTTTTTACTCTTGAATGAAAATCCCATTGGATGTAGATTGAGATGGGAAGTCATTCTTAGAGGAATTCCAACGTTTTACGCCACTGTTCTTGCTTCCTTAAAGCCAACCTGGAATAATCTTCATTCTTCCCTGTTGTCCTTCCTGCTGCCTGTAGATCCCACCAAGGCTTTCTTTCCATTAACCTGGAAGGTTTCTGGCCATCATTGCTTCACACATTTCTTCTGTCCTGTTTTGCTTGCATTCTTATCTATGCTCTACTTCTTTTGACTTGGTGTCATAGACCTTTCTGTCTCCATGTCTTTGAATTCCAGTATTTCCCTTTAATTCATTTTTAGTGTGAGTGAGTGTGGCAGGGCAGGGCGTACCAATCACTTACTTTGCTGGAGACTCCGTGAGCTTCTGGGGTGTGTTAGAAGCTGGGCTGTTTTGAAATGATCACACTTTAAGCTGCCCCAGTCTCCTAGGACTCCTCCCGGGCTCTGGTCCTGTCTCCTGTGGTGTTCCTAGCCTGCTCCCTTCTTTAATGAAGCCATCTTTGTTGTTTATAATGGATTCTCCTGAGCTGAGGGACAAGAGCCTTCACATTGGCACGCAGTCTTCTGAGGAGTAAGGAAGGAGTTTCCAGTAGCTCTCTTCCCTCTCTGCCTATGGCCATGGGGATTCTCTTGCTTGGATTCCAAGTTCCAGATCCTGTTAAAGCCTGCTAGCAGCCCTGCCAGCAACCCCAAGTGTTTCTCACTTAATAGCCCATCCTTGGCATTATCAGACACCACTAAAGCGCCTCTCCATGGTATCTGGCTGCAACTGCTTTGGGAAGTTTGAGGTTCTCTGGATGAGTCTGGGTTACTGTTCAGACAATCTCCAAAAGTATCTCTATCAGTGCCTGGCCATTTTCGGTTGGGAGGATCTAGTGGTGATCTATGAGCTTCTGCCTGCCGCAGCTGAACACACATCTTCTTGACCAGGGTTTCTATCAGTGGGAATGTAAGTAAGTACGAGTTTCAACAGTGAAGCTCTACTCTTGCCTTGTACAGTTTGGGTGACTGGAACATGGGCCCTAGGGTACTTTATTTTCTCGCACAGTGGCTCCGAGGGAGAACGTTTCTGAGGAATGAAGAGCTCATGCTGATATGGGTGAGACTTGACAACAGGCTAAACACGGGCACTGTTGGAAAATAACACAAAACCTTGACTAACTGGGGCAACCCAGAGTAAGCAGAAGTGGGCTGAAAATACTAGGTTGTGGCCAGTGTTTGACCTGAAGTGGTTGTTTTCTGTGGTCAGCATGGAGCCCCTAGAAGATTCTACAAAAGATAACATCAAACATGTGAACAAAAGACCTAGAAAACCATTCACACAACTTGAAAGGGTGCAGGGCCGGCAGCATCAAACTCAGAACTTGCTATTTGAGCAGGAGAAACTGAGGAAAGCTCTCTTAACTAACTTTAAATTATCTGGGACAGTTCACACGCACTGACCTCTAGCCTTTCGTCCCAGCCTCCTGAGACATGCGCCTGAGGCATGCGCCACCATAGTCCCTAGGCCGTGATGTCTTATTAATGGGGTCAGCGAGCTCACAGACTAAGGCCAGTGCTCTGGCTTGTTACGTGAACTGTCTTCTGTATAACCAGGGCTCACCTACAGACTAGGGGTTGGTAGTTAGATCTGAGATGTCCGTGCTAAGGTTAGAGGTGAAACCTGGGGCGAGAACCTTGGAGTACACACAATCACACACAAAGGAAATCAAGAACAAAGTGAGGACAAGAGGCAAAGAAATGAAGACAAGGCCACCTGTCTCTTTCTAACTTGTGCTTGCCTTCTAGGGACGACTCAGGACCGCAAACCCATGGTGACAGAACTGCTGGCAACATACAGTAGGCACAAGGGACCTACTTGTCAGCACTAATGGTTTGGGTTTTTTGATGGCAGAGAGTTGTAAATGTTTTGTGAGCCACATCTCCTGCTTCTTAAGAGTCTATATTTATGAGCTGATGCCTAGCTCTTGGGATCAAGGACAATCTGCATTGGCCACAGAAGTCACAGTGAAAGTTGAGTTCAGTAGATGAAGGTAGCATTGCTTCAGCCATAGCTGCCAATGGTCCATTCTGCCCTCTCTAAATCAACTAATCACAGGCATGAATGTATTTAAACCTCTGTATTTACCTGTGTGAGCTCTCTCTGTGTGCACATTCAAAGCAGTCACCATGCTACAGACTTGGTGTCCAGGCTCTTGTTTCTGAATCTATACAGCTAGTGCTTGAAGGGAATGCCTAGGACATGTCTTTTACAGTACAGAAACTTCAAGTCTGTGAACGGTAACTTTATTAACACAGGTGTGTCTTACCAGACACATTGCTTTACAATAAATAAAATCCCAGTATCATTAACACCACACACACAAGTTTGACAGGGCACAATACAGAGTGGATTGTTTATGATGTCTGACTTGCATTCACTAGAGGTCGGAGAAAGACTAGGTCAATCCTTCAGTAACGACCTTGCATCAAGAGGAAAACAGACATAATTATGTCATGGATTCTGGAACCATGATTTGAGAAAACTCAGCTTTGAGAATAGTGAAGTATCTCATGAATCAGATCACACGCCTGCAGATTATACTTCTGGACTTGATCAAAAACAATGCAAAACGACTGAAAAAGGCTTCAATCTCCCCCCCCCCCCACTACAACATTTTCTATTTTTGGCATGAGTTATTAACTTTTTCTATCAGTAGGAAAATGTGCTCTGCAAACTCTCTGATGGCTCCCCGGCCACCACTGCATTTGCAGATGTACCCCACAGCCTTCTGGGCCCCGGAGCAGGCATCGGCAGGAACAGCGCTCAGGCCCACTCTCTTCAGGCATTCTTCATCAGACACTTCATTGCCTGTGAGTGAGACAGAAACCATTCACTATGAAAGCAGAACGTTCCAGCAAAACGATACAAACCACAACCAGTAATAGTTACATCCACAGGAGCACTAACAGTCATACAGAACAAAGCAGTCCCTTTAAGTCCAAGTGTGCCTGGGATCTGGAGGGAGCACGGAGTATACCCCTTACCTACTGTGTATATTATAATGATCAGAAATTCTGTATGTGAATTACAAATGACAGCTTAGTTGAGTGAAAAATCAAATACATGTAAGGGTCCAAGCTATCACATGTAGTGATTATCAGCTTTAGATGACTTAATCACTATTTCTCTCTATGTCCTATACTCTAGCTTTCTTAGAGGTAGAGTGTGGAAGGAATACCCAGACAGATTCTGCCTCTGCCTCCAGAGTGCTGTTAAAGGTGTGTACCACCACATCCTGGCCCTCATTCCCAAACCTTTAAGCATTTATAGCTAATAAAAATAGTTATCAAACTCACACAATAAATAATAATTCCTTAAAATAATTGAATAACTGATTATGGTCAGACATCACCAAGTATGTCAACACTCGTCTTTGTGTGTGTGGGCACAGGGGTGAGGAGGCCAGGTCAGTGTCAGAGGTCTCTCAGTCATTGGCTTGCTCATGTACTTGGTGTGTGTGCACACGGAAGGCGGGGGCAACTCGTGGGAGCTGCTTCTCTCCTCCTACCATGAGGCTCCGGAGCAAGTCCTGTTATCCACTGGGCCACCTTGCTGGCTCTTCAGACTGGGGTCTGAAGCCACCTCTCCAAGCCCTTCTGAACTGTCTTTTTCATTTTGAAATTTTAAAATCAGGAGACAAGCCCACATGGTGTACTTGCTAATCCAAGTCCCCCCATTCCCAGCTACAACAGCTCTCTGACTTCTATGTCATATACTATGTGTAGGACGGCTGTCACACTGCAAGCACTGAAATAAATACTAAATTACATTAACAAACTCCACCCTCCCCTGCCTGCCCTGCCTAATACCTCATTTAGAAGAAACACCAGAGGCCACCAGTGAGATAGCGACCATTCTGGATCCGACTACCAGGAGCACTGAGAAAACGCTGCCTCCCAGTGCTTATTGTCCACCCACAGAAATGTTCCCCTGTAACTCACGTACTGAACTGAATGGTTCCCATGGAGAAGTACCACGAGCGTTACCCTAGGTGATCCTGTCTAAAGTTAAACTCTTCTTACAAGAGTTATTGAGATGCAAGCTTGAACCTACGATCCTCCTGCCTTCCCAAGCTGGGCCTATGGGCACACAGCAGCATGTCCGGCACAGCACTAACACTGCTCAGGAATCTTAAAAGACTTATGTGTACGAGTGGGTCTACCTGCATGTATGTCTGCACCTTGTGTATACAGTGACTCTGGAGGCCTGAAGAGGGTGCTGGATCCCCTGGGCTGGAGTTACAGCTGGTTGTAAACTGCTGTGTGTGCTGGAAATCAAATTTGCATTCTCTGAGAATAGCAGTGCTCTTAGTGAACCATTTTTACAGGCCTGGCATGTATTTTTATGTGCCTTTCTGAAACAGTGCTTGCATTCTGTAAGTAAACATTTAGGAAGTATTCTCTACTTCCTAACCTCCAAGTTTTGTTTGTGTTTGTGTGTGTGTCTGTGTGGTGAAGGGGTGTTTAAGCCATACATATTCACCACAGCAACATTTTCTTTAAGCAAACAAACGTTACGATCCAGGATAATTATCACTACTCCTTTGTCAATGCCTTCTGAAGTCTGATTCTTGGCCTATGGCAGGCATTAAATGGCACAGTTCCTCTATGAGGCGAAGCCTTCTGTTTTTCTCTCTAATGTTAGTTTAGTTCGCTCTTTGATGATGACCACACAAAGTCACTCATATAGAAGCTTCTTTGAGCCTCACGAATAATGGGTACAGCAGGAATCCTAAGGACCACATGGGTGGTGCTTTCTATAGCAAATGTGCTATTGGATTGTTCTCTATATTGGGCTCCAAAGTTATCCCAGCACCTCAAGAACACAGGCTCATGTGGGCCTCGTGAGGCTGGAGTCATCTGTCCGTGTCTGCTTCGTGCACAATCTGTGTGTAGTCACTGAGCACCTTAACAACTTGTGTAGGTTAAAAAGCAAACAGTAAAAGTGTTATGTGTCAGAGCCTGCTGGCCCTGTGCCTGGATTGTATAGCCTCTGTAGCAGTCCTAAGGCATCCACTCCTGACACCTCCAGCTTACTGACGGTGGTGGTGACAGCGTGACTCCACAGTATGTGTTGGAGAAAGTCCACTAGCCGATTCTGACACACTGCCACGGTAGACTTTGGAACAGCTGTGTCAATGGCTACCTGTGGGTGGGGGTAGTGGTGGTAAGTAAGCATGGACCAGGGCTCTCATGTGGAGGTTAGAGAGTTAAAGGTTAAATGACTTTCAAAGGCCATTTCTCTCTTTTTACCAGACATATCCTAGGGAGCGACCTCTGGTTACCAGATGGGAAGTAACTGCCACTACCCAGCAGCCTTATCACGGGCCCAGACTGTACTAATGTAGTGCTCTGGGCTGCAGCTCTCGCTTAGGAGCTCGCGAGGCTCCCTTCTGGTCATCTGACAGGGTAAGCAGAGCCTCGGATGACCCACCGAGATAGGCCACTTCTTTCCAGCACAGGCCCATCTCCTTCCTCCACTCATCCACGGTGGCCAGCTTATCGGACACACTGACTTCTGTTTTACAGTCCAGCTTTAAGGCAGAGAGCGTCTGCTTGGAGCAGGCCCGTTCTGAGATGAGCCTCACCTGGAAAAGAAGTGGGGCTGTTAGGAGGAGAGGGAAACAGACAGGCCTGATGAATCAAGCTGTGAAGACTCACATCACAAATGAATGGTCCCCTGAGCCTCACAAAGCTTGCCTCACTTCCAAGGCCTATCAAGGCACCACACCAGCTATGCGCAGGACACACAGCCTGCTCCCTGTAGGTCGGTCATCTGCTCAGAGCATCACATAGTGGAATTCCTAGTGACTGTAATTCCTTTACTCCTTCCCACACTGTGGACTGAATCCAAGGTGTCATGCACACACACTAAGCAGTGTGTTATTACTGAGTTTCAGCCCAGCCTCCTTTCCATGTCTAACGTGAGACAAGGCACTGCTGAGCTGCGTCAGTCCCTGACCTGGGGATCCCTAGTATCTGGAGTTTCCAGTTTGCGCCACCGGGCCTGGCTTAATCTTCATTTTAAGAAAAATATACTCATATACACTATGTTATCCTGAATTAATAATTTCATTCACACGAGTAAGCCATACTTTAAAAGTCTACATGGAGCTTGTCCCTTTCTAGTTGACAACACTAGTTAAGGAAATTTTCCTTGTTTAAGGTCCTATGGAAAAGGAAGAAATATATTTAAAATATGACTAAGTATGAAATATTAATGGCTCAAAAAAAGCCCAATTTTATCTTTCAAGTGTTGATAGTTCTCTAGGAATACACCAAGCAATACTTCAAAACCTTCATGTAAATAGTGAACTTTAAATCTCTTAAGTACTGGAATGTTCTCTGAATCAGAATCTTGCAGGTACTATTATTATATTAAAGGAGCACATACCTCAATACCACTTTTCTTTAATAAACTTATGCCAATAGCATCTCTTACATCATAAGATATTATTTCTTTTTGGTCTCCTGATACATAAATGTGGCCATTGGTGAGACATCCATCAATATTACAAACCAAAAGCTTTATCTCCTTCAGTTTCTCTTTTCCAAAATAGCCAAATCTAAAAGAAACCAAGACAGAACTGTGAGCACAAATTCAACAGTCCCAACATGCTTCCGGCCACAGGCAGCAGCAGGCAGCAGCACTGTGGGTCACTCACTCAGACACTGCTCTGAGCAGCGCTGTGGGTCACTGAGACAGACACTGCTCTGAGCAGCACTGTGGGTCACTCGCGCTCTGCAGATGGAACGAGAGCTCCGACAGGCAGTACGGCTTGCCAGACTGCACCTCCCAGCGCAGCGCCAAAGTCATTGCAAGTGTTCTATATGCACGCCTTCCCCATTCAAGGAAACGGAGTACAAAGACTGCCTCCAGTCTCTGCCTACAAGGCCAGTTAGATGTGCTAAAGATAGACCTGGGCTTTGGCCCACTGCTATCTCAGGCTTTCCCCTTCCTTTACCTCAGAACTCTCTGCTCTGCGATCGGCCAATCGATGTCCACGTCGATATCCACACTGTGCTCAGCTCGCATTTCATAATACGCCATCTTCCCACCCTGAAGACAACAGAGACGCTGAGTGTTACTCTGACAGTCGTGTGTGCGTGTGCAGCTTGGATCTGGGTTTACAGCGAGAAAACAAAGACTCTAGTAAGCCAGCGACACACCCGAAATGATCACTCTGAAATGAGGCGCAAGCCAAACCAGTGAGTAATGAATTCTGTCTACCATGCAGGTCCCCTGCTCCTTTAAACAGCCCAGATTTAAGGTGAAAGGGTAGAGAGGACACCCTCCCTCCAGCACTCCAACCACAGCAGAGTCTAGGACACTGACATCTGCTGCTTTTCCTCTGTCCCCTGACAGCAGCACCAGGCTTTCAGGTCTTTGGTCCCTGGCAAGTGTTGAACTACCCACCTACAGTACCATTGTACAGACTGCCTCAGGTTCCCCGGGTGCACAGTGCATGACTAGGCTGAGGCAGAGTCCAGGGCACAGGCTGAGAGAAGAATGTTTCCTTTGATGTTGTTTCAATGACCAGATCAATTGTTGGAAAACTTATTTTTTTTCCTTTTTGTTAGATATTTTCTTCATTTACATTTCAAATGCTATCTCCAAAGCCCCTTATACCCTCCCCCCCACCTTGCTCCCCAATCCACCCACTCCCACTTCCTGGCCCTGGCATTCCCCTCTACTGAGGCATATGATCCTCGAAAGACCAAGGGCCTCTCCTCCCATTGATGGCTGACTAAACTTAATTTTTAAAGACCAGTTTCACCCTAGGTCCTCTGCATATTCGTTACGGTTGTGTAGCTTGGTCTTTATGTGGGACTCCTAACGGTGGGATGGGGCTGTCTTTGACCCTTCTGATTGCTTTTGGGACCCTTTCCCTCCTACTGAGTTGCCTTGCCCATCCTTGAAATGAGGTATGCACCTAATCTTATCACAGGTTGCTATGCCACGTTTGGTAACACCCCTGGGAGGCCTGTTCTTTTCTGAAGGGAAATGGAGAAGTGGATCTGAGGGAGAGGAAAGATGGGAGAGGGGAGGAGGGTGGGGGAGGGACTGGAAGGAGAGGAGGGAGGAGACTGCAGTCGGGATGTAATATATGAGAGAATGAAAAGTAAAAACTGTTTTCACAAATCTTGTTACAGTGAGAAACACAATTTTTATCTACACATTAGGGAAGGGCTAGACCACAGGTGTCCTTAGAAAAGAACTAGTAGTTCTTTTCTAGGATAGTGTGTGTGTGTGTGTGTGTGTGTGTGTGAGAGAGAGAGAGAGCACGAGCGAGAGAGAGCGAGTGAGTGCGAGCGCTAGCCTTCCTCGACTCTACAAGGAAACTGAACATGAGTCGCAGGAGCACTTTTAGAGCAGAGAGGTTTTCTTTTGGTGCTAGCAGTTGGAACTGGTCCTCTGCATGTTGAGAAGGTGGACCACCACTAAATTAGTCTTCAGTGCATGATGTTCCCGTGTGTGGATACACATGTGTGGTGTACAAGAACGTGTGCTCATACACGTGTGAAGGCCTCAGAGTCACATTGGGAGTCTCCCCCAATCACTTTCCACCTACTCGTTGGGACAGACCACCCTAGGTAGCCACGGTGGCCAGGGAATGCCTGGTCTCCCTTTTTTGCACTGGAATTACAGGCAGGACCACATCCCCCAGGCATTTATGGCGTCTGGGGATCTGAACTTCAGTCTTCACAGTTGTATGCAAGTGCTTTACCCAGAGCCATTTCCACGCCTCTCCCCTCCACCCCCAGCTCCTCCTATCCATGCTCTGCAACCTGCTCCCCCCACTGTTTTGTAAAATAGGGCCCATCTCAATTTTGGCAGTATTGTGTCTGTCCTGAATTATTTCATTTTTAAAGGTGTATTTATTTTCATGTATATAGACTGTGTTTTGTTTGCATTCATGCCAATACACAAGAAGGCCAGAAGAAGCTACTGAATCTGCTGGAACTAGAGTTACCGATGGCTGTAAGCTGCCATGTGGGTGCTGGGACGTGAACCTGGGTCCTCTGGGAGAGGGGTCAGTGCTCCTAAGTGCCCACAGCTCCTCATTATTTCATTTTCAGAGCCAGTGGTTCCCTCTGCACAGTGGGAACCCACGTAAGGTTTCCCACAGCCCACTGTAAGAGAGAGCTTGTCGTCGATAGTGAAAATGAGCCAATTTTCAAGTATATGACGTAGCCACACAGGCTCTAAGAATGAGACGGCCAACCTCTCAAAAATGAGAGCAGCAAGTGAACACACAGAATGATACAGCCAAGGTGACCAGAGAGAGAAGTTGTCCTTCGAGAAAACTAGGTGGGTCGACTCTCTCTCAGATCTGCGGAATTGGTTGTTTTCTGTTTGTAAAGTATAGAAATTATTTAACCACACAGCCACAATCTACTTGTAACACACACAACTGAGGGGGCTAGTGCAAACACAGGATGCCAGGAGCTCTCGGCCTTCGTTCCATTTTTTATCTCAATGTCCCACTGAGCAGATTCCACAGACAGTTCCTGGGAATCCCACAGTGTTCCTGGGAGGCACTGCTGCAGGCTGACATCCCAGACGGTAACCTCGCTTCTCCTCAGCAATGGTAAAGACAAGCTTCTCCCAGAGCTCAGAGCACAACACACAAGGGTTTGAAGAGTTTTATAAAATGAATATACAAACCTGTAAGTAACCCATCTCTATCAAATGTCTTTTAGCAAAATAAAATGAGCCGTTCTCATATAACTCTCCATCCCAGTCTTGTCGACGAGGCCGTTTAGCTGGATTCAAGTTCAGAGGCTCAGTCACTTCGCGAACTAAAAGCAAAAGCTACAGTAGTCGACAGTACTTTGAATAGACACATTCACTTAATAACTTTACAAGCATAAATAAAACTCCCCTCAGACTGCGGACATCTGCATCTAGATAAACAAAAGGTATTACTGTAAGGGACAACTGCTCAGATTCCTAATGACTCGCCTCCCTTTAAATACTTAGTAGCAGAAAGGTATTTCGTGAGGCAATTCAGAGACTCAGGGTTAAGAGGGGTACACAGCGCTGAGGGTTTGGAGGGCAAGCGTCAACCTTTCAACAGTTCCAAGGATCGCGACTTGCTTGCCATCAAGTGTCACTCTGTGCTTGACCTCCTTAGTTCCAGACGCAGTCATGCAGTGTGTGCATTTACCTAGCGTGGTACAAAGTGCTTTCATAGAACTGTCATAGAAAACTAAGGACTTCCCTATTAAATCACTGAACCTTTTTGCTTTTTGGGTTTTTGTTTTTCTGTTTGTTTTGTTTGTTTTGTTTTGTGAGAGTTTCATGTAACCCAGGCTGGCCTCAAATTCCCTACTCAGCTGACTATCACTTTAACTTCTGATGTTTCTGGTTCCACTTCCTGAGTGGTGGGATAACTTGACAGCCATGTGCCACCATGCCCAGTATTACACAGTGCTGAGATCTGAACTCAAAGCCTTATGTATGTGTACACTATGTATTGACAGGCAGCTAAAAATCCAGGATTCAACAAGACGGGCCAGGACACGCCCCTCTCCTGGGAAACGGGTTATGGAGCATGAGGATGGATGGTCTGCACGCTTGCTCACACTTGGCCCAAGCAGAGACTGTGCTGGGTGAGGACCTGAGGAGCAATTCTAACCGATGGATGTGGGCCACAGACTGTCAGGCATAGGAAACACAACTATAACACCAGTTCTTCCTACCGTCAAGTCCCCGTGCCAGGGAGAGGCTGGAAGACCAGGCAAGAACCTTACAAGACCACAGGACTGGTTCTGTCTTTTCCTTACAGCGCCACGTGCTGTTGTCTCCTGTCCTCACAGTACCATGTATTGGCATCTCCTGTCCTTATATAACTCTGAGCTAGCACTTCCTGCCCTGTCTACGGTAGCTGAGAGGGAGCCAACTGTACCTACAGACCTTCCTGTGATGTGCACCTGCACTGGGCAGTGACTGGAACTACAGTCAGTGAGTCTAGTACAACTGCATCACCATCATCAGCGCCTTATTCCTGTGTCTCACAGGGAAGGTCTGTGCTCTCTGAAGGGAAATGTGGACTCCAGTGTTTATGGCAAGTGCTTGCCACATCACGAGACACTTGGAGAAGCAGAAATATGAAAGCCACATTCAAGAGGATGAATGGGAGGAGAAGTGACTCAGAAATAAACAAAAATGCTAGAGTTTATATCAAGAACTTTCCAGGAATCGCCATAAGTATGCTAAAGACATTAAAGAAAAAGAGCTTGAATTGGATAAACATGGAAATTTCAGCAGGGAATGGATGAACTCAAATATGCAGACTAAGAAAAACCTGAAGTAATTCAACAGCTAAACTGGCTGAAGAGATAATTAATATACTCTAACACACACCAGCTAGGATTGATTGCTCAAAACTGACAGAGAAATAAAGAGAGCAGAGTCAACAGAGAAATACAAACCAGAAACTAAAAACTAACTTAGTATGGATTCCAGAAAGAGGACAAAGAAAACGTGCAGAAAAACACCTCAGGGCTCACACACACTAGCAAGTTTCTAGCCTACTTCAGGGGAACTAAGAAAAGCAGAGCCACACCACGCTGTGGAGAAGAGAAACCAGAGAATGTGAAGAGCAGCTGAGAAGGAGACACGCTAGACTTGAGAAATCATGGAGATGGTAGCTGGTTCTCACTGAGAAAACATAGAAGATAGTGGCATCTTCATGCTGCAGCTTCAGAAACCAGTCTTAAAATGCCAGAAGAAAACAATTACCATGTTGTAAATATAAGATTATTAGCAAGACACTGTGACCCCTCAATTCACTCTAAATCGCAGGAACACAGTGTGTGCTTTTCCTTCTATTTGGTGTGTGCACAGGTCTAAGATGGTGACACAGGTAAGAATGTGTGTGTGTATGTGTGGGGTGTATTAGAATGCAGGCCTGACATTGGCCTCAGGCATTTTCCTGTCTTTCTGTAGTTTACTTTGTGCAGCTGAGCCTCTCATTCAAACCTAGAGCTTGCGGACTGATGACTCTAGCCAGCCAGCTTCTCCCAGGACTCCCTTGTCTCTGTCTACGAAGTGCTGAGCCTATGGAAGGCTGTTATGGCTAACCATCCTTTACACATTTGGGGGGTCAGAATCACACGCTGTGGTGAATGCCGTAGCTGTTTCCTCATTCTTCTGTAATTTGTATCTCTATTTTAAGAGACATTTGAGTTTGCACAGTCAGCACTTCCAGTGCTGCTAGGACCACCACGTTGGACGGCACATCTACTGTCACAAGCATAGAAAATGTAACAGGGAACCTGTGATGTACTGATTACATAGCAGGTATGACTTTATAAACAAGGAACATAACAGAGCCCAAGAAATGCCAGCCTGGTTTAGATGGCACCCACCAGCCGTATTCTGCTTCCCAGGGGCTCCAAAGGATCACAGCACATGAAGAGATGAAAGAGTTGTCCCTGGCACTCACTCTTGAGTGTTGTGCCGTGTTAACTCAGTCACTCCCAGCTTCTTTCAGATGGATGGCCTAGCACATCACTTTACCTTGAAGGTCTCCCTGGGGAGGGTCTGGTATGATCTGTCTGCAGCTCCCTAACACAAAGCTTCTGCCCTCAGAACTGGCGTGCCTGCTTCAGAGCTCACAGAAACATAGGCTAGAACGTCTCAAGAGTGGGGGATGACGTGCTTTGGTTTCTACCATTTTGCTTTATAACAAGTTCTAGACTGGAATATCCTGTCACTGCCTACTGCAGCTGTACACCAAGCACTCTCACTGTTCCTTAGCTCTCTTTCTGCTAACAATGTTTATACTAACAAAGCAAAACAAGGCTTGGCTTTTAGTACAATGAGTTGGTTACCTCCTTTCTGAATTTCACTCCATCGAAACTGATGGCGCCTCACAACGGAGAAGACAGAGTCATATCCTTCTTCTCGGATCATTTCTGCAACTTTCTGGAGGTCAGTGGGATGTAAACATGGAGACGTAGCTTGGATATTCCCCACAATGTCAACCTCTGAGGACAACACAAGGGGAAGGCATAAGCACCACCCTGGTGATCACACAGTACTGACATCTTATGAAATGTTCACACAAGGCTTGTGTCGGTACGATCTGAATTGAGTAGTCAAACTCATACCATTGTGATAATTCAGGAATTCTACGATGGCGTCTAGTGAGGTAGAGCTGTCTTTGGACGTTTCAGAACTTCTTCGATGGACCTGTGCACCAAACTGTTTGGCCACATTCTCAATTTCATCATGGTCTGTTGAAACCCACACACTGTTTGGACAGTAAAAAGAGAGTTAAATAACCGAGTCACCAGAAGAGACTGCCAACGTAAGGCAGAGCTCTGCACCAATGCACACAACTTGGCGTTGAAAAAGTAGGCATCGTGGTTTGTGCCTGGACCCTCAAGGCTCAGGAAGCAGGTTGGGGTGATGTTCCTGAATCCCGGGCTAGCTAGTGCCATATAGGGAGACCTTGATTCAATGCCCCCCAAAACAAAATAAACAAAAACAGAGATCCAAAACAATGCACAAAATCAAAAGAGCAACACACACACACAAATGTTATTTAGGTTCAAAATTCTATTTCTACAATCTAGGAAAAATGAACTCAGTATTTTTGAGATAGTCATAGACTACGTTAAGATATCACTAGAAGTCAAATCTAAAGCGAGCTGAAGGTGATTTGCCATTTTAAACCCAAAATATCATTCACAGGTCAGTAATATGTATGTAAAAGTACACTGCACTGGACTCAGCTTACCTGATGATTAGAAGAGAGTCAATATCCAGATTTGGGTTCACGTGCCCAGAAAATCCAACTTTATGCTTAAAGCAGTGAGCACGTGGACACCTGAGCACTCACCACTGTGGTAGAGACCATGGCTGCACAGGCTGGGGAAGGCCTAGCTCTAAGCACTGCAGCTCAGCTGCCTACTGCATTCTGTATGCCCGAGACAGAGAGCCAAGTGCTTCTCTGTGCAGACAAGCTAGTCTCTACTGAGGCTCTCTTTTCTGAACCTTCGCAAACTCCCATTTCTAAATATAGAGGACATAAATGTTACTTGGACCACAATGCTTTAATAATGGTAGGATGCAGATAGTTCAAGATTTGGACTGTCATACACATGTACTCTTTTCTTTCTGTCCAATTCATTCAGCATTTAAGGAGCGAGAAAGAATATACACACCTTACTTCCAAGATCATTTAAGGAAACTTTCTAACCTCTAGATTTCCTTTATTAAGTTTATATATTCCCTTCTGCACTTGTAGAAAGAGGATTTAAGGGCTGGAAAGATGATTGTGTGGGTGAGTAGATTTACTAGGTGATCTGAGTTCAAACCTCTAGTCCCTATTGAAAGAAGCCAGACATGGCTGCCAGGTGTACCTGCAACCGAGAATTCTGATAGACAGAAACAGGAGGATTGCTGATGACTGGTGTCTGCCAGCCTAGCTCCAACCTCAGTGAGAGACCCTGCCTCATGGAATCAGGTGGAGAATGATCACACTCATACACACACACACACACACACACACACACAGCCCACCACTATCTATTTAAGGATACATAGTTGAGGATTTAAATTGAGGATTAAGTCAATAAGTCCCCATCTCCTTATGATTTCTTTTGTGCTGTAGATGGTTTGGTGACAGATTCCCCACCCCTGCCCGCGGTGGAACACTGATGCTAATGAAACAACTGAGCTGGGTTTTGAACCTGCAGGTGAAGGGAAGGATAAGGAAAACACAGAAAAATGAAGGAGCATGCTGGCACGTGTCTCCTGGCAATTACTTTACAGCTCAAGAACTGTGTGATGATTACCAGTGGAGGTCCAGGGATCAGCTTGAAATGTTTGCAAGATAAATTTAAAAGTTTATCAGTTTGTCCCCCTTCCTTCCTTCCCTTATTCCTCATCCCAGAAATGCTTGCTGGGGTCTATCTGGACTGGGGTTTGACAGCTATTTCAGGACAGTGCTTCCTCTTGGCCTTTCAGTAGAGACAGGCCCATACAATGTGGTAATTCCTGCTAAGCAGTCAGGGAGAGACTTGAGAATCAATTCAGTACCCACACTCCTTCTAATGCCTTAACTTTCCCCACACACGCTTTACAGTTCTTGTTGTCTACTACGTACTTGGCTTGTGTTTGATGAATGGATGGACTGGAGAGTGCTTACGAGCAGCCATGTCTCAGCTCAGCTCAGCACAGCACAGCACAGGTGCTGCTAACTATAGATGCGCATACAGCGATGGGCATTAAATATAAGCTGCCTGCCACAGAAGGAAGAGGCACTGAAACAGGAGACGTAACAAACTGTGCACTGGCTCATTTAATCTGGAAGAAAACTAAAAAGCTTTGTGTATATGACATGTGACTTAACACAAGGGACCAGTGGACACACCTTTCTTTGGTTGAGGGCCATCAGATGGAATGGGTAAGTGAAAGAATGTCTGAGAATGAACAGACCTAAAAGTACTCCAGGAAGTAAATGTCAGTGGCTTTAATCTGGAATGAACTGATGCTCCACCTAACTCAATACACACAGTACCAACTATGGTGCCTGTGACAAGGACTTTAAACCACAAAGTGTCATTTCAAGGATGATAATAGAGCATAGGCCCCTCACAAATCATAAACATGAAGGCTTAAAAATGAAACTAAAATGTATGCCAATATTCACCACTATTATACAAGAGTCAAAAGATCAACTTGTTCTCACATTTGCTCACACCATGCTGATGCGTGGTTGAAAATCATGGGTCTTCCAGGCTCGAGGAACAGTCTTCTAGCGAATATGCTCACCAGCTAGTTTCTGGACTGCTGACCGTCTTAGGAGAGTTAGTAACCTGGAAAAGTTCTGTTAACGTCTATCAGGCGCAGGCTGAAAACTCTGCCCCTAATCCCCAGTCAAAGCATGGCTCTGAACAAAAGAATCTCTGGTCCTGAAAAACACACGTCAGGCCACCACATACTTCTTCCATCTCCTCCTAACCTAAGTGTTTGCTGAAGGAAGAAAAGCAAGAGCTGCAGGCAGGGAGGATGCTGCAAAGTCCTCCAGGGGTCCTGCAAAGCCAGTTCAATCTCAATGTATACATTTTAATTGAGGATCTAAGATAGACTGCTAATCAGAATGAATAGGACAGGGTTTCTCTCTCAGACTGTGTAGTGTTCTACTGGTGTACGGCCCCATTCCTTCATTCATGCCCACTTTTATAACATACAGGCTCAGAACTGAGAAATTACAACAGAGACCATCTGGCCCGCAAAACTGGCAATATATACTGTGTGGTCCTGTCTAGAAAAAGTCTGCTGGCATCTGCAAGAGAGAATAAAGACACATTTCCATTAACCGTCCAAAGTCAAAGGAAAGGCGTTTTCAGGATTACTAGTTCTTCATTTACAAACAGGGAACCATGGCCCATGAGAAGAGACAGATTATTTTCAGAGCATTCGATACAAAGAAGCACTGCCAGTTAACATCAGGGCTGAGGGCACATTATCTCCCTGAATCCCCAATGAGCCTCTCCTCTGAGGTGTATGCTCAAGTCCACCCTGTACATTGAGATGCTGGGGTACAAAGGGGCAATGGTGGGTGTGGTGACTACTACACAGAGAGGTTGTGGTCAACACCCTCACCATCCTAAAAACTTAGGCATCAAGCAGTATTGGACTACTTTTCAGAGTGGGTCAGCAGAGAAGCACTGCTGGCCCTTTCTCTTACCCAGTTAATCCTGACAGGTCCTCACAGAGGGTTAGCGCTCATAGCAGGCACCACCAGAAACAGAGTGAGGTCCACCAGACAGGTTAGAGGGTAGAGCTGGTCAGCTTAAGCTGCTGGCCCATGGAAGGGATTTATTCCTCCTAGTCACTGTTATCACTTCAGGTACTACAGGCAGCTCAAAGAACTACAGAGCAGCAAGGGCTCACGTCCTCCAGATGGAGGACTGCTACAGAGAAGCTGATGCTCGCATTATTCTTAGTGGGATTTTGTGTAGATGAATCTACATTTTTTTCACTTTGTTTGTGGCGTGCAGGAATGAGGGATACACAATTGCCTGTGTGTGGAGAAGTCTGTTCTGTCCTTCCACTGTGTGGATGCCAGGGATCAAATTCAGACTCTTGGGCTTGGTAGTAAGTGTAGTTATCTGCTGAGCTATTTCACCAGTGGACCTCACAAAGATACATTGCAATAAACGAAGCAGGATCCCTCCTCACTTGGTGACTTCTCTAGCCTTCCTCATGATGCTTCCATAAGGGCTGTCTGTGGACTTATGAGGTGGGGCTGACTGAAGGGATGCAGGCATTGTTTTCTACTTTACAGTGACTGGCTTGAGGATGTGTCAGGGATGCAGTGGGGTCCGATGAGGTGAGGATTTTCAAACGTAAAGGTAAGCAGACCTGCCTGCTCCTGGAAAGGCACAGGTGCTGACACTAACGAAACCCTGACAGACACTAACAGCTACAAAGGGCATGCTGTCCTCCACAGCCACTGCAATAAGGAAGAAACTAGACTCCAGTATCCTGAAATCAGAAACCGGAAACACTTTTAAAGACAGGAGAGGCAAGGGAGAGGCATCAAGAGGTATTCAAACAGTCAGTCCACACAAAGAACCTTCTGTAACTATGAAGTTTATAGACAGGAAGAGAGACAAGTGCCGGTCCTCATGACAGAAGCTACACGGCAGAAGGTCCGCCGTTCACGTGAACAGGGAAGGCACATGTCTGTACAGCCCTATCACGGAGGAGAGAGTTTCTATGACTGAAAACTTCCTAAGTTCACTGTAAGAGAGGGCTTAGGGGTCTCTGAGCCCATCATGATTTCCCTGGAACAAACAGTCCGTTCAACTGGAGGCACTGCAACTTCTCAGGTGGGAATGTCATGAGAGCGGGACCGAATCAACGATATGGTCTTAAGTGGACAAAGACTATGGTCACAAATGCAGAGGCAGATGGATCTCATAACTCTCTGCTGGACATCAGAAAGGGACAGCCCACCCTGAGACAAGAAACGGCAGATTCTCCTGATGAGCACACCATCTTGTGTACTTCTTGTAACAAATCTCATCTGATACCACACGCATGTTCTACATGTTGCTCAGCTGTGGTAGCTGTGGGGATACTGCACCAAACAACCTAAGGAAAGATTTCTTTTGGCTCACTTTCTGACGTCTTTCTATACTTGCTTGGCTCAAATACTGAGGCCTGTGATGGGGCAGAGTATCATGGTGGAGGGAACACAGTGCAGCAGAGATGCCCACCTCATGGCAGCCAGGAAGTGCAGAGATGAGCTTGGACATCACAGCATGTGGCATGGACTAACAAGTGTGTTTTTCACTGTTTAACCACACTCCCCAAAGAACTAACCAATAGGGCAGCCTTGCCTGTGACGGGTAAGGGGAACTGTCAGGAAGACAGCTATCCGTCACATCACCTCCTATCAGTCACCTTTCTTCAGGTTTACAAGGGTCAGGAATGCCTGCTCACACCTGGATGTCACACCATCAAGAGTAGACAACCAAGAAAACAGATGACCATCTTGTGTCCATGTGAATAGGGCTAAAGTTGACTCCTCAGAAGCCCCGCATGTGCTGCACAGCGTCACCTCTTAAGAGATGGAACAGGGGTGTCACCTTCGATCCGAGGCTTGTGCCCAATAAGCCTTACTCTTCCTATCAGTGTCCATGGCTCCAGAGGGGGCATGGGGCTGCGCCTGTCAATGGTTCTACATGGCTGGCTCCTGCTGCTGCTCTAACCCTTGGCTCAAGACAGCAATACCAGTCCCATAGTAGTAGACAGCATGTGCTGAATGAAAGATTCATCTTTTGTTCTTATACCTAATTACAGGACATAAAGACTTACCTGTGTGTACGTGGTGGGTGTTTGTGTGACTACATGCATGAGTGCCTTGGTACATGTGTGGAGGTCAGAGAGCAACCTCGGGCACTGGTCCTCACATGCCACCTTGTTTGTGACAGGGTCTCTCTTTCGTTGTTCACTGGGTACACCAAACTGACTGTCCCACGAGTTTCCAGATTCTCCTGTCCTGCTATAATTACAGATGCACTAGTCTCTCACTTGGATTTTACGTGGGTTCAGGGAATGAGATCTTAGTTCCTCGGGCTTACATGGCAAGCCTTCTGTCCACTGAGCCATCTCCTTTATCAGTTACCCTCCCACCTCCCTTAAAAGATTGTATAGTGTGAATATGTCCTCGTGAGACCAAGGGCCTGTGGAGACCAGAAAAGGATATCCAATCTCCTGGTGCTGGAGTTTCAGGCAGTAGTGAGCTATCCAACAATGGTGCTGAGAGCTGAACTTGGGTCCTTTGGAAAGACAGTACGCGCTTTTAAGTGCTGGGCCATTGCTCCAGTTCTACCATTACCCTTTCTGAATCCACTCTGAAAGTCATTTCCTGACATGGGACCTGAGAGTCATAAATAATAATTTTGTTCTCAATCTATGGTCAGGATGACTTCAAACTCTTTTCCCTTCATAGATGTTACTTTGTCCCTGTGGCCTATACATAATTAACTGCCCACTCCTTTGCAGTCTGCATTCTGAGAGGTTTAAAAACACAAAACCAAACAAAAACCAATCGTGAGCTCCGTAAGGAATAGAACTGTGCACGGACCATCTTGCTATCTCCTGCGTGTGTATGGCAAAAAGTGGGGCTCAAGAAATGTTTACTGAGCTGAACCAAATTCACGATACTCCCCTATCTCTCCACAGCACACTTCCTATTACGTGTTATTTTCAGAAGCCAGCTGTTTCTTTAGCTCCACCCAGAGCTTCCTTTGAATCAAAACACAAAGAAAACTCATACATTTATATCTTTTGCTATCCCATCTTTAAATAATGTCAGTTGGGTGAAAAAAAAAATCTGCCTTCATAATATGGGGAATCAATAGTCTTCAGAATCAATCATCTTAAAAGCCAAACCATCAAAAGGTAGCAATAAATTCAAGCAGAATTAGGTTGCAGCCAGCATGGGCATTTAAATTCCTTGTTGGCAAAGGATTTTTTTCTCCCTTCTTTGATGAATGGCATCAACTTGTAACTCCTGATCAATCCGGCGGAGGCCGAGAGGATGCAGAGATAAAACTGCCTTTAGTGAGGCCAAAGTTCAAGAGGTAGGCTAAACCCATTCACACCCATAAAACAGTCATACCTCATACACACGTAGGGACCATTTCCTCTTTGTGCTGACTCACAGCCTCACAGCCAGAGAATTATTTTTTCTCAAAGGTGAGGGAAGACTCTCTAAGCTGGGGAGCCCCAACTCGACTCCATTCATGCACCTGCTGCCTCCCGGGCCTTGCAGCACCCGGCAGTCTGCGCAGCCCAGAGGTGACAGGCGCCCATCAAGCAGGGGCGACCCAGGGTCAGGCCTGGGGACCCCGACCCCCGACCCGGGCCCGGCTCCCGCACATGCGCACCTCTGGAAGACCCCCGCATCCAGGGCGGCGCGCAGGACCCAGCCAATGAGCGGAACCCCCGCCAGGCGCTTGATGTTCTTCAGTGGGATGCCTTTGCTGCCGCCGCGGGCCAGCACCAGCGCTGCCAGGTGCGGCGGCTTCTCTAGGCCGCGCCCCGCGCCCCGGCTGCGCTGCAGCTTCGGGGGCCGGCCCCGGGACGGCCGTCCACGCGGGGCGGGCCCCGACGTGGCGGCCCCCTTCTCCAGCGCGTCCATCTTCCTCCCACGCCGCCGCTCCAACGTCTCCACATCCGGGAGCTCGGCCCCGCCGACTCCTCTCGGTACCGCCCGCCTGCTGTGGCAGCTGTAGGCCACGCCCACGGCTCCGCCAGCCCCGGGGCACGCTGGGAGTTGTAGTTCCCTGCGCCGTCACCCTGCAGTGGGGCTGGCCAGGTGAGCTCAGAGGAGCCTCCAGTTGAATGGCGCTTTGTGCAGTGTTCAATAATGTCTGGAGATTTCTAAAATAAATGAGAATTAGTCCTCCTCTACTCATCCCCTCCCCTCCAGCCTCTTTCCGTCTTCCCATTTCTCCCTCCCCTTACACCTTCCTCCATTTCTTCCTTCTTCCCTTTCTTCTCCTTCTCCAACCACTCCCCATCCCCATCAACATACTATGTAACTTCATTCAGGTCATGAGAACCTGAGTCGAGTTTACTGGGCAACAGCCCCTAGCCATAAAGAATTGCTTAGTCCCCAGCCTAGTTGTTTCACAAACAATATTTTGGGCTCTCAAACAGTACAAGAGAGAGAGAGAGAGAGAGAGAGAGAGAGAGAGAGAGAGAGAGAGAATATGTCTGTAAATGAGCTCAACCTGCAACAGCAGAAAGTTTGGGGCCCCTCACTGTTGCAATAAATCAGTCTCAACCTGTGGGGATCAAGTCTATCTTCTCTGCCTCACTTTTCTTACAATTATCATCATCCTCTGCTTTGCTCTCTGACTGGGGCTAGCCTTAAACTCACTATATAGTTCAGACTAGCCAGGAACTCATAGCATAGCTCAGGGTGGCCTGGAACTGGAGGCAATCTGGCTGAGCCGCCACTCCCAAGGAATGAATGAATGAATGAATGAATGAATGAACTGAAGATCCTCCCCACTTGGAAACTTCTTAGTCCATACTATAGCATGGATCTATTTTTATGATTTAATGCTTATATATTAAACATTAATCTCCCTATGCTCCTGATTCATCTCCCTCTCCAAGAAATTACCCCATTTTAATGTCCTACAGGTGCCTCAAACTCAACATTTTAAGCCATCGTCCCTCTCCCATGGGCTTGGCATTCCCTGCTAATTCAGCCAACAGTGTTACTTTCTGCTGGTGTGTCAGCTTTATTAATCCCTTCCAGTGTAGTGCACACCTGTTCCCTTCTAAAAAAAAAAAACTTTTAAAAAATTGTCTGATAAAATATATTCCTTTGAGAAACCGCTGCCTCTCCCCAGCTGCGGGTGCCATGTAAACACACATTCTTTTCATAGTAACAATGTGTGACAATCTTGGCCCTTGAAACGTCCTATCTTCCTGAACACAGCTACAAGGTAGACCTCTTTCCAGGCTCCTGTGAGAACAAAAAATCCTTCTCTTGTTGAGTTTTTGGATGTTAAAAGACTGTGTAAGTCTGAAGCCTGGGAGTAAAGGGGTGGAGAGATTTGGTATTCTGGAAGGGCCAGGGGGTCTACACTTACTCTGAAGAAAGCCAACCCAAGATATACAGAGAGGAGAGACACTGTCCCCTTTCAACCAAGAAGGGAGCTAATGTTGACAGTACTGGACACTTTCACCAAGTCCTTTCTAAAGTGGACCCAAGTTGGATTCTACTGTTCTTTGCCTATCAGCCTTAGAGACACAAAGTCTGGAACAGCACTGGGTGGAAACATTGTTGTCACACGGAGCTAATTTAAACTCAAAGCCTGAAGGAGAGAGAAGCTCTTTGTTGATTTAGCCTTGAGCTGAAGACAGCTGCTGGTCCCATTTCCCACAGTGCCAAGTCAGCAGGAGCTACCTTTGTTCCTTTGTCCCCATGTCAGAGACAGGATGCTGAGAAGAGAGATGCACTATTTACAAGAAGGTCACACTGTTGCTTGTGTCCATGCTCACTAGCTGGGCTCTGGCTGATCCTAGCCACAGAGCTGGGCGCTACTGTTCTTTTTAAGTGTGTAGGAGTCTGTGATCTAGGAGGAAGCCAGAAATAACAGAATGCCCCAGATAGCACGCTGTCCATTTCTCTAACTGCCACAATCTTATTGTGTGGGCAGAGCACAGAGATCATTGCACGGGACAGAAAGATCCTGCGAGTGAAACAGAGTGTCTCAGTGATCTATGGTTCTTAAGTGACCTTGGGAAAATTACGTTTCCTCTTGGAACCTAAATTCTATGGTAATAATGATGATCACTTGCAAAGGTTGTTCTGAGGACTGTGGCAATGCATAAACATGCTCAGTACAGTGCATAGAATATAAAAAATGCTCAGTATAGCTAATTGAATATAGTCATAGCTCCAAAAGAGAGCTTTAAAATAACTGTGGGTTGCAAAAGAGGGCTAGATTACAAACAGGCACAAAAGGTAGTGTTTTACACATGGTAACATATTTTTTAACAGCATAATACTTCGAGAGGCTCTCCAGTAAAGATAAAGTGTATGGGTCAAGCAAGCTGTGTCAAAACATTTTAGGATATTTGTTGTGTAACCTGTCCTGTAAGGTTTCATATCTGGAAGTAAACTATAAACCGCCTTGGGTCTCCATTTATCCAACCGTCATATCTGTTGTGTTTTATAAAAAGATAAGAGAGAAGGAATTGTTTGGTAGTTGAGGTAGAGTGTAGTAAGGTGTGGAGGAAGAGGGTGCCTCTGCGGGGCCCAGGCTGAGGCATCCCTATTGCCCGCCGCTTTTGTGTCCCCCTGGTAAGAACACGCTCAGGGCAACCGGAATCTTCTGCAGCACAAACTTTATTGCTTACCCCATCAGGAGCCAGTGGAGAAGAGAGCCAGAGAGAGAGCCAGAGAGAGAGAGAGATGGCGGAGCCCCCTCCCTTTTATGGAGGACTGTCCTCCGCCTCGGACGTGTCACTCCCTGATTGGCTGCAGCCCATCAGCCAGAGTTGTCGTCACGGGAAAGGCAGAGCACATGGCGTGGAAAGCTACCCCGGCACATGCGCAGCTTGCTTGTTTACTACTTAGAACACAGGTGTCAGTGCTATCAGCGCCATCTTGTAATGGCGAGTGTGAGGACGGCTCCTTACATCTCCCCCTTTTCTTTTATTTAAGAGCAATAGGCCACCCATATTAATGAGAGTGGAGATAGAGGTCAAATCCCCAGTGTGTAAAATAGGGGCTTTACACAAAACCTCCTCCCAGGCTCATCACCCAAAGGGGTCTTGGTCCGCTCCCGTGTCGTTTTTCCTGGGGGAAGGACACTTGGACACTCAACCTTCTTGAAAGATGACATGTCTCCCTAGAATAGGCTCATAAATGCCACAGAGCCCTTCTACTGCAGTGCTTAGCCATGCAACTCTCTCGGGCTGCTGAAGCACACTCACTCTATCCCGTGCAATGAGACTAGCCTCGTGGGGTGCAAGAGCTGAGTGGCCAGCGACCTATTGCTTAAGCATAGATAACCATATATCAGGGGAAGCACCATGTTCTAGTGCTGCAAGTGCCTGGGAAATAATCACCATGTCTCTCCTAGTTTGGGCCTTAAGCTTACAGACCAATCAAAGAAGCAACACTAATCCACAGCAAAGAACAGCTCCAAATAATTCCACCCCCACCCATTCTTTAAAGAAGGAAAATGTTGAAAAGATAGTCCTTAGGTCAGGGACAAGTCCAAGTGCGTGGGGCAAGTCTCAATTTTTTAAAGGGTCTGTTCAAATTTAGCCGTCCAATTCTGTATCTCCCAATGCTGCTTTCCCTTTGTTGTTATCGCACTGGACATCACCAAGACGAGGGACATCAGTATTCCCTTGGTCAGTCTGGATTTTTCGGGTGAGTCTTTCTGGTATCCAAAATGGGTTGTCTTCATTCTGTGGAAAAACACAAACAGCTCCCCTGGATCTTATCAAAATAGGATCCGGGCCTTTCCATTTGTTATTTAAAACATCTTTCCATTTAACCATCTCTTTGGGCCTATCTGGCTCTGAACAATGTAATTCAGCTGCGGTATGGCCATGAGAATCAAGATTTAAAAAATTGAGTGTAAAAAGTGCTGTAGACACAGACACTCTTGGTACTCGGGGTAGAGCCTCCTCGACTCCCCCTTTCTGTTTTATTAGATGGAAGTCCAGTCAGGTGGGTCACGTCCATCTGACGGCAGAACTGTTGGAATCAGTCTTAAGGAGTTTGGGTTTCCCCCAAGCACTCCATGCCTCAAGGCAATGTTGAATCACATGTGAGGCCTTTTCTCCAGTTAAAGGAGAGGCAAACATGATGCCAGAGTATGTGTCAATGGACACATGGAGATATTGAAGTTTTCCAAAGGAAGAAACATGTGTAACATCCATTTGCCAGACCTGTAGAGGTCGAATACCGCGTGGGTTAATTCCCACATGAGGAACTGGCAAGAACTCACAGCAGCTTTGACATTGAGTAACAATGTCACGGGCTTCTTTTCTCGTCAAGGAGAAACGGCGGCGTAATGTTTCAGCCGTCACATGAAAATTGTTATGAAAATTTCTTGCAGCCTCTATCGGGGATGTTAGGGCAGCAGCCACCACTTTAGTGGCTTTATCTGCCAAATCATTCCCCAGAGCCATGGGGCCAGGTAGGCCTGAATGGGCTCTAACATGAGTAATATAAACAGGAAATCTTCTAGATAACAAAACTAATTGTATCTGCTGAAAAATATTGGCAACTTTACTGGAAGGCTTAATCACTCCAGCCATTTCTAAAAAATTAAGGGGTTCTAAAAAGGTTTTTAAAACTTCTAAAACCACTAAACATTTTACCACTTGAGGTGAATTTTCATTATATTGTTTGGATACTACTTTACCACTAGCCACATAGGTACCTATGCCAGTTTTTGATCCATCAGTATATACCACAACCCCATTTTTAAGTGGGTTTCTTACTGTTATTTGTGGAAACACAACAGATTGATTTTGGGCGAACTGTAAAATTGGATGTTTTGGATAATGGTTATCTATTTGTCCTGAAAAGGAGGTAACTAAAACTGCCCAATCATTAGATGTGGCTGCCAAGGTTTGAACCTGTCAAAAGTCCAATCTCTCTGCTCTGGAGTCAAAGCAGCAGCGTTTGCTCGGGCCTGCGTTTGTGCAGCCTCTTGCCATAGAGCTCTCCATTCCATATATTTGCCCGCATTGGGGAGAGCGGCTTTTGCCAGTCGGCAGGAGTTAGTGCCATGCCAGCAAGCCTGTCTAACTGCACCAAGGTAAAATTAGCATTGGTTCCATATTTACGGACCGATTCAGCAAGCTCTTTAACCTGAGCGTGAACACGCCCACCCTCGGCTCCTTCAAAGACCGGAAATGCCTGTTGCATCTTCCTTTGTTCCTCTCTTGGAATGAACGAGTCTGCGCACTGCCTCTCTGCGCAGGGCTGACGCACTACGCAGGGCGGGGGCTCCGCATAGGGCGGAGGTGCACTATGACCCTGAAGCCGACTGCCCTGAGGCCAAGCAGCAAGCTGGCCTTTGCCAGCCGCTTTTGGCTTTTTTCTTGACTTAAAAGCTCGAATTTCTCTCTCATAACGAGCTGCTCCCTCCTCCAAGTCTGTTTTCTCAGAAGGGCTAATTTCTTTATCTGATTCACAGCTACTAAGAACTGGCTCTTTAAACTCGTCTCTTTTCTCCTCTTTCCTTCCAATCTCTCCCCAGGTATTTTTCCCTGACATTAACTTTTCCTTTTTTCCTTTGTTTTTTCTCCTCTTTCCTTCTAATCTCTCCCCAGGTATTCTTCCCTGACATTAACTTTTCCTCGGGTTCAAGACCCGTGGAAAGGCCTGTATACTTATTTCGCGCGCCATGCTTTCTCTTTTTTCCTGCTCTCTCTCCCCGCTTTACTTCTGATAGACTGTCTTGAATTTCGTTCAGAATTCTCCACCCTGTCTTAACTGCTTGTTGACATATGAAAAGAAATAAAAGGGCTTTTAACACTAGAGAAAGTTCAAGACCAGACATACCTTGTAAAGCTGTAACAAACGCGCATCAGTTCCCCAGCTGAAGAGTTCTGAATCTACGTCGGATCCTTCTCAACAGTCTGTTTCCGGGAACACTTCATTACCACAGTTCCCCAGCTGTAGAGTTCTGAACCTACACCGGGTCCTTCTCAACAGTCTGTTTCCGGGAACACTTCATTAACCGCTCCTTCTCCGTGATGCAGTAGCTCGCGGGTTCCGGCACCATTTATTGCCCGCGCTTTACTTACCCCTGGTAAGAACACGCTCAGGGCAACCGGAATCTTCTGCAGCACAAACTTTATTGCTTACCCCATCAGGAGCCAGTGGAGAAGAGAGCCAGAGAGAGAGCCAGAGAGAGAGAGAGATGGCGGAGCCCCCTCCCTTTTATGGAGGACTGTCCTCCGCCTCGGACGTGTCACTCCCTGATTGGCTGCAGCCCATCAGCCAGAGTTGTCGTCACGGGAAAGGCAGAGCACATGGCGTGGAAAGCTACCCCGGCACATGCGCAGCTTGCTTGTTTACTACTTAGAACACAGGTGTCAGTGCTATCAGCGCCATCTTGTAATGGCGAGTGTGAGGACGGCTCCTTACACATCCCTTCTCCCTCTGAGGGACCAGTCACAGGCCAGTACAGTATAGAATAGAATTTATTCAGGGCATGGGGAGGGGTGCTGAGAGAGAGGCAGAGGCAGAGGCAGAGGCAGGGGCAGGGGCAGGGGCAGGGGCAGGGACAGGGGCAAGGGCAGGGGGAGGAGGAGAGGGAGGAAGAGAAGGAGGAGGAGGGGAGGAGAAGGAGGAGGAGGAAAAGAGGCTGACTATGAGCATGTGGGGGGGGAATGGAGAAAGAGGAGGAGCAGAAAAAGAGGAGAGAGCAGGGAGAGGGCAAGAGAAAGAGGAGTCAGGCACACCTGGCTGTTGCCAGGTAACTGTGGGGCGGAGCCTAGACGAAATGCCAACAATATCATCTTTATTCTCACCCTCCATACACTGATATTTCTTCTCAATTACATTTGCTAATGCTAGAAGGACATCTGTGTTCCCAATGACTGACAGAAATCTTGGAACACAACCCTTTTGTTGCACCTGTATCCTCACTCATTGGTAAAGGACAAGCATTTATTAAAAACAGTAAGGACCACAGGACTCACCTAGGTATGGTGGAGGAGAGCTTTTACTGTAGAAATGATGCAGAGCATAGCCAGAGGCATCTGGAAGGGTCCAGACTGACCCAGGAGGGTGAGGTGGGAGGAGAGAGGAGCAGAGAGACTGCCTGGGAACCCAGAGACCAAGAGCCCAAGAGGTTAAAAAAGGACCAGTAACCAAAATTGCTGAATTTATATAGGAATTCGAGAAGCTGGGGGGTGAGGAGGTGGGAGGTGAGGGAAGGTAAGCTCAGCCCCTGGGGTGGAGAGTTTAGGGTAGGGGGATGGGGTATGCCAGTCAGGAGGAGTCCTAACAAGTACTGAAAGAGTCTGGGAGAACTTGGTGGCCAGGTCCTCTTTGATATGTTAAAAAGGCACCCCAGTTAGCCTTTTGTCCTGAGTTTGAGACATAATAAAATGGGTCTGAAGCGTATTAGGAAGCCTAGAAAATGAGGAAACCGGAGAATTTTACTCTGCCCTGTTAATGCCCCTATGAAAATAAAATATATTTAAATAAGTAGATTGTAGCAGGATCCCATGTTGAAAATGCAGGTCGTAATTAGAAGCTACTCAGGCCCGGATTGTCCTTCACACGGGGCAGCAGGTTCTGTTTTCTAAGGGCATGTGCTATTTGCAGATTCTGTTTTTGTTACATTCTGGTATCTGTGGTCTGGGAGGGGCTCCCCTCCTGTTACATTCCGGCTAAGACGTGCCAGATGCCTCCGAAGCTGAAAAGGAAAAGGAAAGTGTTTTGCCCTTCATCTCTAGACTGGAAGTCACTGCCAACTTTGCTTTTTAATGCCATTATGAAACCAGTTTTGGGTACAGAGGTCTGTGACTTTTTCAGGTTGATGGCAAACAGTTTCAAAGGCTGGGCAAATGGTTCAGTAGGTAGAATGCTTGCCCGTAAGCATGACGACCAGAGTTTGATCCCCAGCACCCTTTAAAACAACAAAAACAAACAGCTCAGTAAATGCCGGGGGCAAGCCTGTACGCTGGGAAAGCAGAGACAGAAGATGCAAGGGCTTGCTGGTCAGCCAGTCCTGTGCTCCAGGATCAAGAAAGAAACAGTGTCTCAAAAAATAAGATGGAGAGGAAGTGAGGAAGACACTTGCTATTGACTTATGACCTACAAATGCACGTATGAACACACACACTGATGCTTTGTAACACGAGGTATGACGCCGTGGGAAGGGGTGTCTTAGTGCCCCCCCCCCATCTTAGCCCAATGATGGGTCCAGTATAAAAGGAAGTTTATTTGGGACATGGGAAAGGAGGTCTGGGGAAGGGAGAAGAGGCAGAGAAAGCAAGGGGACAGAGAAGGACAGAAGGCAATGGTTTGCATCTGTGGGTGCCGATCCCTATGGAGGTTTAATGATCCTTTCACAGGGGTCATCTAAGAACAACAGAAAACACACACGTTTCCATTGTGATTCATAACAGCAGCAGCATTACAGTTATGAAGTAGCAATAAAGCCAATTTTATGGTTGGGGGTCACAACAACATGAAGAACTGTATTAAAGGCCACAGCCTTAGGATGGTTGAGAATCACTGCCATGGGGTCTAGTGGTCTTGTAAGACGCTGGAGAGCTTTAGCTTACTGGGGACTCCCTGAGTGAGAGCTGGGAACTGATGCAAAAAGCAAGAGGAATTTATTGTTCCAACATGTTGGGGTCACCCTGCACATGGAGAGAGAGAATGACCACACACAGCCTGTCCATTGAGCCATTATACAGTTCTCCAAGCAGCAGCCATTAGGCACAATGTGATTGGCAGAACAGTGTGACGTTTAAACTGATTGGCCTATAGGGAAAGAGGTGGGTGGCCAATGGTATCCGAATGTGTCTATGAGCTCTGGTTGGCCCCTCCCCGCTGTGGTCTGAGGACTGTAACTAGCCTCTCCCTTCCAGACAGGAGAGGTGCCTGTGGTCTTTATGACCCTTTGCTTCCAAGAGGGGAGAAAATTCCAGTGGAATTTTCTAAAGTTCCCGAATTGACATCTTCCATCTCTAGTTTCTTGTGATATTTGCCTGGCTTGGATGAGGAAGAATTCTCTTGTCTACTTCCTTAAGCATCTGTGAGTGCTGTGCATATGTGCACACACTTAGTGAATTTACCTGTGCCTGGACTCTGTGCAAATATTTTGTTGCAAATTCAACTTCTAGGATTTTTTTTTTAAAAAGGGATTTCCCAGCGTTTCTATTTCTTTTTGAGTCAGTTCAGCAGTTTGTGAGTTTTTCAATGAGCTTGTTTTTACCTAAGTTGTCTAATCTATTTAAAGCATGATTATATCCATCTTTATCAGTACTAACTTTTGCTCAAATTCCAGCAGCCATTTGTCCCTAATTCTAGCACTTGGGAGACTGAGGCAGTAGGGTCAGGAGTTCAAGGCTAGTCTCAGCAACAAAGTGAGTTTGAGTCTATCTGGGGGATACCTGAGAACTTGTCACAAAATGCTAATAACAAGCAATATTTCAATAAACGCCCATAGGTTCCCCATGTGCACACCTGTATTCCTAATGTTATATGACATCCACGGAATTGGCTTCTTGCTGATTTCATAGTGTTGGCTTCTTTCCTCGGAAGTTACGTCTGATACTGAACTTTTATTTAAGGTGAGAATTGGGACTTCCTTTCATGGATTCCTCTTTCTCTTGGCTCGACTGGATTGTCAAACCTGGGTGCTGCATCAGCACTCTGGGTGTGAAGACACACCTCCAGCCCAACTTTTAATATCTTTTCTCTTGATCTTGGTGACTTCACTTCACATTTATCTTTCATGCCGTTTATCGTATTTTTCAGCAGTACCTAACCCCATTCTGCTTCTTCTGGTGCCACCTTGTACTTGGTCTTCAACTTCCCCCTCTTTTCTGATTTCTAACACTGTTATTTCTCTGTATTTCCTTTAAAATGTATGTATGTATGTATGCATGCATGCATGCACGCACATATGTATGTATTTTTGTGTGTGAGTGTGCAGGTATGTGCACTGGGGCTGGCATATGCAGAAGCCACCACAAGATGTCTGGTGTCATTTTCTATTGCTCTCCTCTTTACTGCCTTGAGCCAAGCTCCCCGACTGAACCCAAAACTTACCTTTATACTATTATAAGAGACATACTGACCAGTGAGCTCCCAGGATCTGCGTGTCTCTGACCTCAAATGTTAAGGTTATAAATGCTCACTGGTTTTTTGTAGGTGCACTGGGCAGAACAGGGCAAAGGGCAGGGGAGGGGGCAGGAGCAGGGCTGAAGGATGGGGGCAGGGTGGGGGTGGGCATCACATTCAGGTTCCCATGCTTACCCTGCCCTTGCCTGTCAAGCCAGTTCCTCAGCATGCCTTTGCTCGTCTGTATCCCTCCTACATGTTCTTGTCTCTCAGGAAACAATTCCATCCAAGGGAGTTCGTAGGACAGTAGGAAAGAGGGAGGGAGTTAATACCATATGTGTAGAGGTGTCCTCAGAGTCCAGAACAGAACTGGGTGTCATAGCTCAACAAGAAGGAGCTCCAGGTAGTTGTGAGCCACTAGCCGTGGATGCTGGGGACCAAACTCAGGTCTTCTGGAAGAGCAATAAGAGTTTTTGACAGCTGAACCATCTCTCGAGCTGGTCTGTTTGGTTCTTGAAGGGAGGCAAAGCTGCTCTTCCACCGCCAGGAAGCAAAGGTTGTGGTTCGGGTCATAGAGTGCTCACCGAGCATGTGTGAGGCTCTGGGTTCAATTCCTAGCACTGCGTGAAACCAGGCATGGGGCCTATATATGATCCTGGCGCTAGGGATGTAGATGAGAAGTTCAAGGCCATCCTTTGCAACATAGGACATTTGAAGCCATCCTTGCTTGTGTGAGACCTTGTTTAAAAAACCAAACCAACATTCCTTTTCTGTTCCTCAGGCCCCGGTGCGTTAGAGAGAAGCTGATTCTTACAGTTGGTTCACACTTCCCAGGGACACAAGTGGCTGTGACTCACCCCCACCCCCACCCCGCACCTCTTGTGCTTCATGTACTTTTGTTCTGACTCTTTCTGAGATAGCCAGTTTCAATATTTTTCTCCCCACTTCTTTGGGATCATCTGCCTGCCTGATTCTCACTGCAATCAAAGGCCCTTCCACCTGCTCTGTTGTTTGGATAAATTGGATAAGATAAACTGTCTTCTATGTTCACCCAAAATAGATTTATTGCGTTCCTTTCTCTTCCCTCATTGCTTTTGGAGGGTTTCCAGACAGTGTCAGCCAAGACAGCCAGTCCGCTGCCACTGTTTTGAAACAAGGCATCCCAGTCTTGAATCTCAATGTTTCTTTTTCTTGCTGTTTGCCACATTGTCTTCCCATTCCTTTTCTTTGTAGATTTTGTTTTGTGCTTAACAAATGAGTTAAGAGATTTTATCTTTGAACTTTCCCTTTGCTCTAATGTATTGTTATGCCCTAAGGAAGTTCCAATGAAATTGCCCTCCATACTTTTATGTCAGTAGAATCGGTTCTCACAGCTAAAATGGTTGAACATCTCAAGGTTACAGTTGATGTTGCTTTTGGTCCATTTTATATTCAAAGCATCTCCTGCTTTGACATCTAGTCTGGATGGCATACTGAAATTCTCTTCTACTTATTATTTTATTTAGTTTATTAATGTAGATGTGTGTTTGTACCTACAAGTACACAATGTATCTGTAGATAGATCTTCTCAGGGGTCAGAAGAGGGAGGGCATCAGATCTTCTGTACTGGAGTTACAGGCAATCGTAAACCACCATTAGGTGCTGAGACCCAAACTTGGGTCCTCTGCCAGAGCAGTCAGTGCTCTTAATCAGTGAGCCATCCCTTTAGCTAGAATTTATTTTAAAAATTAATGTCTTTTCTTAAAGTGCCGTACGAAGTATCAGCTTTCATCATAGCATTTTCATACAAGTGTGTCATTGGACTTTGTCATAGTTCATCCCGTCCCCCATTGCCCTCCCCCAGCCCCTGCTTCCCTATGGTGGACCCCTTCCTTCTTCTAGACAGCCCCCACTCTATTCTCATGACTCATGTGTTCCAGTTCCCTTTTCCTTCCTCCTCTCTATTAGTACATCTTCTTTGCTCATGACCTCTTTCTAGTTTCATGTACTTAACACAAATATAGTATACATATATATATATATATATATATATATATATATATATATGTATATATGTGTGTGTGTGTGTGTGTGTGAGTATGTGTCAGAGTATGTTTGAGTGTGTGTGTATATGAGTGTGTATGTATATATGTGTGTGAGAGAGAAAGTATGTGAGAGAGACCGTGTGTGTGTGTGTGTGTGTGTGTGTGAGTGTCAGAGTATGTTTGAGTGTGTGTGTATATGAGTGTGTATGTATATGTGTGTGAGAGAGAAAGTATGTGAGAGAGACCGTGTGTGTGTGTGTGTGTGTGTGTGTGTGTGTTTCTACAGATGAGAGAAAATGTGTCATTTGTTTTTCTGAGTTTGGCATATTTTGTTTCATGTACTGATTTCTGGTTCTCTTCATTTCCCACGAACATCATGACTGCTCCGTGACTCTGTAAATCCTGTTGCCTACACATGACTTGTTTTTGTTTCTTTCTCTGTCCATTTCATTGAGTTGCAGAGTTAAAGCTTCCTTGCATGCGTCTGAGTAAGCTATTTCAGCAGCAGTTCAACGCCCACCGTTGAGTCTCACGGTTCTTCCTCACTTCCTCCTTGCCAAGGCTTGAATGTTGCCTTCTTTCTCCTTCTTTTTCTAAGAGAAAAGAGAGCGCTCTGGAGCTCCCTTGACGGGGCTCCCTCTCCTGCCAACAGCCAGACCCAGACTAGCTTGCTGCTGCTTCTGTTAAGCACACTCTCTCCGGTTCAGGGTATGTTCATCTGCGTGCGTTAAAACTGCGAGAAAGCCAGGATGAGCTAGTGAGAGAAAAGATATGCTCTTAAGAAACATCAGTGCTTTCAGACTTGATTGTGCTGAAATTCAGCATTTTTGTTTGTCTTTAGTTAAGTGCTTCTTTGCCTAAAATGGTAGGAACTCACTTTTCCAGTCGCAGCGTACAGTCACTGCAAGTTGTTGCTGTGTCTTTTCTAAACAGAAACCTAGCTGTGCCTTGCCTTACAAAGAGGCAGGGTCAGCTTAAATGACACTTATTAAAGACAACTTATTACCTTCAAAATGTATCATAAGCTTTCTAACATATCGATAAGTAAAAAGTTTTCTGTCTAGTTGTATAAGGTTTCTTTCTTTTTATTTGACAAATTTTTCTTATTTCTGATGTTGGGGTCAGCAAGAGAACTTGATCCTTCATAAATCTAAAGTTACAAGGGATTTTTGTTTTGCATAGGGTTATATTGTCTAGGTTCATTATAGTTAGTGCTTACTGCAGAATTCCTGCACTAAAGGGCTGAATTAAATTCCATTGCATGTAAATATATAAATTTATGTGTGCATGTGCACACAGACAAATTAAAAAAAAATAAGCAACATTGCAAAATTTTAAGACTCTGTAACCTGGCAGGGCGTGGGAAGGTAATGAATTACTTGAAAAAGTCTATTATTCTTGGCTTACATGATCCTGGCATACTTATATCCATTTATAATGAAATATTCTCTTTGATTGAATGTGCAGATAAATAATAATGTTGATAGCTTTTAAGTGTCATAATGATAGATCTCTCTCTCTCTTTCTGCTGTCAGCTTTTCTAATGTGAATATAATTTAGTAATACATCAGTGGGTTTTTTGTTTGTTTGTTTTGTTTCTTGTATTTTTTTGTTTGTTTATTATTATTTTTTTAATTTTGTTTTCCGAGACAGGGTTTCTCTGTGTAGCCCTGACTATCCTGGAATTCACTCTGTAGACCAGGCTGGCCTTGAACTCAGAGAACCACCTGCCTCTGCCTGCCAAGTGCTGGGAGTAAAGGCCTGCGCCACCACTGCCCAGCTCATCAGTGTTTATTGGAGTATAATAAATATACTATAAGAAGCTGTACACATTGAGTTATACATTTGCTGAGCTTGAATAGATATGTACAACTGTGCTACTATCACCATAAAGTGCTGAATACACACATTACCTCCACGAGTCATGCGCACATATGTGTGTATGTGTATGTGTGTGAGTTGTGTATGAGTGTGTGAGTGTATATGTATATGAGTGAGTGTGTATGAGTGTGTATGTGTGTGAGAGTGTGTGTGTATATGAGTGTGTGAGTCTGAGTGTCTGTATGAGTGTGCATGTGTGTGAGTGTGTGAGAATGTGTAAGTGAGTGTGTATGTATGAGTGTGTGAGTGTGTGTATGAGTGTGTATGTGTGTGTGAGTGTGTGCACGTACACACTTGTGAGAGTTAGAACATTTACCATAAGCTCTCCTGTCTTTTCCACACAGCACTATATTAACCACAAGTTCTGTGTTCAAGATGAGATCTCTAGAATCTACTCATTTATATCTCTGAAGCTTTATGCTCATGAGCAATACTTTCCTCGGTTTCCTGTTCCCAGACCTGGAAATCTCTTTTCTGTTCTGTTTCAAACAGTTTCGTTAGTTTAGTTCTCCTCAGTGAAAGCATTCAGGTTGTTCTTTTGTTACTTCCTTCACTTAGCGTAGTTTCCCCAGGCTGAACTCTGTTGTTGCCAATGGAAGGATTTTCCTTTTAAGGGGTGTGTGTGTGTGTGTGTGTGTGTGTACACATGATGTGAGTGCAGTGCCTGTGGCGGCCAGAAGAGGGCGTCATATTCCCCTGGCGCTGGAGTTGTAGGTGGTTGTGAGGCGCCCTACGCAGATGCTGGGAACTGAACTCTGATCCACTGGAAGAACAACAGGTGCTCTTAAGCTCTATGCCAGCTATCCACCCCCTGATTGTCCTCTTACAAGATGCAATATTTTACTGTGGGATGCATCACATTTCCCTGTCCTACTTCACATCTCTTGATGGACACTGAATTTATTTCCAAGTTTTAGTCATTATGAACAATTTCACAATGAAGATCTTCAGGGGCACAGATCTCTTTTTGAGATTCTTGTTTCCATTTGATTGTACACACACAAATAAGTGGGATTGCAAGGTCATATGTCGGTTCTAGTGACAATTTGTTTCAGTGCTAGAGATTAAATCCAGGGCCTCATTTTTTCTAGGTAAGTTCTCTACCGCTGAGCTATACCCCAGCTCCATTTTAAATTTAAAGTGACCTTGACATTTGGTGTCTTTTTTTTTTTTAATATCTAACTTAATATGTTATACTGCATTCTGCTTCTCTACTAGGGGTGCCTGGGCACAGGTGTCCACAGCCCAGTGTCTTCCTTTACTGAACTGGAGGGGGAAACAGCAGAATCTGGGATGAAGGCTGTGGTTCCTGGTCTTCTCTCTGGGTATCTGGGCACCTCTGGGGTACCACTTTGAGTAAGGATCAGGGGTCCATGGTTTATGCTTGCTCTCAGGGCATCCATGAGCCCAGGTAGAGAGGGGAGGTGGAGCTTGGGTCAGGCAGAATGTGGTCTGATTGGAAACAAGGGCGGAGTATACCAGAGGGACTGGAGGGGAGAAAGGCTTCCTCCAGAGTCTTAGGCACAACAACCTTTGAGTTGCCGGCCTTATCCGTGGCGATCCTCAATGAAGCAGCTCTCTAAGGCTATCCTTGCTTGTTTATGTTGCTTTATATGATGATGAATATTGGATGAGTAGACTTTATTCAGGGTGAACCAGGGATTAAATACCTTTCAGTGGAGGAATACCTGGTAAGGGAGGATTATGGGCTGAAAGCAAAGGCTATCCAGATAACCTCATTAACGTGAGAACTCCAGCTGTTACTTTATGTGACTGACTGCCCCTGGTTCCTCTCAGTGGGGTGTCATGGTGACATATTCCAGAGCAGGTACAACTACAGGAAGGGAGCAGCTCCACTCCTACTGGTCTCAGCTTTCTGTGATTCCTGGGATCTGAGCTCACTCACTCTTCCCAGTTCTTACGTCTGTCTGGTAACATGGTCCCACAAGGCTGACATTAATACGTGTGAAATAGTGTCTCATTTTGGGCTTAATATGCTGTCTCTAATGGTTGAGTTTGGTTTTTGTAAACAAATATCTCTTCAAGTCTTTTACCCTTAATTTAACTTTATAGTTATGACTTACAGGAGGTTTTACATGTGTGGAATTTTGACCCCTTCCAGACATGTTTGAACACATCTTCCCACTTGTGTTGTTAGCTTTCTGTTAGTTTTTTTTTTTTTTCCAATTTGCTGTTATAGACTTTTTTTTTTTTTTTTTTTTTTTTTTTTTGCTTGATATAGCTTTTCTTGACAAGTTTTAATTGTTTGTGTTTGGGTGTCAAGTCTAAAATAAATATTAATGTCAAGAAGCTTTACCCTCCCAGACCTGGTGGATTACAACTGTTATTGCAGCACTTAGAAAAAGAAGACAAGGGCAGGAGTGTCCTGAAATTTGAGGCCAAACTAGAGTATATGAGTTCTAGGCTAGCTTGGACTGCCACAAAGAAACAAAGAAGGCCACTCTCTCCCTTTGTTTTCTTAGAGTGGCTTTATGTGTGTGAATCTTACCTTCAATGTTTACCTTGAATTGAGTTTTGTGAATGGTACGAGGATCTAATTATTGTGTATCTTTGGCATGCTTGTCTATCAAGGATCAGAAAATGACATACAAAATAACAATAGTAAGCTTTTAAACTTTTTTTTTTTTTTTTGGTTTTGTGAGACAGGGTTTCTCTGTATAGCCCTGGCTGTCCTGGAACTCACTTTGTAGACCAGGCTGGCCTCGAACTCAGAAATCCGCCTGCCTCTGCCTCCCAAGTGCTGGGATTAAAGGCGTGCGCCACCACGCCCGGCCCTGCTTTTAAACTATTAATTATGTCAGCGGTAAATGAAATAGGTTCTCCAGTCAAAAAGTCATATCATGAATGCAGGCGTGGTAGTACACACCCATTTATCCCAGCACCTGAGAGGCAGAGTTTTTGGGCCAGCTTGGTCTTCATTGATAATTCCAAGTCAGTCAGAGGACAAATAGTGTCCAAATGGATTAAACAAAGCAAAAATGTAAGTTCTGGCCATGTGCTGTCTACTGTGCCAGCAGCTCATTTAGCTTTAAGGGCACTTGTGGAGTCCAAGTGTAGGAAAGGCTGTGTCATGCGGTGTTAACCAAAGGCGGCAAGGTGGCGGCCCTCACATCAGACAGAGCAAAGTGAAAGAAAGGCAAATACTGTGGAAGGAATGAGGAAGATCATCAGGAAGACATAGCTGTAGTCTTCCCTCCCCCAGCCTGAAACCTGCTTGCTCAGGGGTGGAGCTTCCCGCTCAATCATTCTGCCACGCCCACTGCTGGAACCTGCTGCTTTGCTGTTCGGAGCCATACACGTGGTCACCCTGCTACTGGACCCCAGGACTATTTGGCGGGAATCAGCTCCCCCTTCCCTGCTTCATAACTGCGTGCAGAATAGTAAAATTGAGCTTTGATCTGAATGCCTGTCTTAGCTGCATCTTTTCTCGCCCACCTAGCTCTTCTTCTCTTCCAGGTTTCCAAAATGCCTTTCCAGGCTAGAACCCAGGCTGTGATCTGCTGGCCGGACACAACACATAACCACTGCTACAATATCCACCTGACACAGTAGAGCCAAGTGACAACTACAGAACCCAAAAGAAAGGGGATGGATGGGGAACTCTGCCCTGTTCTCCACAATACATTCATCACCTGCAGACAATCAGGAAATCAGGAGACCCTGAACCCCCACTGTGCTTTAGACCAAATGGTTCCAGCAGACAGGGCACTTCCTTTCCTTGGGAGAGGAATAAAACTTTTTTCTCAAGGCTTCATGGAATATCCATGAAGATACATCACAGAAAAACATAAACCTGAAGAAATTAAAGCCTCAAGTACACAGCTACTTTGCACAGCAGCAGGGAGCTGGAAGTCACTAAGAAGAAGATTGAACACTTTACAAATCAGAGTCCACTTAAGTACAGTGAGGACAAGCTCTGGTCCTGGGCTGGGGTGAGCAGCTGTATCTCCTCCTCCACCCCCAGGGCCTCGGAGAAGCCATACATTCTCACACTGTCTTTGCTGATTTAACCTTACAGGACACAAAATAAAACCGGGTAAGAATTATATCCCTGGGAAGAGACTGCAAATGTGGAGAAACACATTTGTGAGTTTAAAGAAGAGTGCAGTCCTAGAGCCAGATCATAAATTTTAAGTGACAGCTATCAAATGAACATGATAATTAGCAAAGAGAGAAGAAGCAACCAGAGTGTTTGCTTACTGTTAAATGCAAACCACTTCAGCTCTCTTCTTAAGACGTGCAAACCATCAAAGACCAGACAGCATTCAGAATCCAATTAACAAACAGATACAAAGTCATTTAAAATGTCAAGTAACATATTAAAAAATAAATTTTAATTTTATTTGAATAATTTTTATTTATAATAAGCTTACTTAAATGTGTTTAGATGTAGTATTGTATTCCTATTTTTTTTTGTTTTTTTGAGACATTGTATTTCTTTAAATGATAGCCTACTATTATTATATTAATATTGGTTGGTTAATATTGTTCTTTTTTTTCACTTTTGGAAGCCCTTACAATTCATAAGAAGAAAATCAGATGGTGCAAAGAGAACATTTGGGGGCAGCTCAGGGGCTTGGTTCTTTCCCAGTATACACAAGGCTGTGCGTCAATTCCTTGTACCGCAAAGTAGCTGACAGCGGGATTCAGTGATTTCCTAAACTCAATTTTTATTTTTCAAATCCCATTTTTAATGATGGTTCCTAAACGCTTTAACCTTTCTTGTAGCCCACCTCCCACCAGAGATAGTGGAAAAGAAAGGATACAGGGTGGGGAGAGGAAGTGGACCTGTTAAGAAAGGTTCTTTGGAGCAACTCCCGTCTGGGTTGTCTGGAAATCAGCAGTTCAGTTCACAGGTCGGCAGGCAGCAGCAGCTCAATCAACGACCAAACACCTCACGGATACACCAGCAGTTCAGTTCAGTAGAGTCAGGTTAGGGACAGTGGTGACATGACCTAGCAGAGACAGCCAGGCCTCAGCCTCCTCATCAGGAGGGACCAAAAGGGACACCCGGAGAAGCTCTTGGCTGTGCCTCTCAGAGAAGTAAAGATGCAGAGCCCCAAGCGTTGCACAGGCAGCTGTAGCAGCAGGTCAAGCTCTGTCTCCATCGCTCTGTCAAGTCTTATTTCTACCCTCCAAACATGACGTGTTCTCCACGTGCCTTGCCTCAGCATGAGCATCCAATCAGCCCACGTCCTTGGGAGCGACAACAAACTGCAGCACACCACCAGAAATGTTTTGCTGCGTTTCTCTCTATGGCATCCCGACAAATGCAGCTCAACTACACAATGTAAGGCGGACCAACACACGTGTGCTGTTAGCAAAGAATCCCTCATCACGTCCTTTCACGTGCTTGCTTTAGCAGAACATCTTCTCTTCCTGTGTCTGCTTCAGCGAAACATTCCTTCAGGAGTCTGCCTTAGCCTTTCACACCTGTGCCCACTGTAATGAAATGTCCCTTCACGTGTTTGCCCCAGTAAAACACCATCCAACCAACTTTCCAAAGAAGCCCTAAGTTTCCACTTCATCTAAAGACAACAGTTGTACGCATTCTTACAGAAAGAAAGCATTTAAAGTGAGCAGGAAAACCGACAATGGTCTAACAACAGCAAAGGCCTGATTATCTTAAGGAGTCGACTCACAGAATTAAAATGTTACAGGAATATGCTGTGTAATTTATACATATTTGTGAAATTTTATATCTTCATATTATTGACTTCCAGTCTCACACTGTCTTTGGAAAATTTATCGCAGACCTCACTGCAAACGTTCCAGAAGTTGTCAGTTTTTCTTTATGAAACTCGCTTTGTGTTCGCAAAACAAAATCTGTGTGGGTGACTTGTCACATGGTTTCTTATGACTGAGGAGGCTCAGAAGTCCCAGCATCATCTGTCCATAGGCTGGGGGCCTGGGTGGTTCCAGGGCCATCTCCAGGGCCTGAGGATGTGAGAACCAGGAACCTCCAGGTAAGTCCCAGTTCAGATTTTCTTGACTTGAGACAAGACGCCATGGGGCTTGAGCCCTGCCTGGCTCAAGTCTTCAGGCCTCAGACCCGGGAGCACAGATCTAAAGGAAGAGAAGATTGGATCCCGGCTGACAGCGAGCAGATTCACAGCTCTTTTGTACTTCCGTGTTCAGCCTGTCAGTGGGATAGGTAACATTACACACACACTGGTGACAGCATCCTTCCCAAGCCTATCCATTCCAATTCCAATACCTTTCAGGAACAGCACTGCAGAACGCCAGCCAATACATCCTTACACCCTGTCGAAGGAGCGAGCGAATGAAAGTGAACCACCCAAGCTCCACCTGCTGTCAGCTGGGCCCCACACACCTTCTGCTAGTTCACACTTAATCTTCAGACCAGTGTAACAGGGAAGCCACGGCTCCATCTAGGCATTACGACCACTACGTGCGCAAATAAATGAGGAGGCCGCATCCCTCCTCATTTGGAAGGATTTGGGGGGGGTTACTCTTCCCCCAACATCTTGTAACTTAAATAGGAGGGGGAATAGTTAACGTGGTCCTAATAAATTCCAAGCGTCTTGATTATATCACAACGTTAGAAGACCTACACAATCCCAGGTTATTGTCTAATAACTGCTCACATGTCTTAGCTAGTGTTTATCACTACCTTCCTATATCACTCAATTTATAGTCTTTTTTTTTTCTCTACCAGGCACCTCAGTATAGGATAGGATGACCCAAGCCTTGACTCCTGAAGGATTTGTGGTTTTTCCCCACTGACCTTAACATCAAGGCACCGAAATGCTCCCATAGATTGTCTGCATTCTAGAGAGACTCTGGTTTTATTGTGGCATAGTTGCTTAGTTTCCCTTTGAGAAACAGGACCAGCCGCAAAAGCTGACACCATACTTCAGCCTTTGCCTGAGGAGTGCAGAGTGGAGAGGTGACAATCAGTGGAGTCATTGTTGTGTCTCTGGCTGAGAGCATTCTTTCTTCTGAAACGGTGACCTCCTATGTCAGCTTCTGTGGCATGTTAATTATGGCAGCCAAAAGGGGGCTTCTGGTTGCCAGACATCAATACTTTGACAGTTGGACCTTGGCAGTCAGCCTCAGGAGGAGGAAGTGGCCAAACAAGGGACTAGACCTTGGTGGATAGCATAGGGCATGTAATCTGTGGTTTAGCCAGGGGGCAGAGAGAAAGGCAAAACCTGTTGGCGGGCACCAAGCTGGCTATGCTCTGTTCTGCCAGAGCCCTTTGACCTCTCTTGCATGTTTCATGGTTTTGGTGTCACACTAACCTTGGCAGTTCTCCAAGAATGCAGCCTTGACTCAGGTCGCCATTGCTCTTAAATGAAAGGGTCTCTGGCGGGCACGTTTGGCTTTTCCCACCACCAGCGTTCGAGTGTCGTGGATCAAGGAATGCTTGTTGACATTACACCTACTGCTAAGAGTACTTAATCCGACTATATGTTCTGGAACTGTGAAAATCACACAAGTTCTGTTCAGGGGTCTGTGATATGGACATAGAGTGGTCCCTGGCCTCTATAAGCCTCTACTCTTGTGAGCAGCACTTATGGTCACCTACAGCCATTGTTATTTCATAGGCAGCCTCTGGAAGTCTCCCATAGCTCTGAGCAATTGGTTTTGTCTTGTGTAAAGATACCCTGGTTAGAAGCTAGAGATCCCTCTAGGGAAAGGCTGGGAGAAATATTAACCACACAAACTGTTTGACTGAGAACAAAGGTTTTCTGTCTCATTCCAAAGTTTTTGATTTTGTAAACTGGCACAAATATAGGAATTGGGCAAAAGGCTGTGACAAAAGGCTTTTTTTTTTTTTTTGTGATTTGAATTAGAGGTTCATTGGCTTGATATGGAAGTTTCTTTTGTCATGTATGGGGTGAGAATTGAGCCTGACTTGTCTACCTTAATCCTAGACTCACTAGGATTAACTAGCTAAGGCCTTAGCTCCACATAAGTCGGTTCTTCAAGCACCTGGCCTAGCATCATGATATTAACTCTGCTAAGATGAGATAATTTTAAGAATATTTATTTTATGTTAAATTATGTGTTCATGAAGGCAGGTGCCTGCAGAGGGCAGAAGAAAGCATCGGATCTCTTCAAGCTGGAGTTATAGGCAGTTGTGAGCCACCCACCATGGGTGCTGGGAACATAACTTGGGTGCTCTGTAAGGGCAGCTGGTGCTCTTCACTCCGGTCCCCTACATGAAATAATTCCTGACACACAGAAAGGACCTCGATCCTCGGTTGCCTTTCACTTCGGTTGAAAATATTTGTGCTGAAGATAGATAGACCTGGATTTAAACCCCATTCTGTGGCTCTCCTAGCTGACTAATTTGAGATGTCAAAGTTAACAAAACTGAATGGAAGTCACAAGTGGCCAGCAGATAGTGTGCCCTTAGAGTCTAGTGACTGTAGTTGAGCTCATTGCTATTGTCATTGTGATTGTCACTGCCGTAGAGCATGCTGTGTGCAGTTGGGAGCTGCACTGAGAAGCTCAGCAGAATGAAAGCATATCTGGTACTTTGGGTCCCTCCGAGATAACATGCATGGCTGGAAGGCTGGGAAGTCCACGCAGAAGGAGGGAGAGAGAGCGGGAGGGAGGGGAGGAGTCTCCTGTGCTTTGGACTCTTTCCCTTCAGGGCTGGCTAGAGCCAGCTCACAAGAGTTGACTAGTAAATTTCTCAGAATGTTTTAAGGTCAAATTAAATGTGTGGTTTTTTTTTAATAAATAACAAGTCATATGGATTTATAATTAAATAAATTGTACTGGGAATTCATTCTCAAAGTATGTTTTTTGGATCAGTTTTACTTAGTTTTCTTAGTCAAGGGGATGAGAGCCCGCAGAGCCCTACACAGCTCTCCTTATTGAGCAGCTTCCTGCTTTACATTTTGCCAGATCTGCTTTATGTAAATCTACTGTTACATCGCTAGCATTCCACATAGCTTTTAGTCCTCTAGCCTTATTAACTCGAATTCTTCCTCCACTGAATTGTGCTCTAAATTTATATTTATGAGGCTGACTCTAGCTGGTCAGGTTCATTCATTTATGTATATTACTTTTGAGGCAGAACCTCATGTAGCCCAGGTTAGCCTCAAACTTGCCATGTATACATATATATCTACAAAGATGACTTAACTCCTGATCCTCCTGTATCTTCTCCCAAACTCTGCGATTAAATCTAAGCAATATAGGCTTCTAGGCATGTTACCATCCTGTCCAGAGTATGGGGTGCAGGACTTTTTGCGTGCTAGGGAAGTACTCTACCAACTGCGCTACACCCCACACCGCGAAAGACGTAGTAAGAGTTTTGTTGCTGGCCCTGCTTTTTCCACTTAGTCTCTTCTGCTTTCTGTAGGATAGTACTCAGCACACATGCATGCTCACACACACACACAAACATGCACACACACATATGCACACACACACATGCACACGCATATGTGCACACACACATATATACACACACATTAAACACGCACGTACACGCATATACACACATACACATATATACATACACACATACACCACACACACATATGCCCATGCCCATGTGCACACACACTTATTCATATGTACACACACATATGCACACACACACTCCTATATATATGCTCATGTATTCTGTTTTCTCACTTTTCCTAAATAAGTGATGGGGTTATGCATATATTTCTTTTCATTTAAATATATACACAGGTGTAAGTCTATAGTAGCATTGTGAATATATTCATTTAATGAAAAGATTGGAGAAATAGCTTGAATATTTTACCAAGTAAAATTGGGATCCCTTGCAGGCTTTTGTGGAAATCTATTACCACATACACACATATACACACACATACACATGCACACCACACACAATTGCATCAGTTGGTAATCAGAATTTGATGGCTTAACTACATATATTGTAACAGTAGCTTTTGCATTTGTATATGTTTTAGCTGGTGTTTGTACACCATAGAAAATTGGCTGGGTTTGGGTTGATTAGTAACATTTTAATTCTCTATATCGTTAAATAAAATTCAACACAAACTAGAGACACTCGGGCAAAGGGAAGCTCAGTAGAGGAACGGGCTCCATAGATTAGTCTGTGGACATGTCTGTCTGCCGGAGACTTTTCCTGATTGCTGTGGGAAGGCTCAGCCCACTGTGGGCATTGATAGCTCTGGGCAGGTGGTCCTGGAACCACCTGAGCCCCTAAGGAAGCAAAGTGAGCAAGCCTTGGTGAGCAAGCCAGTAAGCTGCACTCCTCTGTGGTCTCCGATTCAGCATCAGCCTTGAATTCCTATCTTGGCTTCCCTCGATGACAGATGGAAACCTGTAAGCCAAGTACACCTTGAAAATCTCTCTGGGTTGTTTTTTTATCACAGGAAGAGAGAAACAAGCTAGGAGTGCTGTATAGAAAGAATGCACTCTAGTGAAACAGTGTAACTCTCCAAATGTACACTCAAAAATCTGTTTCCAGAAAGAAAATTGTCTGGTGAGCCAGTAGATGGCACTATTAGCACACAATGGTGAGAGCCTGAGTTTTTAAGGCACACCATCACAGGACTTAGATTTAATAAAGTGTATAATGCTGCCCCCAAAGTGAAAGCTCTAGTGTAAATTTCTATACTGTGACTTATCAGAATTTTTAAAATGAAATTTTATTTGTGAAACTGTATGTTTTGGTTTATGTCTCATCTATAACTTTTCCCCAATAATAAGGTCCACGTCTGCATTCAATTTTATGTGATAACTTAATAAATTCATCACGTCAGTGCCACATTACTTAAGCTGCAGACAGACCACTCCCCGAGCACTAACCAATAGGTTTAATGTATTTTAGAAAGACCAATATTTTGAAAATCATAATTGACTCAGTATACAAAACAGAATTTTGCTTGTCTTCCTTAGGCTTGTCCGCTCGCTTATTTATTTATGTATTTGTTTATTAATTTATGTGTACTAGGGATTCAACCGAGAACCTTCTATTTGCTAGACAAACACTCTGTCGCTGGGCTACAACCCCTGTCTTTACTTATTTTTGAACCTTTAGTTTTGGTCTCATTATTTGCCAAGGCCGATTGAATCTGTGATCCTCCTGCCTCTACCTCCCAGGTAGCTGGGAGTACAGGTGGGCATCACTGAGCTTGGCATAGGATTTTGTCTTTGCTTTGCTCAGCGGTGTTTAAAGTTTTAATGAGCTCTACTCTCCATCTGGGGCACAGACCTCAGGTCTCCTTTGGATAGGTGGTGTACTGGCATGTCTGTGGCTCTCGGGACAAACAACACTTCCTTCTGGATTCCTGCATAGATTCCTTTTCTGCCTACCTCCCTTGCTTTTCTGCTTCTTCCTGACCTGTGGGAGTGTCTCAGGAAACCACCTCTATGGAATTCTTTTCCTTCTGTATACATTGTATCTCAGTTGTATCATCCCATGCCCATAGTTGAAGTGAGGACTCTTTCCATGCTCTGAGCGTTATCTTATCCTCAAGGCTTAACTTTACAGGAACCGCTGCAGAGAACTCACAGGCAATCCAGTTATCCAGTTATCCTGCTGTTCTACAAAGCCATGGGGTGTGCTACATGGGGAGTTCTACGTACCATCTGCTCAGTGACAATGCCCAGCTTGATACGGCAGCCCCAAACCCCTCTCTGGATTCCAGACAAATAATTAGACCACCTTTAAAAATCTCAAACTGCACGTGTTCCACGTTTTTCCTCTTTATCATCTCAGATAATATCAACTTTGCTTTTGTAATTGTTCAAGCCACAACGCAGAAAGCGTTTGACTCACTTATTTCCGGCCCACCCACAATCCTCCCATTGACCACATCTTTAACACGTGCCCACACTCTGACTGCTGCAGGATCACCTGCAAGTCCATCATCTTTCGCCTGAATTATCCAGCTAGCCTTCCAAGTAGCCTGGCCATTTCCATTCCTCTTGCCTTGCACAGATGAAGCAGTGTGACCTTGTCCTAACGGAAGCCAGACCACACCACCTTTCTGCTCAACGCCCCACAGACCACCCCGTGCTTCTCTTCACCACTCTGCCCGGTCACTCTCGGATCAGATAATCCACTGTCTTAAATCGGTCATCCGTAGCTCAGCTTCTGGGTCCATCTCTGAGGCATCCTGGCTCAGCCATGACTTATTCATTTTAGATATTAAAAAAGGTTAGACATATTTGTGTTTGGCCTCTGCATAACCTAGACCTGGAAATGTGAAGCTGAATTATTTCATAGCATCATGATCCCTACACGAAGACAGAGCAATTTTCACACAATGACACTATTTTAATAGGAGACAGTCTAACGGGCCACTCCATTTTTTGTTTTTTCCATGAAAAAGGAACTCTTTTCTTACCCCAAATTTGGATGGAAAAATAATATAAGTATTTTTTAATCTATCTATCTATCTATCTATCTATCTATCTATCTATCTATCTATCTATCTATCATCTATCTATCTATCTATCTATCTATCTATCTATCTATCTATCTATGTATCTATCGTGTGTGTGTGTGTGTGTGTGTGTGTGTATGTGCAAGTATGACTTTCATGTGGAGGTCAGAAGACAACTTGCAGGAGTCAGTTCTCCCACCGTTCAGGTCCCTGGGATTTGACTTAATAGCAAGCACCTTTCTCCGGCTGAGCCATCATCGGTGCGGAACCAAAAACTTGTGTGTGAAGATGACTTTTCCTCTACTCCCACAGTCAGTCCCTTGGTGTCCAAACTCTCTGGGGATGAAATGACACATTCGCTTCCATACCTGGGTCTCTAGAGACAGCTAATGACCAAATAGAGCCCAGATCACCCCCATTCCCCATGGTCCTTTTGAAGCTAATCTATCGAGAAAGCATCCTTCCTTCGGTACTTGAGCTATGGCTCAGAGTCACACAAAGTCCCTTCCTCTCTCATGCCCCGGTGTTCCTCGAGTGACTTTTTAGGCCCATGGATGTTCTGTAACTTTTATTTTGGGATTGCATGTCTTGAAACAGCTGGAGAGTGTTAATGGGCCAGCACAGGCGTTCAGGTCTGCACGTCCGCTCTCCACTCTCGGCTCTCCCACTCTCAGAATGAGGGAAACGTCCTGGACCACGGTTCTCACAACACAAAGGGGACTCGAAGCCTGGGGATTGTCTTCAGTGGGAGACAAGCTATTTTTCAATTTGGCTCTGGACCAAGTCCCAGAAAATGTGAAACCATTGATTACATATGACTCCGTTTGGCCCCGAAGCGGAAATTATACAAACACACAAGAGCAACCTTTAATTTTCCCACACTCTTTCATTTCCCCAGATATATTGTTTAAATTTGGACTGCTCTACTCCAAGTCCCACGGGAGTGACACTTCCCACATGTCAGAGTTTTAGTTCAGTCCTAGGCTCTAAGGGACCAATTTTAAGGTCATGTAAAACAACCTCAAAAGTTCTTGTCTGCCTTTCTTCTCAGGAGAAGAAGGCAGACACAAGCCACTTTAGACATAACAGTTCATATTGACCTTTAATTTGGTGGGCTCTCCATGAAGCTTACAGCTGTGGAATTTCTTAAGATTAACAACCTTTATCATTAGTGCCTTCTGTTGAATAAATGGGTAGGTGTTCAAAGAGAGATGCAAATTGCTTGATTTTCCTTTTTGGTCAACTCTACTCTTTTATAAAGTTTAACAAGATTATAAACCCCATAACATACAGAACATAACAGAGCGTGTGGTCAGCATGACCCTGCTCTGAGTCAAGGTATTTTCCTGTGTCAATGACTGGCAGGCATACTACAGGAACAATATGAAATAGCTGGTGGGCATGGAACAAAATGGCTACAGCTATGCTGGAGGCAGGAGGCCAACCTCAACAGTCTTGTCACGGTTTTGGTTTGTATTTCTGAGAAGAACAAAGATAGTAGGTGCTATAACCATTCTCTTTTAACCTGTTAGCAAGTAAGATCAGACTATCATGAGAGACTGACAGATAGCATAAAGGCGAAATTAAAGTGCCCTCTGTTTAGTAAATGAATAGGTGTTCAGAGAAATGCAAATTGCTTGATTTTCCTTTTGGTCAACTCTACTCTTTTATTAACTTAAAAATGATAAGTGATGTCCTGCAAGATTTCTTTTTTTAAAAAAGAGTTTTATTTCTGTAGTGTAGGGCTTATTGCATGCTAGGCAAGTACTCTACAACTGAGCTAACAATTCTCAAAATTAGAGTTGTTCTTTTTAAAAAGTTAACGTTTTTAGCACGTAGCAATATCCTAATTTAATAAATTGTTAGGTTTGGTTCTTTTTAAAATGTTTATTTTTATTTTATGAGTTTACGTGTTTTTTGAGTTCAGGTATCTGTGTGCATTGTCTGGAGCCTGCAGAGGCCAGAAGAGGGCACCGGAGTTCTGGAACTAGAGTTACAGATGGTTGTGAGCCACCATGTGTGTTCTGGGAACTGAATGGTTTCTGCAACAGTGTCTAGAGCTCTTACCTGCTGAGCCGTTCCTCCAGTGGCAGGGTTAGTCCCTCGGATACTATTTTGCATGCTCTTAAGAAGGGGACAGTTAAGTGATTACACAAAGTGAGTGTGTCTTGATATGTAGTATTTATTAATCCATACGATTTATACTTTTGGGTATTTGTGAATTTTAAAATTTAAATATGAGACTATCCAACAGGTAAAAAAGCACTTGCCTCATAAATCTAACAACCCGAGGTTGGTGTGCCAAGAACCCATCGTGGCAGGAGAGAATGAACTCTCAGACCTCTGTCCTCTGATGACCACATGTGTACTGTGACATGTACCAACCTACTTACACATACAAAAAAAAATCATAATTATAAAATAAAAACTATGAAAAATTACTATAAATTTATTTCTTAAAATTCAAGGGGATTACATAAAGGAAAGAGTGAAATATTCTAGAATTCAGACTTGCTGTTAGTCTTCCCCATAGGAGAGCTAATGATTGAACAAGTTGGAGACTTAGCTGCTCACCTCGGTGTGTCACCATTTCCTAGAAGAAGATGGTCTCCCAGGTGATCTTTCAGTGCTTCAGGGTTCTTCTGGGTCCCCTACATCACCTTCCTGTGAACTCCCTCTGGGTCTTATAAATTAAGGTACTGCAGGGCTGCAGGGCCACAGGACTTAGTTCCCTGGCACCTCACTAAAAAACATATGCTGAGTAGTCACCACTGCTCATGAGCAGAGCTGAAGTCACCAGGGAAGCAATGTGAGGGATGAGGTGTGATACCAGATAGCAGGTGGATTTCAACAGTTTCACTTTGCAGTGGCAGAAAATAGAGCTTCTTTGTGTATACAGTTGTCCAGGACAAAAGTGATGAGGCCATTGGGTGTATTCCTAACTCCCTTCATTTGTAGAGAAGCCTCACGAAGGAAGGAGAAGATGCTCCAAGGAAAGTTTGTGAATTTACCTCGAAAGGTCCAGTGTAGAAAGCAGTATCTATCTGAAGACCTTGGTGGAGGACACATGGCGCTGAGCTGAGATGGACCAGAGTTGTGGCATAGCCCCTGACTGTCCCAGTGCTGGCTGGACAGATGGATATCTGAAAGGTTCATCAGAGGCATCTTAGGAAGAAAAGGGGAATCTTGCACAGCACATTCTCAGGTGACAGCGGGCCTGTAACTCTGCTCCTTCTGCCATGGCTTCTGTAGGATGGCTGCGAAGGGACCGGGAGTCAATCGGGAAAGTGTTTCATTGGTATTCATTCCCCAGACAATGCTAAAAGCGCGTCCTTTATGAAAATGTCCCCCAAAGTGTACAAATGGCTGCGAGCCAGCTTCCTATGCACAGACAACCAAAAGAAGCATCCAACACCAGCTCTCCAAGTGTGTCAGTGCGGTGTGGTTCTGTTTTTCTAACCCCAAGGAGTACAGACTTGCTTTCCCACAGCCGGTTTAACTTCTTAACATTTCATTGTAATCAAATTGCCATTGACATCTGTTTTCCAGCAAGGAGTTGTTCCCACAGTAGCAAAAGCTTGCATGACTCTTCCACACAAGCAAGGTACTGGAAACACAAAGGCATGGATTATGAACCAACCACTGGTGCCCAGGATCAGGAAGGCCTTTGGCCACTTAGTGTAACCCTGATTTTGTGGTTAGCAATGGGAGAAGGAGGAAATATTTTTATAGCTGCATTTGTTGAAAGCTGCAAAGAAGAACCAACCCGTGACAGTCTTTCAGTTAGCCAGAGCCCACCTCAGCCAGCTGTGCAGCCCCTCAGCTCATGCCCAGAGTCCCTAACAGTGCCATGAATTTTCAGTATGAGAAGGTGTTTGGGTGGGGGTATGGGGGCAGAACACACAGACACACACACACACAGACACACACACACAGAGACACACAGACACACAGACACACACACACACACACACACACACAGACACACACACACACATATCTTTTATAGCTCAGGTTGGCTTGGAAATCACTCTGTAGTTCAAGCTAATCCAAGATATCCTGTGTTGATTGAGGCTGGGAATAGTGCCCTGGATTTTTCTCTTTTCTTTCCTTGACCTAACCTTCTCCTAACTTCATATACCTATGTCCTAACTCCAGACACACATAGAACCCTTGACTTCCCAAAATAGTGGGAACTTGGAGGAGTTAAAGATGCAAGAGCCTGGAGCGAGTTGGGTTCAGAAAAGATGACCTTGTGACACTTGCTCTCAAGCAAGTTGTGATCAACAAGTATGTTGATAGCAGCTTTATTCATAATAGCCAGAAACTGGAAACAACCTAGATGTCCCTCAAGGGAAGAACGGATAAAAACATGTGGTACATTTACAGAATGGAATACTTACTACCCGACTATTAAAAACAGTGACATGATGACATCTGTGAGCAAATGGATGGAACTGGAGAAGACAATTCTGGGTGAGGTAACCCAGACACAGAAAGGCAAACATGACAGGAGCCTGGCATAACTGTCACCAGAGAGGTTTCACCCAGCAACTGATGGAAACAGATGCAGAGACCCACAGCCCAACACTGAGGCAGAGCTGTGGAGAATCCTGTGGAAGATAGGGAAGAGGGATTGAAGGAGCCAGAAGGGTCAAGGACACCACAAGAAAACCTACAGAACCAACTAACCTGGACTCATGGAGGCTCACAGAGACAGAAACACCAACCAGACAGTATGTATGGGACTGACCTGTGCCCTCTGCACACATGTAACAATATACAGCTTGGTCTTCTTTTGGGTCTCCTAGCAACTGGAGCAGGGGCTGTCTCTCTGTCTCTGACTCTGTTGCCTGCCTTTGGACCCCTTTCCCATAGCTGGGCTTCCTCAGTAGAAGAAGATGCACCTAGTCTTACTGCAACTTGATAGCCAAGCCTGATTGATGTCCACAGGAGGCCTCTCCTTTTCTGAGGAGAAAGAGAGGAGGGGTGGGTGGGGAGTGGGTGAGGGGGAGGAATTGGGAGGAGAAGAGAGAGAGGAAGCCTCCACTGAGATGTAAAACAAAACTTAATTAATAAAAAATGGAAACATGGCCTTGGGACCAAAGCCAGTGGGTGAGCTTGGACCCAGCAGTACCAATGGTCTTCATTGGCAGCCTGGCTGTGATGGGCAGCCATATACTAAGGCAGAGGCCCTCTGCTGATTGCAGAACCACATCTAAGTGCTTAAAAATGTAGATTTACTTTAAGAAAGGGGATGAAAAATAATGGATGAAGAAAAACCTTGAGTGATTGAATTATGGATCGATTACTTTCAAATCAGAAATTATGGTCTTACCTTGCATCAAGGAAGAATTTTTCTACCATTCATGCACGTCAAGTAGGCTTCTGACAGGGATGTCTGCAGCAGAATCAAAAACAGCAGCAAACGGGAGAGAACAGTGACAGAAGGCAGGATTGGCTTTGCAGAAGCCCGAACTCATGGCTATAAACAAAAATAAAAACAAAAGCAAAAAACAAGCAAATGGAGAACAAAAACCCCAAAACTTCAGAATGACTGAGGTGCAATCAAAATAAGAAGTGTTGTGTTTGTAGTTCCACATAACAAAACAGACAGAAATCCAAGAATTCAAAAGCAAAACTCTAAAATAATAACATTTATATGTTTAGTAAATGTGTCTGTTTCCAGGCAGATTGTATGAACAGCGATCTGTTAAATTTAAAAATCAGAGGGCTGTACTGATGGCTCTGTGATAAAGGGTGCCTGCTGCTCTTCCTGGGGACCTGAATCCTGTTCCCAGCACCCACGGTCCACAGGGATTAAAACTTAAAGGCACATAAATCAGGTAGAAGGTCACAAATTTCACTGAGACTTCTAGAGATAGTCAGTCTGGGGCTGATGGTACCCAAGTATCAAATTCTCCTCTCACCTTCTGCTCTGCTATTCTCACAAAACAGTTTTCTAGCATCAGGTTTACCTCGTGTGCACAGTGGCAGTTGGAGGGCCAGCCATTGAGTCCACAATGCTTGGAAGGAATGGATACAGTCAAATGTTGTCTTAGTCAGTGTTTCTATTCCTCGACAAAACATCATGGCCAAGAAGCAAGTTGGGGAGGAAAGGGTTTATTCAGCTTACACATCCACACTGGGGTCCATCACAAAAGGAAGTCAGGACTGGAACTCAAGCAGTGTGGCCTCCCTTCCCCCCAGCCTGGAACCTGCTTGCTCAAAGGTGGAGCTACGGGCTCATTCGTCCTGCCACGCCCACTGCTGGAACCTGCCTTTGCTGCCTGGAGGCACACACGTGTTCGTCCTGCTACTGGACCCTGAGTTACTTGGCGGGATATTGGGTTCCCTCCCCCTTCCTTTATAACTGAGTGTCTGGAATTAGTAAAATTGAGCCTTGATCAGAACTTGTTGTCTTGGCTCCATTGTTTCTTCCGCCCCGTCTAGATTCCTCTCTTTTCAGCCTGAACTGCCATTCTCAGTTGAACCGTTCGTGTTGTGGACTGCAGGCAGGCCGCAACAAAGCAGGTCAGAAAGCAGGAGCTGATGCAGAGGCCATGGAGGGATGTCCTTTACTGGCTTGCCTCCCCTGGCTTGCTCAGCCTGCTCTCTTATAGAACCCAAGACTACCAGCCCAGAGATGGTACCACCCACAAGGGGCCTTTCCCCCTTGATCACTAATTGAGAAAATGCCTTACAGCTGGATCTCCTGAGGGCATTTCCCCAACTAAAGCTCCTTTCTCTGTGATAACTCCAGCCTATGTCAAACTGACGCACAAAACCAGCCAGTACAAATGGTATGTATACCCCAGGCACACGAGCCTTGCTCAGAGTCATCTGGTTCTACCCTTGTAGGTTTTGTTTGGCACTGAAGCATTTTATGACTTTGAAAGAAATCAAGAACTATTTTAAGAATGAAGGAAACAATGGCTGTTCATGTGGAAAGTGAGCGATTTCTGCCATAAATGGTATTTAAACTGCACGATGCATAGAATGATTTAACATCTGCTCTTGGGCCTATAAAAATGAGGCTAAAATAAGTGAGATACTTGTAACATTGAAGATTGTCTTCCAGAAGCATTTGAAATAGAATGGTGCTATAGGCTGAGAGGCCAAACCTACTCCATCTTGGAACAGGCCTCCATCTAAAAAAAAAAAAAAAAAAAAAGCCTGAGAACTTGACCTGAAGCAGAACTCAAGTACCAGAAAGGACCCCATGGCTTGTCCCTGGCCAGAGTTACTCCCTAGCTACCTCTGGCAACAGTTAATCAAAGATTAGTCTGATTGTTTCAGTTGTACTTTCAGACCGTTTGTGATTGTATATGGCTTGCAATAGACATTCAGTTAGATGCTTGCCGGGATAGACACCCCTCATTTACTTCCATTTCCTATAAAACCCTGTCCTGCTGAGGGCTTGGGGGCTGCTCTGTCTTCTCTTTCTGTCCTTCTGTGTCAGGGTTCAGTTGGAGAAGAACCCGAGCCCAAGCTTGTAATAAAGAGACCCTAATGCTATTGCATCAGAAATGGCTCCTTGGCGGTCTTTTGGGGTTCACGAACGCTTCCTGATACAACAGGTGAGAGAAGCTTGGAGATGAAATGGGTGAAGTCTCCCACTTTGGTAAGTTTGTAATCGCTTATTTCATTATTTAAAATCACGACTTAACACTTACCTACTGACAAGCAGCCAAGGTACATCCCAAGCTAGGGCTTGTGGCCACACCTTATCTTGAGAAGTTAAAAATTACCATTTTGAAACACTAACTCCTTTGGATAATAAAAATAATACAGTGATTCTAAAGTTCATAGGGAAGAATGGATGGGTGGAGAAGAAAAACAAAAGAAAAATACAGGAAAGGGGAGTGAAGAAAGCAGGTCCCCTATTATACTTTTAAACTTTCAATTATCACTTTAATAAAACCCTTTGCCTCTTGGAAGGAGGAGTTAGATGCCAGCTCTAAACCCATGCTGTCCCAGAGTCAGGAGTGACAATCTTTGCATATTATCCTAGGGCTCACTGGAGGGAACTCACCAGTCATGTTCTATAGGGAAGAGAGAGGTGACCATTGCTGGGTCTGTTCCATGGTACGTTCCTGTCACTCACCTGCGCATTTCAAGGTACCTTTCGGCATGCACCATCATCCCCTCTTCTACATCTTGCTCCATTAAAAAAAAAAGTTTCTGCCACCCACCTGAAGACCATTAAACCATGAATATGGAGGGACCGATCCATTCAAAATGTCAGAGCCCTACAGAGTTCTCTGATTGTTGGCTCAGTAGTCCCTATTTCTGCTTTACCACATCCAGCACTGCCAATGAATAGAAGTGGAAATGTGTGAGTTCTGGAAACTTTCCTTGAAGAACAGCTGGTGCGCACCCATTGGCTGCTCTGCCCCAGCTCTTGTTTCCTTCCTGCAGTTTGAAACACAAATGTGGATGGTGGACTTTCCAGCAGGTGGATGGGGCAGTCCAGAGATCTGTCTGTATGGTTCATAGAACTGACTGTACGGCCCTCAGCGTGGACCACATTCTCTGAGGTACTGTGAGTTCAGCATCTGTCTCAGTGTCCTTTATAGACCAGGGAACTCAGAGTTACATCAACACTCTTTCCTTCTCTTAAAAGGCAAGCACTTTCAAGATCTAGAAGCCACTGGAAACCAGCAGCATCATTCTAAGGACAGGCCACGATCTGAGGCAGAGAATTAAACAAAGAGTGGGCAAAGATTCTTTCTCATGGGCACAGAAAAGGACAAACTGTTAAGGTCACATGTTCATAATACTGTACTATTTTATTCTCACAGATGGGACCATACTGTTGTGGGTTTGGTCTAATGCTTGTATTATGTTAATTGGGTCCCCAAAATTGCATGAGAATTCGAATATAAGACGTCGAGGGTCCCTGATTCTCGTTGGTTTTGATTGGTAAATAACGTTGCCAGGCAGGGCGATGGAAGCAGGACTTTTAGGATTCCTGAGCAAGGGACCAAGGGATTAGGAAGGGATAGACACCAAGCTGGGAAAGGAGTGGCTGCCACACCCGAGAAGTACAGGAGAGAGAGAGACAGCCAACGTGGAAGAGCCAGGGATCACGACCCAGGAGGCTGTAGGTCTGGCTCTGGGGCAGCCAAGATGGAATATAGGATTTAGTAAGTGATGAATTGGTATTATCAGAAAGAACATCAGCCACCTGGAGGCTAGGAAGTAGCCCAGCCACTGAGCTCTTTCAGGGATATTAAAATGTAAGGGTGAGTGTGTCTGTATCATTCAGAAACCCAGGACACTGGGGTGGGTAGCAAGGGACGTACACTGCCGCCAGGATTATTTGAGTAGAGACATTTGGGTTATGCTACACCGTACCTCCTCTGAGATGTTATCTTTTTTCCGTTGTTTTAGAAACAGTCTCATATATCCCAGGCTGATCTCCAACTCACTATGTAGCCAAAGATGATCGTGAACTTCTGACTTTCCTGCCTCCACCTCCCAAGTGACTGTGAGTGTAGACCAAAGTGCCCAGTTTAAAACCTTGTGATTTATGAGATGGTGCAGTGGTAATGGAAAATTCTCTGGAATTAATTAATAGGACCATTAAAATTGAAATAAACACTCCTAAAGTGCAAACATTTAGGAATAGCCTCCTTCTTTGTGTCTCACTACAATATTTCTAACATCTATTTTATTTAACTCATAGGATCACCCCACTTAATTCTTCTTTATAGATCACTAACCTAAAAGGCAGGGTCTGGCACTCCTTGCATGCAAATCTGGTCTTATGTTTTTTTATCCTCTTCACATCAAAGGCTACACTGATAACAGTAGCTCCAAAAATCTAAAAATAATTGTCCCGGTTAGTTTTTTTTTTTTTTTAATCAATCCAATTCAATGTAGGGGCACCTGGGAAGAGGGAACCTCAGCTGAGAGAGTGTCCCCATTATACTGTCCTGTAGGCAGTGGGGCATCGTCTTGGTTGGTCATTGATGCGGGAGGGCTCAGCTGTGGGCAGCCAGGTCCCTGAGCAAGTGGATGTGGCGGTTGAAGAAAGCAGACAAACAAGCAATGGAGAGCAAGCCAGTGAGCGCTGTCCCCCACCGCCTCTGTTTCATTTCCCTCGGCTAGCTTCTCCCCTAATTCCTGCCCTGATTTCCCTTTGTGATAGACTATAACATGTAAACGACATAGAATCCCCTCCCCAGGTTGCTTTAGGTCATGGTGTTCAAACAGGATACCAGGATACTTATTCATGAAAGGTCATAGCTTCTGTCCATGCGAGGCTTGCACTCACAGGCAATGTGCAAAGGCTGAGAATAAATGGTTTGCATCCATAAGCTAGAGAGCAGTCAGAAGCCAACCTCACATTTAAGCAGAGGCTGAGACCCTAGAGTGAAGTCAAGCATCCGCCCCTTCTTGGGCATAGCAGACCGAAATCCTGATTTCCACTTCCCTTCTCTACCCCTGTGCACACACGCTTATAGGACGAATGAGAGCCATCTAAGGCCTCTGTGCTCTTAGGTATTTAAAAACCTTTGCTGACCTAAGAAATATGAGCTCTGTAGGTCTGTACAAACTGTTTTAGCTTTGTAGATTCAAAGAAAATGATATTAATCAGACAAATCCAACAAGAAATTGAGAAATTAGGAAAAACATGGAAAGGAAGAGAGGGGCATGTCTCAGCTTCATAGTGCTTATAAAATAACAGCCCAAACCGAATCTTTTCGGAAAATGGATTGTGAACCTTAGGTGGTCATTTTTAAACACTCTTGTTGATTAACATGCATTGTTAGTTTGATTGATTTTTAGAATCAACATGACAACACACCTCTTCAACTGTCTGCAGGAATGTTTCTGGAAAGCTTTAACTGAGGAGGGGAGACCCATCCTGAATGGGGGAACCTCATCCCTCAGACTGGAGCCCGGTCTCGTCCCTCAGACTGGAGCCCGGTCTCGTCCCTCAGACTGGAGCCCGGTCTCGTCCCTCAGACTGGAGCCCGGTCTCGTCCCTCAGACTGGAGCCCGGTCTCGTCCCTCAGACTGGAGCCCCGTCCTGAGTTAACAGGGGAAAGGGAGCAGAGCACAAGCATCCGCGTCTTAGTCAGGGTTTTACTGCGATGAACAGACGCCATGACCAAGGCAACTCTTATAGAGGACACCATTTGATTGGGGCTAGATTACAGGTCCTGAGGTCCAGTCCATTATCATCATAGAAGGAAGCATGACAGCATTCAGGTAGGCATGGTGCTGGAGGAGCTGAGAGTTCTATAGATTTATAGAACTTTCAAAGGAAGCCAGGAGCAGGGTGTCCTTACGCAGTTAGGAGAAGGGTCTCAAAATCCACCCCTACAGGGACACACTTCCTGCAACAAGGCTACACTTCCTCTAACAAGGCCACACCCCCTCCAACAAGGCCACACCTCCTCCAACAAGGCCACACCTCCTAATAGTGGCACTTCCTGTGCCAAGCATATTCAAACAGCCACAGTTCATCTCTCTGCTTCCTGACTTGGGATACAATGTGACCATCTGCCTCATGCTCCCGACTCCACGCCTTTCCCATCACGATGGACTGTGTTGTCTGTGATCCAGAATCAACTGTTCCTTGAGTTGCCCTATAGAAACCAATATGATTGTATAAACTCCTATGACTCATTGGGATGTTCAAATTAGACCCATCTTTCCTCAACTATTGAAAACATGTGCCCATACACAAATGTTCTAGGCCACTCTACCTCTAGGGATTTTTGACAAGGCCTTCTAGGACACAGGTGAATATCTACATTTTTCTTCCAGCTAAAGTGATCTTGTCAAACTTTACGTTTTGCAGATTGTTTTGTTTTTTTGTTTTTTTTTTTTTTTTTTTCCAGAGCTGAGGACCGAACCCAGGGCCTTGCATTTGCTAGGCAAGCGCTCTACCACTGAGCTAAATCCCCAACCCCCAGATTGTTTTATAATACGAAAAGATTTGGTGGGCATGTGGCTCATGCCTTTAACCCTAGTACTCAATAGGCAGAGGCAGGTGGATCTCTACGAGTTCCAGGCTAGCATGGTCTACTTAGTGAGTTCTAGGTTAGCCAGTGCTAAAACTGAGACCCTGTCCAGCAATCAGGCAAGCAAGCAAACAAACAAAACAACCCCCCTACAGCCCCAATAATAAGACCAAACCATCTACAGACTTTTAAAAAAAGACGTAGGCATCTTACATTGACTAGTACATGACTTCTTATGCCTAAATTTAGGTCCCTTTCTATTCGTATTACTGTAGTGAAGTGTCCTGGCCCAGATCTCAAGGGAAGGTTATAGAGAGGATCCTCCCAGTGACCAGGGAATCAGAATCAAGTGAAGTTCACTCTGGGATGGGGCTGCATGGACTTGGGGATATAGACAGAGGAAACGTGAACAGCAAAGACATGTCTGGAGTCAACAGCAAATCATTGAGGAAATAATTCAGGCGAGCTGTCACTGAGAGACCTCACTTGGCAAACAGCCCTCACCAATGCCAGGAACCACGGGGTTGCCAGAAACTCAGAAGTACCACTCATAACAGTGAGGAAAACCAGAAAGCCCAAGGACACAACATACGTCAGTCACTGCTAAATTAGGAGTTGCTAACTTGGTTCTTTCTATGTCTCTGAACTGTGTTTCTAGCACTGTGGAAAACATTAAAAAGGAATAAAATGCATGATTTCATTTGATGGCTAGCAAAATAATGTTATTTGTGACACAAGTGTTTACAGAACTTTGGGCAGGACCATAAGAGACACATTGTACATTTGATAATCTTGTGATCTGTAAAATGTCCTTTGCCACTCTATTTTGTCATGAGTGCTGGGGAAGGATGTCATTTTCCTTGGCAGTGTGGGCACCGGCAACCCGTCCTTGCTCCAGGAAGGATACATCTGTTTGAGCATGAACTCTCAGCAGGGCGCTGTCTAAGAAGGGTGGCACTGTGAGAGGGAGTGGGCGGTGAGTGGATATTTGGGCTGAAAACATCTAATATTCATTATATATGTGTATGAAATGGTCAAACAATTAAAAAGTGGGGGAAGGTTTTCATTGTGAGATGTCTGTGTGTGTGTGTGTGTGTGTGTGTGTGTGAAACTCTTTTGTAATGGTTAATTCTGGTTGAGAATGTGATTGGGTTGAAATGCCTAGAATCTCAGAGAGGCACACACGTGAATGGGTCTGTGAGGGCATCACTGAGGTGGTCGTCTGAGGAGAGAAGACACACCTTGATTGTGCTGCATTGTCTCATGGTCTGGAGTCCTGAACTGACTAAGGAGGCACAAAGGAGCAAGTGAGTTGAGAACTGGTACAAGCACCCCCTTTCCTTCCATTTCCTGGGAAGGAGGTGGGGAGGCTTGGCTGGCACAGACAGGATCCTCAAACCATGAGCCCAGACAGACCCTTTCTCCCCTAACTTGCTTCTTGCCATGATTTTGATCACAGCAATGGGATAAGTAATTAGCGCACACGCAGTATGTAAATGTTGTGATCCTTATAAACTCCTCTATCAGTTTAACCAGCTAAACTAATCAAGTAGTGAACGTCTCTCAAGTCAGCACTAGAGGGAGCATCAAGTCGAGCAAAGAGCTATGAACATGGGAGCTTCAAGGTTGTCACCAACGTTGAACGCTACAAAAGGACAGAGAGAGTGGTCGGAAGGGCGGGTGTGAAACAGCCAGTGAGAGGCTTGGGTCTGCTAGTGAGGTAGCCCCACTGTGAGGTTAGATAGAGAAAGCCGGGATGCTTCTGGAAAGCCAAAGGCCTTTTCAAGAAAAAAAAAATCAAGGTCTACAGTGGAGTTCCCGATTTAAGCAGAATGCAGGAAATCGGAGTGCATCACTCTTAAGGCTTTCTGCTGTGAGCTGCTAAGCAGTCAGAAGAAGGCAGAGTGAGCAAACAATAGTTTGACCATGGACAACACCAGGAAGAAAATCCCACATCACTCCCAGGGATTCCCACCGACACCGGAGGAGACACTGATATCTCACTGATACCTGATGGAAAATGGAATTCTCTCTCACTCCTATAAAAACATCCAACTGTGATCCTAACCTTGCCTCTGACCATGAATTCCAAGTGTAGGGTCCAGATCAGAGGATGCCATCAGTGGCGGAGTGTCAATGTGACAAGAAGCATCATAGAAGCAACCAGAAGGTGACCTAAAGCTAGGCAGTGTGTTTCCACAGGCTAGGTGACAAGGCTTGGTGAGGAGGGCAGAATCCGAAAGGAAGAACATAGGTAGTGTGAGCTAATGTGAACAGCTGTGGGGAGAGAGGTGAGGAAGAGAGCTTGATGCTCTTACAGAGGGCTGAGGTTCAATTCCCAGCTCCCAAATCAGGAAGCTCACAGCCTCTTATAACTCCTGCTCCAGGGATATGACACACTCTTCTAGGGTATTGTCACACACACACACACACACACACACACACACAAATAAGAATAAAATAGATATAAAAAAAATAGGAAGATACAGGTTGTGAGCCAAACACCACATGCTTTCTAACCATGTGACTCTGAGTGACTACGTGTCCTGAAGCAAGAGTCATTATTGAGAATTATGAGTAGAATACATCTTGAGTGTGAGGAGTACTCAGTTCATGTCAGCTATGCTGACAGGTGGCATGATGAAAGCTTACATGGAGACCTACGTGAGTACTCCATTACAAGTGAGCTTGATACCAGCTACAAGGAAACTCACGCTTATTTCGTACGTAACTGAATTTTAATGTTGACTGTTTTAATGGCTGGACATCTGTTTTCAGGCTTAGGTAAAGCAGAAAATGTCCTTAACAACTTTGGGTCTTATGTAAGTTTCAGAGACGAGGTTCTAGGTCCTGGGTCCTGGGATTACAGGTGTGTGCAATGTGTAGTTTATGTGGTGCTGAGAATTGAACCCAGGGCTTCATGCATTCGAGGCAATCTCTATACTAACGGAGCTACACTCCAGACCATGCAGCCTTTAAGATATTATGTCCATTAAAAGCATGCTATAAAAATAAGCAATTATAGGAGCCAGAGTGGTAGCTCCTTAGTTAAGAACACTTGTTACTCTTGCTAGGACCCAGGTTCTGTTCCCAGCACCCGCTTGGAGCTCACAACACTCTGTAACTATAAAACCAGGGGATCCAACACTTCCCTTTGACCTCCTTAGGCACCTGGTACATACATGGTACACATACATACAGTTAGGAAAAATACTCATACATATAAAACAATAAAATTTAAAAATAAGTAAGTATAACCAGAGGGCCCTTGTTTTCTGATGGAATAAGGCTGCTCTGTAAACCAAATCTCAACAAGACACTGGGACTTTGCGTCTTAGATGGACACAGCTGTTCGCTGTGCGGTCTGTTTGCAGAGTTGAATGTTCTGCACTTTTGCTCTTTATATCTTGTTCCTACCAGACCTGATGATAACCTCTGCCCTTCTGCAACATCTTCTCTCTTGCCTTTACATCACACACACACACACACACACACACACACACACACCACACATATACACACCACACACACACCACACACACACCACACACACACACATAAACACCACACACATACACACACACACATACACACGTGCACACACACATCACATACACACACCATACCACATACCACACACACACACACACACACACACACACACACACACAGCTGCAGGGAACGTCCTACATTGTATCTAGAGTGTAATTACATACTCCCTCCTCTGGGGCACTTTCACAAATCTCATTCACTCCTTTTACTCTTTTGTCAATTATCCCCTGAACACACAGATACCCGAGACATCTCTTCCTTTGGGGTAACAGATGGGGAAGACAGACAAGACAGACACAGAATACACAACAGTGGGAAGAAACTGAATAGTAAGAGATAAGGCAGAAGGGACAGCAACACCCATCAGTGCAGAGAGGGCCTCACTCAGTGACTGCAGCTACACAGGCACAAAGCTCATTAGAGCAGTATTGTTTTTCTGGTCTATTCTGATCCATCACTGTCTCTCAGTGCTTAAGAAAGGGCAAAGAATTAAACTGATCCTCAACAGACACTTTTTGTACAAACACAGAACAGATTGGAATGTAACGGTAGTGTTTTCCAGGCAAAGAGACAGCAAGTGCCAAGGTCCCGAAAAAGAGGAGGCTTCAGGGAGAGAAAGAAACCAGGGAGCCATAAGAAGGTAGGGAGTGGAATGTGGCAAACTCTGGCTCAAAAGATAATAGAAGCCACTGGGGAGAGATGAAATATTCATGTTATTTCCTTATAGATAAATGTGGTATACACACAATTCTACCATGTATTAGAGATGAAAGTGAATTTACTAGTGACATGGATGTATTTATTGTCACATAAAGTGCTAACTCTTGGGATGAACATCTGATACCACAGAACATAGGACATCTTCAATATTTTTAAGAGTTGATCGATACCTTGATTTTATAATTGCCTGTGCTGAGAACACTTCTTTGCATAAGTATGTACTATAAAACGGCCAACACATGTTTTGGGCCATTTCAGAAAATGTAGGATATTCTGTCATAATCCCAAGCCAAAATTCATTTAACAATCTTTTGTGAAATTCAAGCCAGCAACTCAGAGACAATTTTCAAACCAAATATTGTAACAAATACAGTTTAAACAAACATGGTCTTAATGTGAGAAGTGGCACGGGAAAGAGTAATTAAATATCTTTTTTTTTTTGTAATTAGCCTACTAATTAAACATTAATCCGTTCCTATCAGAACAGGAAACGTTGTGTGTGCAGTTAAAACACTGTTGTTTATAACACCAAATAGTCTTGGATCTGTGCCCAAACGTGTCAAGTCCATTGGTACTACCTGATGTGACAGTACAAGTTTTGCATTCAAAACCAAGGCTGCAGTGATGTTTCAGGATGCAACAAACGTGCCCCTGGGATTTATTTAAATTAATTTAATTCTATAGAACCCTCTCAGAGTCATCATTTTGTTTTTTACTGAATTAACTATTGTTCCCTGAAGAGAGAGAACTACAGATGGGAGTGAGCCAAGATGTGGCTGCTGGGACTCAAACCCAAGTCCTCTGGAAGAGCAGCCAGTGCCCCCTAACCACTGAGCCACCTCTCCAGCTCAGCTCGCCCATTTTTGTTGGTTTTATTCACATTGTTCCTTGAATCTCAAAATCTATCTTTCTGAAGTCAATTTCTTTCCTTAGTGAGAAAACCTTCACTTTCTCACGCATTCTTCAGTCATTAGTCTGTTATTGTTAACATTCTCATGGGCTTCAGAACCTCCCTGTAGTTAGAACCTTGCCGTAGAACAATGGCTTAAGTCCCTAGATGCTCCCCCCCCCTTTTCCTTACTATTTCACACCAGTTAGCATTTTTGGGGATCTATTGTCAGGCATCTCCTCTCTGTCTCTGAGTTCTTGCCCTTCTGCTCCCTGGAAGCCAAACACAGGTCTTGCAGCGAGTAGGCGTCCAAACATAAGTCAGTCTCTTCTCCATCGACCAGCCTTCAGGTTGCCATCAGCATCATCTACCTCAAACACAGCTTAGATGGCCTCCCCCACCCCAATTTTACGAGTTTTCAATTTTTTTCAGTCTTTCATGATTTTTTGATCAAATTTCTAAGGAAATAGTAAATTCCTTAGTCTGCTGCTTCATGTCCATGATTTTCACCTCACTTGATTTCTTGAGCCTTACCTACTCTTCTCTAGCTCTTCCTGGACTCCTGTCGTCTTTGTTAGGGTTTCTATTGCTTCAACAAAACACCAGGACCAAAAACCAAGCTGGGGAGGAAGAAACTTATTTGGCTTACACTTCTAGATCATTCTCCATCACTGGAGGAAGTCGGGACAGGAACTCAAGCAGGGCTGGAACCTGGAGGCAGGAGCTGATGCAGAGGCCATGGAAGGGTGCTGCTTACTGGCTTGCTCCTCATGGCTTGCTCAGTCTGCTTTCTTGTAGATCCCAGGACAATTAACCCAGGGATGGCAATGCCCACAAAGGGCTCAGCCCTCCCCCAATGATCACTAATTGAAAAAAAATGCCTTATAGCTGGATCTCGTGGAGGCATTTCCTCAACTGAGGCTCCTTTCTCTCTGATGACTCAAAACCAGCCAGTACTTCTGTTGTGGTAGTTGGCCCAAGGACTGGCACTGTTAGGAGGTGTGGCTTTGTAGAAGTAGGTGTGGCCTTGTTGGAGTAGGTGTGGCCTTGTTGGAGTAGGTGTGGCCTTGTTAGGGTAGGTGTGGCTTTGTTGGGGTAGGTGTGGCTTTGTTGGGGTAGGTGTGGCCTTATTGGAAGAAGATGTGTCACTGCAGGAGCGAGCAATGAGACCCTCCTCCTAGCTGCGTGGGAGCCAGTCTTCTCCTGTTTGCCTTCTGAACAAGATGTAGAACTCTCAGCTCAGCCACGTGTGCCTGCCTAGACACTGCCATCCTTCCCAAAATGCATATAGTGGACTGAACCTCTGAACCTGTCAGCCATCCCCAGTGAAATGTTGTCCTTTGTAAGAGTTACCTTGGTCATGGTGTCTTTTCACAGCAATGGAAACCCTAACTAAGACACCTGTCAAATTCAATTGGCTACTGTCCTAATTATCTGACAGCTTAACAACAACAAACAAAAGCAAAGGCAAAACCACCTGTTCACATTGGTCTGTTTCCTTTGAGTGCTCTCTGCTCAGCCAAGTGTTTGGTGACACTCAGCTCTGCCATGATTGGCAGTGAGGAGATACTTGTATTTTCTAAGTGAAAATCCTAGATTTCATGAGGTCCTCCTCTCTGCTTGACCTGGCATTTAAGTGGCAGTTGACATTCTTACAGTTCCTATGTTTTGTTTTGTTTTTCTTCTATAATCAGTCGCTCACTGTTACCGAAGACTGTTAAATGCCATTAACACATAAAAAATTAGAAGTTTTTAGGCACGTTTGGAGAACCATGGGAACCCTCTTATACAGATTTGCTTTTCTGCTTAAATAATTCTTCCATTTGGCATCTTCCGTCTCTTTTTTTTTTTCTCACAGATAAGAGCTTTCAAGTTAAAACCAGAAGATGTTTGTCCTCCTCGTCTTGGTTTGGATCCTGGCAGTTCAGAGTGAACATTAAATAGCGTCCAACTCCATGACGAAGAAAAGCTGGAGGGAGGGTGTGGGGAGCGTGGAGAGATGAAAGAGTTCCAGGAACTAAAGTGGAGAAAAGTTGACATCCTCAAGAAGGGTAAACAGGAAGGGCCCTCCACAACTCTCAGCAGAAGCTGAAGTGACCGCGTGCTCCACGGCTGGCAGATGCATCCTATTTTAGCAGGAGGAAGAGGAATCGGTAGGAGAAGTGTCTTGTTTACATGTCTCTGTGTAAGGGTGCCGCATGCAGGGCTCCTCGAGGCGAGGATACAGCATTTGGTTTCCTGTTGCTAGTGTTACAGATGGTTGTGAGCCGCTCAGTGTGGGTGCTGGGAACAGACTGGAGGTTCTCTGGAAGAGCAGCAAGTGTTCTTAACTGAGAACCAACACTCCTGCACTGACTCTGACCTTCTTAAATGCAAGTGGCTGGACTGGCTGCAGACATTCTAGGTTGTTCTTAGCATTGGGCACAACAAAACCAAATAGATCCCATGAAGGGCATTGATGTTACTGTTGGAGGTTGATCCTTCCTAACTTGGCAGTGCAGAAGAAGCAAGCAAGAGTCTGGAGGGACAGCTCAGTCAGTAAAGCACTGAGCACAGAAGCGCGAAGAGCTGAGTTTGACCTCCAGAATCCACATGAAAAGCTGGCATACACTTGTAATCCGTGCGCACGGGGACTGGAGACAGGAGGATAGGATACCTCTGGTTCCCTGGCCACCTAACCTAGTCTAACTGGTAAGTTTCAGGTTCAGGGAAAGACCCTTCTAAAAAAACAGAAAGAAAAGCAAAATTACACCTCTAAACAAATAAAGTCAAGGGGCCCTGAAGAACATTCAAGGTTGATTGCTGGCCTGGCCTCCACATACACAGGACTGTGCCTTTGCACATATATGTGTGCTTGCACACTAAGGTGAACACACACATGGTAAGTAACAAGCCTCTCAAAATGCTGCTGTTGTACAACCTCCCCAACTCACTGTGTCCTCTTGGAAGTGGCAGTACTGGAGACAGGGATGGAGCCTGAATATTAATATTGACAACATTTGCTTGGCAACATGAATAATGAAATTCTACATTCAGTCCCTTTTCTTATCTGGATATAATCCCAGATACCTTGGAGGCTGAGGCAGGAGGATTGAAAATTCAAGATCTGTCTGAGCATCAGAGTAAGTATAAAGACAATCTGAGTATTTTAATGGCAAACAACTAACTAACCAACTGACTGACTGACTAAGTAACTAACTAGCTAGCTAGATAAAATGAAGGGTTAGGGGCATAACTCAGGGGCAGAGCACTTTTCAACCATGGCATGGCCTTAGGTTCCAGTTCCAGTGTTCCCTAACATGTGTCAGAATGCCTGACTAGAAATCAGAGCCTTTAGTCTTGGGCTGCTAGACAGCTTTAGTGGTCATGTGTCAATGGGGCCAGAGCTGACATTTTGAACACTGGGGCACTTGGACTTCTGATCTTGATGATGAGGACCAGGTGATGAGAACACTGGCAGGATGTTAGGTGGTACTCACCAGCCACCTTTCTATTGCTGGGAAAGATAGCATGAGCAAAAGCTATTTCAGGATGAGTTTGCTTTGTCTCAACTCCCAAGATGGCTCGGTGTTGTTATTGGTGGGGAAGGCATGGTGGCAGAATCAGGAAGTCGAGAGATCTCATGTTTATCTGCACACAGGAAGCAGAGAAGATATACTTTCTCAGCAAGGTTCATCATGCCTTGGACATTTCCTGACCTCTCCAAAGTGTGCCATTAACTGAGGATAAGGTGTTCAAATACATGAGACCTTGGGAGACTGTTGGGCATTGGTTCTAATGCTTTGAATTAACTGGGAATCTCTGTGTCCAAATGCTGAAGGTTCTTGTCCCTAGTTGGTTTTTGATTGATCAATAAAGAGCCAACAGCCAATGGCTGGGTGGAGAGAGATGGGTAGAACTTTTAGATTGCTCGGGCTAGGATCCGGGAGAAGGAAGAGGACGATCACCATGAATCGGAGGGAGATGGGGCAGTTTTAAAGCTGCAGAGAGAAAAATCATCCAAAATGTGGGTAAGAAGGAATTCGGCCCCTGGAAGGGCTACCCAGAAGTGTCTTGGGCAACAAAGACTTGGGAGCTGCCCAGAAGGAGCCAGGGCAACAAAGCTACAATATAGAATTAGAGGGTGTTAAGGCAGGGTTACAAGAGGGAAATGTGTGGTAGCTGCAGAGAGGATTAGGACTGTCCAGCCTTTGAGCTAGTCAAGGCATTTAAAAATTAACCTCTGTGTGTGTGTGTGTGTGTGTGTGTGTGTGTGTTTCATTCATGAATCCAGATTGCTCCTGGGCAGGTGTGCACATGGGACCTGCTGGGAGCCAGAGCAACTGAGCCCATTACTGCTACAGGAGACATTTCTCATTCCATCCACCACAGAATGTTATCATAAGTGACACCTACTAGGTATTTATTTGAGAAACACATTCTGGGATCATATTTTATTGAGACGTAAGTAGTTTGATAGTTAAAGTTTCAATGTCCCCACCAAAATTCATATTGCAATTCACTTCTCAATATGAGGTCTTAAGAGAGTAGTAACTTAATCAGAGGAGAGATTGTAGGGAGGTAATTAAGGTTACCTGAGGCCATGGTGGTGGGGCCTAATCAGATGTGATTGGGGCTCTACAAGCAAATGAAAGACAAACTAGAATGCTTGGCCCCTCTCACCACATGGCGCTTGCTACCACACTGAAGAGCAGCCGGGAGGCCCTCACCAAAGCTTGCAAGGTGCATATCCTTTACTTTGGACTCTCTAGCCTCAAAATTGGGAGAAATAAACTTCATTCCTGTATCAATTACCTCTCCTGTGGTAATTTACTATAAGCAACAAAAGTGGGCTGAAATGATCACATATTTTCTTTCCTCCAAACCAGTTCTTTTGTAACCTTGTTTTTTTTAACCAGATAGATTGCTGGGCTCTGAAGGTGTAGGGACCTATGCAAGGTCATGGGCTCTGAAGGTGTAGGGACCTATGCAAGGTCATGGGCTCTGAAGGTGTAGGGACCTATGCAAGGTCATGGGCTCTGAAGGTGTAGGGACCTATGCAAGGTCATGGGCTCTGAAGGTGTAGGGACCTATGCAAGGTCATGGGCTCTGAAGGTGTAGGGACCTATGCAAGGTCATGGGCTCTGAAGGTGTAGGGACCTATGCAAGGCCAGAAGATGACGAATGTTCTGCTTTCTCTCCATGAATCATCCAAACCTGGCGACACCCCGTGTCTCCTGCAGATGCTGAGCTGAACCGAGCTGCTAGGATCTCCCTCCCAAACAGCTTTCCACCCTGTGAGGGGAGCGAGGTAGCGGAGTGTCCTGTAGTTAGATCCCCTAGGACAAGAGGACAAGCCTCAACAGAAGTCAAACTCTTCTCTGTGTGTCCCATGAGTCTGAGACTGAACAGATCAGTATTGTAGGGTGAAGGACAGAGGGTCATTGGGCAGTTTTGTGATAGAGGTCCCAGCTGTGTAATCTCAAACTAATCTGATATTCTTCTCTCCTCTCAGTAGGCCACTTACTCTACAAGAATAGGTACTCTGTGTGTGTCTGGGGGACAGAGAACTCCTGCGTTCTCTGTCCCCCAGGAAGGAAAGCGCTCTGCCTTCAGGCAATTCAGTTTTTCCTTCTATATTGGAGCCTACATTCTTTGTTACTTCTTATAATGACAGTTAAGTCAATACCACAGCAATAAAGGTGAGGAGACTGAAGAAATAGCAAACCTACAGCTGGTCCAACTTGGGACCCATCCCATAGTCAAGCAGTAATCCCTGACACTATTAATGCTGTTATGCTTATAGACAGGAGTCCAGCATAACTTTCCTCTGAGAGGCTCTATCCAGAAGCTGACTGAAACAGATGCAGAGGCCCATAGTCAAACGCTGGCCTCTGATGGAAGAGTTGGGGGGAAGAACTGGAGGACCCCCTGGAGGAACCCCACAGGAAGACCAGCAGAGTCAACTAACCTGGACCCCTGGAGCTCTGACAGACTGAGTCGCCAACCAAAGAGCAAAGAACCTAGGCAGGTTGAAGCAAGGCCCCAGCACATAAGCAGCAAGGGCTCCATGTAGGTGCCCAAACAACTTGAGCAGGGACTGTCCCTAAAGCTGTATACTGACTATGGAATACAGCTCAGGAGGGCTGCCTGGTCTGGCCTCAGTGGGAAAGGATGCAGAATTCTGCAGAGACTTGATTCACCAGCCGCAGCTTAAGGGGATGTGGGCAAGGGGGAGGGCACCCTCTCAGAGGAGGAGGGGAAGGAGGATGAGGGAGGGACTCTGTGAGGGGGGAACGGGGAGGGGGAGCAACATTTGGGATGTAAACAAAGAAAGAGATAAGGAAGGAGGGAAGGAAGGAAGAAATGGAAGAAAGAAGAGGAAAGTTTAAAAAAAAAGAACAGGAAAGTTTTTTTTAAAAAAAAAAGAACAGGAAAGGGAAGGGAAGGGAAGGGAAGGGAAGGGAAGGGAAGGGAAGGGAAGGGAAGGGAAGGGAAGGGAAGGGAAGGGAAGGGGAGAGGAGACCCAGTGTTAGACTCAGACTGTTCTAAGCTTGAATTCTACCTCTTCCCTGAATGATCACTGTAAAACCTAGCTATTCCCTCACAAGAGCATCGGTTTCCTTGGAGTCTGAGTCATCAATCAATTCACCATTGGGTAGAAACATGGAAGCTACCACAGCTGCACCCAGGTGAGTCTCCCAGACAGTCCCAGTCAGTCTCTTGAATTAAAGAGAAAGAGCATGCGCCTGAGCAGAGCCAGCGTTTAAAGGGGTCCTTGTAGATATGTTGTTTGATCACCGAAGAGCTGACACAGCTGACTCTAAAGGGAACCAAAAGGAAAAACAGCTAATCAATTAAAAAAATAAAATAAAATTTTGTGTGTCTTCAAGCTCTTGGACTAAGTTTTCCAGCAGCTGCCGCTTTTATTTCTGAGCGAGGAGGCACACCAGATCTCTATAATTAACAGGTTAATTTCAGACGTGGAGTCTATCCATTGTGCTACTAGCTATTTCTTTAAAAAAATAAAAAGAAACTTGGCTTTATATAACTTCCTCTTTGTCCTTTAAAATAATCACTCTAAATATTTTCCTTGGCTTTTCCCCAAAGAAACAAAACAACAGGGCGGGGGGAGGGGGAGGAGGCGCCTTATGGAAAGTGTCCTACAAGAACTCCGCCGTTTTATACTTTTGAAAAATTTTCCTGGCCGAGTTTAAAACCATGAAGTTTAACTGGATAGTAAACAGAAGCTAACATGGGACAAAGGGGACTTGGTTGAAACGGTGTCAAAGTTCTTGTGTTGAAGAAGGGATTGTTTTCCCCTAATAAGTATGTATCACACACAAATGAAGCAATATCTTACAGTTCTATGGTGGCTTGCCATCTGCCAAGGGCTTTATCGTTCATTCGCTGACCTTGTTTGAAAAGATTCCCAAGGCTGAAGTACTGTGTTTAGCATGTTCAGAGTCTACACTGTACACTGTAGACTGTAGGGAGTGAGTCATGGGGTGTTAAGACAGTAGAATGCAATGGTGGCAGACTCCCATGAACTGTCTTCCTTACTATCTGGGTGGGTGGGAGACTTGAGACTCACAACACAGCTCCCCTGGGTGGAGGGAACTTATGGAGCCTCCCCAACTTCACCTCTGAACCTAGCCCCTTGTCCTTCAGATTTATCAAGGAAGATTCAGTATTTATGACTTTTGTCCCCCAAGCTGCAGTTGCCATTCACTGGCCTCACACGACCGTCTTCAAATCTAAACCCCTTCTCATGGCGTACAGTTAAAGGAACTTTCTCCAGCCCCTTTCTCGGGGACAGCGCTATTTAAAGGCCCTTCTTCACAAATCTCTTTCAGAGATCATGTCTGACTACCTTTTGTTCAGAGGCCACAGGACTTAAAGAGTTATCCCAATGGTTTTGGGTGCCTCGTTTTCGCAAAGCCCAAGCCTATAGAGCATTCTGCTTCACTTTGAGATCTCGTACCTGTAGGCCTGAGTCAGACTTCTACTTTGAAGGTCTTTGAGAGTTGTTTTTGGAGAACCGCCCACCCAGCTGCTTGCATAGTGTACACAAGTAAGTGTCCTTCATCAAAATGAATGCACTCTCCTTTAGCAATCAACCCTGGTGTTAGATAGTTTCACACCTCATGAAACCATCCTGTGAAACCATCCTTTGAAATATTATTATCATTATTATTATTATTAGTGTGTGGGAGGGTGTAGGTGTGTGGGTAAGTGTGTGAATGTATGCTACTTGTGTACGGATGCTGAGGAGCCCAGAAAGAGCATCGATCTCCTGGAGCTGAAGTTACAGATGGTTGTGAGCTACCATGTGGTTGCTGGGAACCGAACTCAGGTCCTCTGGAAGAGCAGCCGGTGCTCTTAACCAGGAAACCATCTCTCCAGCCCTTTTCTCAGCATGTTCAAACACATATTTATTTATTAGTTAGCTATTCCTTGGAGTCTGAGCCATCAATCAATTCACCATTGGGTAGAAACACGGATGCTGCCACTGTAGCACCTGGATAAGTCTCCTGGGTGCGACAGACACTTGTTAACTCTCACTTTGTGTACATAGACACACAGCTAGACACTGAGATCTTGACTTTTAGAAGGGGGTGTGCCTAACTGCAGCCAGTGTGCTGTGTGTCTCTCCTGAGGGCGGGCATTTAGGAATCCCCTTTGGCTTTTCTTCACTCTATCCCTTCCTTACTTGGACTCCTCATCCCCACCATTGGTGGTGTGATTTAAACCCTATGAGGCATTTTGACATTGAAGTCCCTCCCTCTTATTTTTATTAACTCTTGAGAATATCTTATATTGTGATTTGCTCATATTTACCCACTCTTCCAAGATCTGCCCCCCCCCCCCCTGTTTCCTACCTTCCCAACTGGGTATCATTATTTTAACCCCTCACCCCCCAAGTCCTATCTGCACTGACCATCCATGCTCAGCTGTGTGGCCTTCCACTGCTACATGGCTGACTTTGCAGGGGCCACGCTCTTGAAGCAAAGGGGCTCTCCAAGCAGCCTGCTGGCCTCGCATGGCTCTGTGCATTGAGGAAAGACAAAGGCCTCAGATGCTGGAGCCGGAAGTGCAGGGGTTGTGAGCTCCCTGGCATGGGTGCTGGGAACTGAACTCCAGTCCCCTGACAGAGCAGCCGGCACTCTGAACCTGTGTCACCTCCCCAGCCCAAGTACTCTGGGTTTCCCCCTGACAATTCTATTACAGTTTCAACTCAAGAAGTGTTCAAGTTGTTTTCTTCCTTAGAACTAAGGCTGTAGAGAGAGAATCCAGCATGTCTGCCTCACTGTAATGCTCAGTCCTCCTACTAGGGCTAAGGAATTCGGTTAACTTCTTATAAATATTTGAGGAAAGAACAAATTGACAGCAGCCTGATTATTCTGCTCTAAAAAAACCAAATGCTTTCCAGATGTGACGGCACACACCCTTAATGCTATCCATGCTAGAGGCAGAGGCAGGAGAATTGCAAGATCAAGGGCTATTGGGCTATTCTCCCCCCCGCCCACTTCCCCCCTACACACACGAAGCAAAAGAAAAACTAGGGATGTGACTCAGTGGTAGAATATTGACATGAAACCCTTTGGTTCAATCCCTATTACAACAAAGAGAACAACAATAACAACAACAAAAACCAGAACAAGAAAAAGACTTTGGTTCGTAGCTGATGGGTGCAAGAGCTGCCTGTTGATTCCCGTTGTACTTTCATCAGCCAGACCCTTCCTGGCCATGGCCCCTGTTTCCCACATGACTCATTAAAGAAGGAAGTAAGATCTTCTTAAGGGGTATGTATTCGCAGTGAATGAAAGCTGTGTCTTTGTGACAAAGCCAACGTAAGCTTCGGTGCTTATCTGGCTTGTTAAAGGCTCGAGGATCAGCCAGATCCCACGTGGGCCTCTGTGACCTGCTCTTCCAGGAACAGCAATATTTTGACATTGACCTTAGATCCTCTTAAGCCATTTCTGAAGCCGTTTCTCTGATTCACATCCTCAACAGGACCTTTCACACGGTCGGTTTTCTGTGCATCGACGTGAGGCCAGACAGCTGCGCCAGCTGCACCACGCGATGCAGAGGTGGGACTTCAATGCTCTGAGCATCTGTCCTTCCCACGCCTGTCTCCTTTGGAGAAAGTGTCTAGGTTTTGATTCACGTGACTGACTATATAGCACTGGTTCGGAACAAAGTTCTTTACTTTCAAAGTGATTTGCCTGGTTCAGAATTCTTAGGGGGATCATGTCTACAGACAGTGGTTTCCCCCCAGTAACTCTGTAGCAGTGTCTTCAACTCCACCCTTTTCCCCACTTGAAGGTCGCTCCCAGGGGAGGAGAGTATGGAGTATCCGCAGTCACTGGACTGAGGTGACAGAGTAGGCTAGGCTCCTCAACTTCTCCTGTGACACCTGGGTGATCTTAACACTGAGAAGGAGATGAGAAGGAACAGAGGCCTCTGGGGCTCACTTAGGGAAGAGCACATGGCTTTACCTAAGAGCCTGTGCCATGTTGGAGAAACACTGCGACAGTCACCGGGAAGGTGGGGCAACGAGTGTAATTGCAGGGACAGAGTTGGAGCAAGCATTCAGCTTGGTAGTATGGGTGACAGTGTTCCAAGCATGGCCGTGTGACACATTGAGACATGAGGACGTATTACAGAGAGGGAAATGCAGGATCAAATGGTCCAGATCTTTGGCTGAGAAGAACTGAAGATAGTGAGGTGATGGGGTGAGAGGTTCTTCCTGGCAAGTAGTAGAACTTGGTTGGACTATTGAGCCGGAACAAGCTCTCAGAGTGATGACAGGAGTGACCCATAAAAGCCCAGGAATGTGCAGACCGGTCTTCAGGACGCTGGCCCTCCCTCTCTTTCTCTTTGCTTCCTAAATGCTATGAGGGAAAGAGACTTCCTCCCGCACGGGCCCAAAGCAGAAGGGTAAATTCTGAAACAGGGAGCCCCAAGCCAACCTTTTTTCATCTTACACTGGTTTGTCTCAGGTCCTGGTCACGGTGATGGGAAGCTGATTGACAAAGATATAGGTTGAGTGCCCTGGGCTATACAACCTTCACGCTGTTGTGTGTTTATCAGGAAACAATGCAAAGTCTCTGTGGTCAGTCCAGAAGACACAGAGGATACAAAGAGAAACATGAGCGACGGTATAGTAAATGTCTAGCCTAGACAGGCAACGGTTAGACTGATGAGCGAGAGACACAAAGGAGCTTCCAGATAGGTGGAAATAGTCCGTAATCTTTGGTGTCATGGTTATGACAAACACTGTGGATTTTATCTGTGCTATGATCTTTATCTTCTAATAGTTGTGCTTACCAAAGTTGATTTAAAATGTATTTTATAGGACCGGAGAAATGGCTCAGTGGTTAAGAACACATTCTATTCTTGCAAGGAACCAGAATTAGGGTCCCAGCATCCACATCAAGTGGGTAACAGCTGCCAGTAACTCCAGCTTCAGGGGGCCAGGAGCCCTCTTCTGGTCTGCATGGGCACTGCAGCCACATGCACGGCCCCTCCACCCCCTCAACACACATTCACATCATTAAACATTTAGAAAAATTCTTGAAAAAAAAAAACCCAACTAAATTCATTTTATAACCTGATGTGGTGGCTCTCTCTCTCTCTCTCTCTCTCTCTCTCTCTCACTATATTTCTCCTGTTTGGAAGACTGAGACAGGTGGATTACTGTGAGTTTATGGCCAACCTGGACTATGTTACAAGACCCTGTCTATATATCTATACTACAAACTACATCTTGGACAGAATCATGTCCAATCTGTTGCTGATTTAGAAGCATCAAAATTAGAGACAAGATGCCAGTAAGCATGTGTTTGAGAGACTGTAGGTACAGGTTGTTAAGAAACCTTGCCCAAGTGCTGCAATGTAAGATCAACACAGAAAACCCAAGCAAGGCAAAGCAGGACCGTGAAAGGGTGACATCGGGGCTTCCCAGGAGATGTGCATGCTTAACAGGGAGGAAGAGAGAACCGGGAAGTGGAAGGACAGAAGGCAGGACAACAGAAACAACATCGTGCTTTCCAGTAACTTCCATCTTAGATTCAGTGAAATCCAAGATGGTCACAACAGGAGAGCAAGAAATAATAATAAATAAAATGGGAATTTGGTACGGTGAAGTTTAAAATTCACGCACATATGCGGGCACAACCACAGAATCAACCTGATCATAGTTGGGGAATAAAAGTAGAAACTGGGTCAGTTGAAAAGCATTAGTAGCTAATTGAGGACTTGTCCCATGCACGCGGCAAGGACAGCTTTAGAGGGAAAAGCTCCTGTGGGGAGCAGTACTGGTAAAGTGTATAAAATACCAACGCCGCTGCTCATCCACAGCACAAGGCAAACGAATCCCGGGATGAAATAAAAGCACTCATAACACGAATACAAGGCCGCCAGTGTTTATTAAGTCAGGCTTCAGGCTGCACTGCAACGAGGAAAACGACAGCAAATTGAAGCCAGCATTCCTTAGAAGTGTGTAGGGGCCCGGGCCTTGGCTCATCGAGTAAAATGGTTGCCTAGTGCGTACAAAGCCCTGGGTTCTAACCCAACACTGCCTAAGCAAGTTAGGTATGCGCATAATTCCTTCACTCAGGATGTTCCAAGCAGGCTTGATTACATAAGGAGTTCCAGGTCAGCCTGTACTAGAGGGCCTGAAATATGGGAGTTCCTTTTTTTTTTTTTTTAATAAAAAATTGGATGCTTGTTTTGTTGTAGAACACTCTCTTCAGTTTGTCATTAATTCCCATAGCCTCATATTTTCAATCCTACAGTCATTTAATTAATATTATTTCATTATTCAGAGAATTCTCTTTTCCTTTTTTTTCTTTCTTTTTTTCTTTTTTTCTTTTTTCTTCTTTTTGAGACAGACAGTGTCTCACTATATAGTGCTATATCTCTGGGAATGACCAGGCTGGCCTCTAACTTACCTTTGCCTCCCGAGTGTTGGGAATGAAGGTATGTGCCACCATATCTGACCCCAGAGGATGGATCTTAAAAAAATTACCTACTAGAATTAATTAAAAGTGTATTTAGGAAAAGATGCTATGGAAAATTCAGAATTGTAAGCTCAATATCACGAGATGTGTTTAAGTCACAGAATGAAACATTATGCCACAATTTAAATTATTTCTATGATCAGTTTTAAGTGTCACTGGAGAAAAATTATTGTAAGAGAGACAGATTATGTTGTGTTGTCAATAATCAAAACATGCATAGCAAGAATAGTTTGAGATCAAGACACTCCTGAGTGTTTATTTCAGGGGAGAGTGTCTGATGCCTTAACATTGAGTCTGTAACACATGAACTATGGTTTGTTCACTGAAGAACAAGAAGACCTGGTAGAATTGTCCAGCCATTGAGATAGTGAACAGACGTGATAACCAAAAGTCCAACTTGTTTCCCTTGCCTCTCTTGCTTGCTCTTGTCCTCTTCATCCTGTCTATCTGTCCATTTCTCTGTCTATATGTCTGTCCATCCATCATATATATGTATATATATATACACACACATATATATATACATATGTATATATATATATATAGTCTATTCATCATTTACCAACTATCTATAAAATTTATCTATCATCTATCTTTATCCAGCCACTCATCTATGTCTTACATATCCATCTGTCTGTCTGCCTATTTATCTCTATCTATTTATCTCTATCTCCTACCTATCATCAATCACCTATCTATCTAATCTATCAATCTATCAATCAATCATCTACCATCTCCTATCTGTCTGTCTATCTATCTATCTATCTACCTATCTATCTATCTGTCTGTCTGTCTGTCTATCTATCTATCTATCTATCTATCTATCTATCTATCTATCTATCTATCATCTGTCTATCTATCTATCCATCTCTTTTGGTGTTATCCTATGTCCCAGGCTTGTTTGAGCACCCTGCCCGTCAGCCTCTCTGGGCTTTCTCCTGGTCTACCTCAGAGCCCGGCAGGCTTTTCTTCCAAGTCCTTCTTTCATCCATACAGCACACTGCTTGTGTTTTTTACAGTCTGACACATGCTTACTTAATCTTCTAGGTGGGGGTCTTGGCATGTCCTACTTATTCACATCTTCTTTGTACAATGAGCATGTTTAGTTACGATATATGACCTTAGAAAGAGATTAGTGATAATTCTTTTAAGTGATAATTTGGTGATAATTTCTTTTCAAGATCTATTTTTATCTTTCTTCGTGTATTTGCCTGAACCTATGTATGTGGTGCAACATGTGTACCTGGTACCTTCAGAGGTCAAAAACGGGCATCAGATCTCCTGGAAATGGAGTTACAGACAGTTGTGAACCCCCACATAGGTTCTACAAGAGCAGCAAGCACTCTTAATCACTGAGCCGTGAGTCCAGGCTCATTAATAGTAGTATGTTTTTTTAAAAACTCTAAGTGCAATTTCCTTTTGTGTATTTCCATTCAAACTGTATATTTGGCATTATCTGTCTCCTAGTTCCCAATTCTCTGCCCGACTTGGTGTTTCCACATTCTGAACACAATTCTGAGTTTCCCTGCTCTCGAACCACACTCTCTTTTCCTGGCCCCAAAAGCTTGCTATAGGGTGCAGTTACATGCCGTTCTGAGGCCGTAAGATTGGTGCAGGATCATCCTCGGTGCCAGCTCTTTCCAGCTCCCTGGAAGTGGTACATTCTGGCTCTGGAAGCTGGCCAAGGCTGCAAGGACCTTCCCAGGAAGTGACTTTATTCTCATCTCCTCTGGGGCATGCTGTGCTGGGGTCAGTTTCTGAGCAGCAACTTCTGGAGGCCAGAAGGCCACGGGGTGCTGAGTTCAACTCAGTGGCCAGTGCTTTAGGGACAGCATGAGGAACCTCGAAGGCACCAGCCCGCCAGGCTGACGAGCCTTTATCTGATCAGGACAGTTGCTACGAACACTGATTACTGCAAAGGACTCAAAACTGACCCTTGGGAATCTTGAGAGTTTATTCAAGAGTTACTGAGGCCAAAAATTACCCAGTGTGATCATGGCTCATATCTGTAATCGCAACAATCTAGAAGCTGAGCCAGGAGGATTACTGCGAGTTTGAGTCCAAGCCAGGGTGTCTAACCTTCACCCCCTGAAAAAAAAATTTTTTTTTTTAAATTTAAAATTCACCCCTTCCCACCAGAAGGAAAGTTATTGTGGAGTGTCATATATACATGCATATCTATATCAAAAGCAGGTGTGTGTGTGTGTGTGTGTGTGTGTGTGTGTGTGTGTGTGTGTAGCTGGCTTCTAATCTGCTATGTGTCTGCTTCTTGCTTTGAACTCCCTGCATCTTTCCCCCAAAATGATGGCATTTCAGAAGAACACCAACCACAGTCTGCCTTCAATAGATATTGTTTTAAGCAAGTTTTGATATTTTAAGAGTTAATTATATCTGTTGTTTGTGAAAGCGATGAAACAAATAAACAAATAAAAAGTACTGTTGATGCTGAAACTTGAAATCAAACTCAAATTTTGGGGTGTTCAGGCAAGTGCCATTGGTCCATTAGTCTGGAGCAGCAGGCAAATTCCCCGGGTCACTGAAAGATTCTGCCCTGTGCCTGCCCATCCAAGTGAGACAAGCGTGCCTGGTGGCGGCTTGTTTTGCCTAGAATGAACCATTCAGTTCTCAGTCCTGCTGGGGGAGAAGCTGGGGGAACGGATGGCACTTTTAAACCTATTTTTTGGTGGATAAAGCAAAGGCTGCCCGCAAAGCTGGTACTTTCCATGTTTTCATATCTGATAAGCCTCCTCTTTAGGGTCTGGGAGTCGGTTTTTGCAAGTTCCGCTTTCTGGTGGAGTCTTGGGGGATCCACATACGGCCTGAGTTTGGCACATCTTCACTGCGCTCACCCATAGGAGCAGCTCCGGAGGAGTGGGGAGTGGTGACGGAGGGTCTGGGGGAGGGTGGTCCTGGATGGGAATGGCCGGAGTGATGGAGGGTCCCAGGTAGGGAGATCCGGGTGAGGGGGGTCGGGGTGAAGAGGGTCCTGGATGGGGAGGGTCCCCCGCCTCAGGCGATGCGTCTGGGGCGCCTGCAGTTTCCTGCCTGGGCGCGGCAGTGTCCGCCCCAGGCCACAGCGCAGCGCAGCGGAGGAGAAACGCGATAGGAGGCAGCAGCTGGCCTCCCACCACCCTAAAAATAATCCACTCGCCGGCTGCTGACCCGAGAGGAAAATTTGTCGTCCCATGGAGTGCGTGAGCTCCTCGGCTTGCTACAGAGAGATCCCCAACTACTCTGAGGAGTCACTGGCTGTAAGCTGTTGATTTTGATCTAGTATTCTGTCAGTAAAGGCATTCGCTTATTTCTAGGATTCAGGGGACTTGCTGGCGAGAAGGTGGGATCAGGTTTCCAAAGTCTGACTTACACAATCCTGCCGGCTGGAGCCGAAACCGACTGGAAACGGGGAAAGGTGTCACTGATATTTATAGAGAGAGTGAGACTTTGTTAGCCATTCCCCTTTACAATTCACGCAAAGCTTTCTCTCTACTAAATTTGTTACTCTTTGCTCTTTAGGAGTTCTGTGTACTAGTTTGAAATTTACATCTTCAGACGGTGGGCAGGCTGTTGGTAGCTCAAGTGCACCAGTAGGGGGACTAAGCCCTGGAGCCAAAGCCAAGGTACTTTTAAAATTTATTTATTTATTGTTTGCTTGTTTGCTCCGCGTTGGTTGCAGTGTCTAAAAACAATCTTATCTGCGCAGGGGTCCCCAGCATTGCCTTTCTTGTGTCACAGAACGTCATAGCCCCTGGAGGGTAAACGCAAGGACTAAGACTCAATAATGGATCAAGTCCATGGTCATTTTTTTTGCTAGGAAATTTCCTACTTGGATCTGTATAGAACCAGCCAGACAGCTAGTTAGACAGCCAGACACATCTACGTATTTTGTGAGGTCTCCACTGAGCAAGTTCAGTGAAACGATTGCAGCATTTGCTTTGGCGGATGGTGGGCATCCTGGGCGCATCGTGAGTGGTCGCTGCCTTAGGTGCCTTTCAGAGGTGTGCTTCTCATTCAGGATGCTTTTGCCTAAGCGCTCTGTAGCTCAGGGGTGAGTTGTTCCACATGCAAGAAGGAAAGCTATCCCGTGCATGTTTGCTTTAGATGTGTCCAGAGCCCGACCTTGGCTGGCACTGTCAATGGACTCACAACTGACAGCGGCTGCAGGGTGAGCAGGGAGGTGGCTGCTTCTCACTCAGAGTCTAAGTGGCTAGCAAAAGTAACTGGCAATTAGTTCCTGATATGTTTTAATATCTTATCTTTGGAATTAAATCAGTTAACCTTTGTTCTTCTGTAGAAGTATCAAAAGAGTTGATAGATGTTCAAAACTAGAGTTTTGAACTGATACCATGTTTTATGCATACCAGGGGCTGGGGAACTTCTCACAGTGCAGGGCCAGGAAACAAGAGAACTCCTCTTCCCTTTGTGTTCTGTCCTGCAGGCTACCCCATAGCCAACGTCTCACTTTTGATCTGTTTTAAAGTTGGTGCCTTCCAATTCCCCAGCCCAACGACTCTTGTAAGCACTTGACTGCCTTTCAGAGGCATTATGCTCGTTGGGAGAAGATGTTCTGCTTTTCCCTATGGTCCCTTTCCTCCTTGTTGCTGTCACTTCTGTGCACAAACTGAGCCTAAACAGATACAGGGGGAGGGGGGCACCAGCAATGGATGGCAGGTGACAGTCTGGCCCTCAAGAGCATCAGTGTATGGCCTTCCTCAAGTGCTTACAACAGCCTGAGCTCTGGAAGGGAACCACAGACGCTGTTTGGAAATTTAAGGATTTATTAGAAGGCTGGGGTATAGTTTGGTTTGTAGGGTGAATGCCTGACATCATGAGGATCTGGATTCAAATCCTAGAACAAGATGCACAGATGTTTACACACACACACACACACACACACACACACACACACACACACACACACACGCACATGCACACCATCTTGATTCAATATCTTTGATGGACACAACATCTAATATAGTATCTGCAGTAAACTTCCTCTTTCCCTACTTTTGGCTGTTGATGTAGCTGGCTATTAGAACCTTCTTCCTGCACAGTGGCTTTAGAGAAAGGGATATGAAGGTCAAGAGGGGTGAGTAGAAGAGATGTCAAAAGGAAACATGGACATCTGTATAGGGAGCAGAGAGGGTGGAAAGCAGGGTAGGACTCAGAGGTCATAGCAGAGGGAACAAAATCTAGATGTTTTTGTGGAATGGCATCATAGAGCTGGGGACAGGACATATCATTCAGTGACAGAGTATTGGCCCAGCATGTTTGATGCCTTGGGTTTGGTCTCCTGTGCTGCACTGCACTGTGCAGACAGACAAACAAACAAATAAGCAAGTAAATGACTTAACGTTTCATTTTGTCATTTTCACTAAATGAGGGACTAGTCTTAAAAGCCTCATTGCTAGCTATTATTTTTTTATTGGTTTTCCATCTTTATCAAAAAATATTTACTAATGTACATATATGAACATATAGCTTCCATTTTGTCATTATTTTAAAAAATTTCAATTCTTTCTCCCATATGAGTTTTATGAAGTGGTAATGATTTACCAAATCTATAGTCAAATCTTTTAAAACTATTTGTTTTAAAAATATAATTTTATAATAAAAGACCTCAACTAGAGAGCCTATAAGTGACTTAATAAAAAATGGGTTTATCAGATATAATCTGTGTAAGAGACTATATACAAACATTTGGGCTATAGCCATACAAGCTTTCCAACTAGTTACTTATATTATATTCAAGCAATGATTTCTACAACATTTGAGGGGAATTTGATTTTTCCAACAATTTATCTACTATTCTCTATGTCCTATTATTTGTCTTGTTTTTAGGGAAAATATAATGTCCATGACTAAGTTAATTATCAATGAAAAGAAAAATAAGAAAGGTACTATTTGTTGATGTGATATTAACTTTTAATTAACCCAGAATCCAACATAAATATGGAAAAGAAAGTCTGGTGAGGTTAAACTCTTAAACTGCTATTTGTTTTAATAGGAATAGCTAAGATCAGTTATCTTGGGAGGTGAGTGGGCAGGGACAGAGTGGAAAGCACAGATTATAAACCTGACCTGTGAGTGTGGATCCCAAGTTGTCTACTGATTGATAGATGAATGAGTTTACTGAAGCTTAATGCAGCGTACTGTAAGATACCCCAAACATCACTGTCATGATGTGCTTGCTCTGAGGACTTCTGATATCATTGGGAACGAAGCAGACTCCACACAAAGGCTTTTAGATGGATGAAAGACAAGTTGGGATCCTAGAGTCTTTCTTTGATGGAGCAGAGCTTTGAGGCTCTACTGTCTTTTCAGCATACCCAAGAGAAAGATCTACTAAAGAACAAAGCCAGAGTGGATCTGTGCTCTCTCACTGGGACACTGGTTTCCAACTCAGCAGCTAGCTAACTTCTGCAGAATTTAGGAATATTTCTAGTGGTGTTTTCATAACAGCCAGAAGGTTCAAATGTGCATCAACTGATGAAAAGATGTGTAAATGTGGTAAAGCCTGTACCATAGAAAAGTCTTTACCTTGGTGCTTAGATAATGCAAAGAAAGTACATTGTACATTAAGTCTGGTGAGAGGGCTCAGGAAGTAGAGCCGGTGGCTGTTAAACCTGATGACCTGAGTTTGAACATGTAACCCAGATGGGGGAAGGAAAGAACTGACTCCTGTAAGCTGACCTCTGGCCTCCATATGTCCACTGTAGCACACACACACACACACACACACACACACACACACACACAGTAAAGAAGAGAAAATATATTTTTTCTTCCCTAAGGAAAGAGGGAGGAGAAGACTATGGGAGGTAGATTAAAGGATACTGAGTTTCTTTGCAGATGATAAACCTTTCTAAAATTAGCTTGCTGACAGCCCAGCTACTCTGTGTCTATAATGAAGCCATTGAATTGCACAGGGCCCAAGATGTCTGCCTGAGACCTGAGGAGTCTTCCTTAACTTGTCAGGAGCTGAATTCAATGTGTCTTAACTGCTTGACATCATTATTCTTCAGAGAGAAGCAGTTACTGATCATAGTCCCTCGTGCCTCTCTCTTACTATTCCTTGCAATGGAAGAGAGATGTTTCAGTCATTTTGGTTCAGATGGCATGACTAGGGAATCTTTTTGGGTGTGTGAATGAGCGTGGGAAAAAATACATTTCCCTATTGTATCATTTTAACGTTTCATTTAAACAGTTTTGTTCCTGTTCTTCTTTTCCTTGCACACATGACCATTTTTCTTCTTTGACAGATACTTGCTTCTCTGAGGTAGTACTTTGCACAAGTGGTTTTTTGTTTTGTTTTGTTTTGTTTGTTTTTTGTTTTTTTAAATCATGGAAAAAGTTTTACTAGAATGTTATGGAAAACCTGAAGTTACTTGACATGCTTTTTGTTTCCCCAGCCACAAAAGTAAGGGGAATTAAATTTAAGCTATGAACCCCTTAACTAAAGCCACCATTTTAGGAAAGTTTAATACTAAGATGGTCATTTCTCTATTTTAGGTTAATCAAGTAAGAAGAAATGAGCCTTTCTTTTTGTGGGAACAACATCTCCTCCTACAACATCTATTATGGTGTTCTCCAAAACCCATGCTTTGTGGACGCACTCAACCTGGTCCCACATGTCTTCCTGCTGTTTATCACCTTTCCAATACTGTTCATTGGTGAGTCATGACGTGTCCTGTGCACAGTGCTTCATGTTTCTGTCTCTCTGGTGGCTGAGGTTCTGCTGTGCGAAAGCTGCCATTTCTGGTGAAATCACCCCCAAAAGCTGATGTGTAGGTTTGTGGGGACAGGGTAATGCTGTTTTGTGTATTTTGATTGTATGTACTTGCTGTAGAATATCCCACAGGCTAGTCGGTGATGGTAAATACCATCCATGCGGCATTTGGGGAGAGTTTGCTTTATGCTATGAGACAGGATGGAAACAGGGTGAGACAGCACCTACCCTCAGTGCAGACCACAGGAGCAGATGAGCTGTCACAACTCCATCATCTCAGTCCATTTGCAAAAGCAGAAGCAGATCGCCCTGAGCATTCACCTGCAGAGTGACAACCCATCTGGGCCTCGAAAGAAGGAGAGAGGTGGACTGTACCTCAGGTGGAAAGAATTCTCATGAAAACCATTTGGAAAGTTAGCTAGATGCGTAGTCAATACCTGTAATTCCAGCACCTAAGCAGAAGGCTGAGGCAGGGGGATTGCCATGAGTTCTAGACCAGTATGGGCTCCATAGTGTTTCTGACTCAGGAGAGCTTGCAAATACACATCATATAAGCATTTACACACACACACAAACCAATTGTTTAGGGCAATTAGACACGATTTGTGAAACTTCCCTCAAACAACCCAAATAGATTGTTTTACTAACTTCTTGTTTTTATTTTTCTGGAGGCAAGTTTCTGTTATATAACTCAGATATGTGGGAGCTTGCTATGCAGCCCACTATGTCCTGGATCCTGCAGTCCTCTTGCCTACTCTCCTAAGAATTGTGGGGGTTACAGGCATCACAACCACACCTGGAAAAAATAAACCTGTTAACCTGTTAAACATTAAACAACGTTTTCATGTATAAAGTGACTATGGTTGATGTCAGATTAAGTACCTTAACAAAAGCAAGAGAGATGGGACTTACTTGGCTAACCATTTCAGGTTAGAATTCATCACTGTGGGCCATCCCTAGATAGGTGAGCCTGTGCTGTATGTGAAAAGAAGCCGAGCAAGCCAGGGAACCAAGCCAGTAAGTGACATTCCCCCAAGGTCTCTGCTTCAACCTTCTACCCTGAGTTCCAGCCTCGGGTTCCCTTGATGAAGGCCTTCAAAGTGTAAGGTGTACTGAATGCTTTCCTTCCTGAGTGGCTTTTGGTTATAGTGATTATTGTAGCAACAGAGAACCAAACCTACATAGGTATCACATGTTAACATCCCAATAGTGATCAAAGAATTTCTGTTATAAGGTGTACAAGGAGGCCAGGATCACTCTTGGTACACTGCTATTTATGTTAAATGAATGTATGGAGACTGAATATTATAGGACCAGAGAGTAGAAATGCCACTCAGTTTTTAATGTAGTGGTAATTATAACAGGTATAGAGTTAATGATTCATATCGTGACAGACCCTTAACCTCTAATGTCCCCCCCCCATTTAATGTCATCACAGAGGCTAGCCACCAGGATGTTCAAATAGGAGGACTAGAGTGGACGCTGGTGACGGGAGATGATGGAATGTTTATTTATGGCATTGGCTTCTTATCTAGATCAGTGTCAAAGAAGTGCCACATACTAGGGAAATGATGACATTACAGGAGACACACAGAGCTTTGCTGTTAGAGGTGAAAGAAAGCATAAAGCACAGAATGTGTTAGTAAAGCTGACTTTCTGGTTGTGAATTACATCTGGAAGCACTAAGGCTCGAGTTGGTTTTCTTTCCTGGGGCGCTGCTGGGGTTCCCTTATCCAAACAGAGCTGCTCTCTGGCAGTATTTGTAATACAAATCCATCTTAGTTTTTGAAGCACATTGTATATTTCTTAGTCAAACCTGAAAAAGAAAGAAGAGCATAAAAAACAGAGGTGGGATTCCCTTGCACTATACCATAAATGAAGTGATGGTACCCTGTCACCTACAGTTTGGGGAAGAAAACCTTAAAATTTGACCAAGAAGTAATTACTGTTTTTTCTTCTGTTGTGAACTTAGGATGAGCTGGTAGTGTCCCCAATCCTTCTCAAGGCTTGTCTGAGTAACTAAACATTGTTATTTTAATTTTACTTTAAATTGTGTGTGTGTGTGCATGTATACCCATATATATGTGATGCCCATAGTAGCCAGAAGATCTGGATGGAGCTAGAGTTACAGGCAGTAGTGAGCTGCCTGTCGGGAGTGCTGGGAACTAAACTCTGGTAGTCTACAATATCAGTGTGCAGTCCTAACTGCCGAGCCATCTCGGCAGGCCAGTGTCAGCTTTCTTTGAGAAAAGCATGGTATGCTTGTTGAACAGTCCTGGCCCAGCCAGAGGGGATCATTCTCTCATAGGATGTGTGCATATTAGTCAGGTCTAGGGAGGCAGCTCAGTGCCCCAGCCCTTACTGTGCAAGCCAGAGGACCTGTGTCTGAATCCCCAGAACCCATTTAAAGGAAGATGCACACATCTATAATCTCAGCACTCCTAAGGTGAGATGAGAGGGAGATAGGAAAATCCCCAGGAACTCACAGGTCAGCAGTGACCAACAAGAACCCTTATCTTTTCTTGCACAAGGTAGAAAGTGAGGGTTTCTATATGTGCATCACAGTACACATGTGCTCACACATACATGTGAACACATACATGAACACACAGGTACACCCAGATATGCATGTGATTCAGAATTGACTCAAATATGTCCCACTTTGTACCACCAAATATGTCTTTTTTTGTTAGCCCCCCTGCAGGTCTCATATTTTAAAATATTATAGATGCTAATTTCCTTTCGATATTGTCATTATTCATTTGTCTTGTCTGCTGAGTCAAGAGGTGGAAGAACATCAGTTAAAATCATGGTGGAGCATCATTTCTGAATGATATCACATGAGTTAATGTGTGTAAGTCCATGGTGCTGTGGATCTAATGTAAATAGCCATTAGTTTCCATCAGTGTGAAGCACTGGAGTTCAGGAAATTCCCCAAAGCTTGCAACATGCAGCAATGTAAATTATACCTGTGGTTATACTGACCATTATGTTAATCACATTCTTGTACCCTTTGTCTCTCAGGATGGGGGAGCCAAAGCTCAAAAGTGCAAATTCATCATAACACGTGGCTTCATTTTCCCGGACACAACCTGAGATGGATTCTGACATTTGCGCTCCTGTTTGTGCATGTTTGTGAGATAGCAGAAGGCATCGTTTCAGACTCGTAAGTGACTCAACTCATCTAGCATCTTACCGTGTGGCAGCAGGCACATAGACAGATGCCAAGAGCACATTGTCAGGCTTGATTGCAGGGGAGGGATCAGATTGTGACCTATTAGCAGCAATAACTGTCAATTCACCATACAGGATAACCATGGGGGTTTGCTTTTGTTTTGTGCAAGTATGTATGACATATGTGTGTTCATGTGTGGGGCTGGGGTGTGTGTGTAGAGTCCAGAGGAAAACCTCTAGGTTTGGTCCTCACTTTCTGCTTTGTTGGTGTGTGAGTCCCGTGCCATTGTTTCTGTCAGGCCAGCTAGTCCCTGAGCTGCCCCCGATTCGCATCGCTCCTTATGAGCACTGGGACAGTGGGGATGAGGTATGTGCCACCCTGCCTGGCTATTTACACAGGTTCTGAGACGTTGGACTGGGTCCTCATGCCTGCACATCAAACCCTTTACCTGGGTAACATTCTCCCTGGTCCCTCTGGGCTTCACCTTCACTGTTGTCTTGCTACATAATTTCTCTGGCAGATAAATTCAGTTCTCTGTGACTTGTGCTCAGTCACGTGCTTTCATGCTTCTTTGTGCTCTTGTCCAGAAAGTTCTGTCCTTTGACACATTTGAATGAGTACTTTATCTTTAAAAATAGGTATATAGGACCTATATTGATACTAAATATCTTTATATATATATATGTCTGTCTTGATGTTAACTGAATATAGCCCTATAAGCTATGTGCTTATGTTTTAAAATAGTCATTAGTTCTCAGATGTTCTCCTTCATTTTGTAGAGAAACAGACATAGAGAAGAAGGCATGAAGGGAGCCTGAGACCCCTCAAGACAAAGAGGCACAAGGAAAGGATGAGAGAAATTTAGTGTCAGAATTCTCACAAGTCATATTTCTAGTAGAACTTTGTCCTTCTTACAAAAGAAGTTTATATTAGGAAATTAAATACAATGAGTTTTTCCTTATAAATGCAAATATAGTCTATTTCCATCTCACATAATAAGAGAATAAACTCAAGCAATAGGAAAATATTGATCATGTGCTTGGGTCATGGTATGCCTCTTATTAAAACATTGATGTGCAGCCATGAATGGAGGCACCATGCCTTTAATCCCAGTGCTGGGGAAACAGAGGTAGGCAGATCTTTGTCAGGAGCAAGCTTGATCTACATCGCGAGGCCCAGGACAGCTGCATCTTTTTCTGTGTCACACTTCCTCAAATATGTCCTTTCCCTTATTCTTTAATCATTCACTTAATTTGATCACTAAATTACTTCAGCAGGTCTGCCCTGTTGCACCATTTGCACATCAATGTGTCTACACATGTAGAATGGTGGGTATATGTCACTTTTGTAAGCACTTGAAGATGTTGCTTCCTTGTGTTTAATTCATGCTTTTGTTAGGATAGACGTTTCCAGCACAATTACGTCACACAGGTATGATGTGTGTGCTCACATGTTCTCTAAGCAGCTATTATTGCAGTTTGGCTTTGAACACAGCAGAGTGAGTTCTCATGTGGAGATTACAAACCGAATGGAGAACTCTCTAGAACCATTTGCGTCAGGCACCAACACTGTTTTGCTCTCTCTAGGTATCGGACGTCCAGGCATCTCCACCTTTTCATGCCGGCTGTGATGGGATTTGTCGCCACGACAACATCCATCGTCTATTATCATAACATTGAAACATCAAATTTCCCTAAATTACTTTTAGGTAAATATTCTCACAGGTTTTCTCACCACCCTCCCCCAAAGAACCATTTAGTTTCTTTCCCACATAATAAATAAATACACACTGAAGAAGGCTGAGAGTGAGAAGCACGGGGAAAGGTCTCGTTTTCTCTCAGTGAAAGTGGAGGTGGAAATACATTAAGGTGCCCTAAGTCGTGACAATTGCATGATCCCTCCAATAAATCCCTCTGTGGTGTGTTGTTCTGGGGAGAAGGATGGGATGTGCTGTTCTTAGGGACACCAGGAATTGCTTTCTAACAGTGAGAGCTCTTGCATGTACTGGCCCCATGAGCATGCCATTCTATAGAGCTCCATGTCTCTCCCTTTGCCTTGGAGTCTTGAGACACCTTCCAAAGGGCTCTCCCATCCTCTGTTGGCGCCATAGGCTGCCACTGCTTTGGAGCTGCTGGTGAGACTTCAGAAGACTCCTTGCAGCAGAAACATTGTAGCCCAAGGAAAAGTCCACAGTCACAGTCCAGAGGAACAGCTCTTCAAAGCTCGGCCCCTCCTGCCTGCAACAGGGCTAAGGTTCTCTAGTTAGCCTTTCCAGTTCCTTTGACCTCTAATTAACTTTGACTTTCTAATTGGCAACAAAAAAGGAAAAATTCAAACTGTATAATTAAGTTGCAGACTAAAACTGGAAAGAAAATGTACAGTTAATCAATATATCTAATGGCTTAAAGTCAAAACTGAAGCACAATTGTTATATAGGTCTGAGAGAGGGCGTTACTTTATTACTAAAATGAAGAATGATAGCATTAAAAATGCTTTCACTTGTTTCAAGCAAAATACTTCATTTCGGAAAGAAATGCTCATTTTAAAATCATGAACTTGTAATTTTGTTTCAATTACAAATTTATGGTGAAGTTTCCCAAACCTGCAGAAAATTGAAAGAATTATACAAATATTCATTTACCCACTATCTAGAAAATATCAATTTAGGTTTTACTCTGTTTCAGACAAGTCTTTACTTTTCTATTCTTTATCCATATATATATATATATATATATATACACATATATATATGTGTGTGTGTGTATAATGTATAGTTTTTCTATATATAACTAACTAACTACATATAAGACTAATATTTTGTATATATGATATATACATATTCTAACTAGAGTTAGATCTTTGTCTACAGTTCTCGTGATTTAAAAGTTGCATACTCTGTTTTAGACAAAACTTTATTTTTCTATTCTTTATCCGTAGATATATACATATATTTTCTATTCTTTATTCACACACACACACACACACACACACACACACACACATACACACATTCTCTAACTAGAGTTGGGTCTTTGTCTATAGTTCTTGTGAACTAAAACGTGCATACCTGAGACCAAGAGGCCTTGAGTTGTCCAATGTGAGCACCATCATTCCGGCACAGCAAAGCCCTCATCCATGTATGCGTTCTCCGTCCCTCTTAGACTACTCTTACTTTCCCTCCATCTGCACAGAGAGAATACCTATCCTGGTTGGTTTCCTCCACCACACGGAGACGGGCTTGTTCTTCAGTGTCCCATAGATGGAGTCAGTCTAGCCTCTTTAAGTTAGGCTGCTTTCTCTCAGCTGATTCTGTGAGGCTCATTAGGAGTTCACTTGGATTGGGTTTTATTCTTGAAATCAACTGTTGTGTAATATTCCTCTGTACAAACATGTCACCTTTACCCTGTGTTATTGATGCACACCTAAACTGTGTCTAGAGTTGGGCTATCATGAAAGCAGATAGGCTGTTGTGAAGAGTTTTGTGAATGCAGGAGTATTCTATTGCTTTAGGGTAAAAACCTCAGGAGAGATTACTGGGCCAGAGGACAGGCGGAGGTATATGTATGCACCATGCTCCAACAGATGTTGGCCCAAATCACGTTATATTTTCATAACAGTTTGTTCTGTGTGGACACAACCTTGGTGAGCTTGGTCCACCTAAGGTAGCTGTACTGGTTGGTGTCCACCAGTGACTCCCCATGGCTTGAATGGCATCTTCCTGTTGCCTGCTGGTGCAGAGTGTCGTTTGATTAATTCATTGGCTGGTATCTTTGTAAGGTGTCAAGTTGTCATCCTCAATATCTTTTTAAAGTGGCTGTTGATAGGCTTTGTTCTATTTTTAACCAGTTGAATTTTATCTTTCGGTCGTGGATGTATTCTCTGAGATCTGAATTTGGAGCATCCAAACTCCTTTCTGTAACTGAGTCTCTTGTTAAGCAGAAAAATTTAATTCTGATGTGTTGTGGCTTATCTAACATTTTTGTATTGGTACTGCTACTTGTGTTTTATCTGGAAGGCTATTGTTTAAATTTTTGTATGATCTATTTAAAATCAGTTTTGTAAAAGATGCCCTTAGAGCAAAAGGTTTGTTTTGTTTCAGACACACAGCCATCAGTTCCAAGCAATCCCCTTTGATCTAAGTTTTCAGATGGAATGTCCTATGTAGTTGCCCCTGGTTATCCTCCTCACAGATGTAGACTACAGAGACAGGGCTGCCTCCATTCCCAACACAGGGTGTTTATTCTCCCTCTTTGTCTAATCTGGCCAGAGAATTACCAGTCTGCTGCAATCCTGTGGAAGAGTCAGTTTTGTCCGTGTTCCCTCCCGAGTGTGCTCCTTTTGCTGGTTGTTCATTGTGGGTGGCATCCTTGCCCACTCTCCATTGGCTGCCTTTCTGTTTCTGATTCTGTTCTTTGTCCTCCTTTCTCTACCCTTTAAGGTAAAAACACTGATATGAACCTTCCCAGAACTAAACATGTAAAATTACAATATTTATTCTTAGTTTAGTTTTTTTTCTTAATTTTTCCATAAGGTAATAGATTTTTGTTATGAATTATAGTTGGGACTTATGGTAATAGAATTTTCATTATAATTCAGTTGGGGTATTCTCTAGTGTGCATAGGAACTCACCTTTCACATGGACTAGACATACTTGGTTTAATTTCTAAGCACCCGGGGACATCTAGGAGACAGAATAGAGAATCTCAAAGGTGACTGTACTGTGTCTGTGCTCAGTATCCTTAGTCCGCCATAGTCTCCTGAGCTCAAGGAGGATCCAACAAAGAATGGCAAGGACAGAAGTTCAAAGTCAGCCTGTCCTGGGCTGACCTCCAGCCGCTGTCATCACGCAGCTTGCTGTTTGGTGAGAGAATCCAGATGACCCGTGCTTGGACTCAGAGCATGTGGAAACTGAGAGACGAGGAGTGTAGGAACAGTTTTAAAATACCTGTGATTGGAGTGGAAGTCCTCAATATTTCTAGCTTATTTTCATACTTTCACGGATCAGATGATCAAAGTGCTGACACGCTCCAAAGCAATTTATAGATTTAATGAAACCCCTGTCAAAACCCCAAGGCCATTCTCCTCACATCTGACTAAATAAAAGATATCAAATAACTGAATAAGTATTGAGGGAAAAAAGCAAGGCAGGGGCATCACATGACTTCAGAAGATGTCACCAAGCTCTAGTAAATCAAAATGGCACGCCATTGGTTTCAAAAGAGTCAGGCCATTGAAAGAGGATATCAAGTTCAGAAACGATGTTGTTCTCTAACAGCCACATGATTCTGCACAAAGGCACAGAAACGCACTGGGAACAAGGCAGTCTCTTCAATAACAGGGGCTGAGGGAAACTGGATATCCACATGCAAAAGACTGAACCTTGACCCCCATGTCTCATCCTATGTCATACTTTCAATTCAAAACCCATGATGCACACTTCAACACACATGTTGTTTCCTATTGAAGACATTGTCCGCAAATGAAATACTTAAAAAGTGTTTGTGTTTAAGTATTAGTGAACCTTGACCATCCCCCCCCCCTTCTCTTTCTGCAGCTTTATTCCTGTACTGGGTAATGGCCTTTATTACAAAGACGATAAAGTTGGTCAAATACTGGCAGTTGGGGTGGGGAGTGTCAGACCTGCGCTTCTGCATCACAGGAGTGATGGTCATCTTGAATGGGCTGCTGATGGCTGTGGAGATCAATGTCATCCGGGTCAGAGTGAGTACCAATTGCATTTGTGTGATGACTGCCAGTGAAGACCTCAGCATTAAAGATTACAGCCATTCAGGAATTAAATAGTGTTTAACCAGAGGGGAGCGGGGGGGGTGGGGAGGATATGCGATCTATGTGTGTAAACATAAAATTAAAATACCCACTGAATTTCAGGACCTTAGTCTTAGTTATTTTCCATTGCTCTGATAGAACACTGTGACCAAGGCAACTGAGAGAAGGAAGGGTTCATTTGGGTTAATGACTGTTTCAGAGGGTTAGAGTCGATGGCCATCATGGTAGGGGCACGGTGGCAGGCAGGCAGGCAGGCAGGCAGGCATGGCTCTGGAGCAGTAGCTGAGAGCTCACATCTTGATACACAAGCATACAGCATATAGTGATAGAGATAGATAGAGATAGATAGATGGATAAATAAAGATAGAGAGGGAAGGAGAGAGAGAGACTGAGAGAGACAGAGACATAGAGAGAGACAGACACAGAGATACACAGAGAGAGACACAGAGACAGAGACTAGAAATGGACATGGTATTTTGAAATCTCAAAGTCTACCCTCAGTGGCGCACCACCTCCAACAAAGCTGTGTCTCCTAATCCTTCTGAAGTGGTTTCACCGCTTTGGGACCAAATACTCAACTTTATTAGCGTGTGTGTGTGTGTGTGTGTGTGTGTGTGTGAGTGCTTGTGTGTGAGTGTGTGTGTATGTGCTTGTGTGTGAGTGTGTATATGTGTGCGTGGGTGTTTGAGTGCTTGTGTGTGAGTGTGTGTGGCTTGTGTGTGTGTGCTTGTGTGTGAGTGTGTGTATGTGTGAGTGCTTGTGTGTGAGTGTGTGTGTGTGGCTTGTGTGTGTGTGTGCTTGTGTGTGAGTGTGTGTATGTGTGTGTGTGCTTCTGTGTGAGTGCTTGTGTGTGAGTGTGTGAGTGTGTGTGTGTGAGTGCTTGTGTGTGAGTGTGTGTGTGTGAGTGCTTGTGTGTGAGTGTGTGTGTGAGTGCTTATGTGTGAGTGTGTGTGTGAGTGCTTGTGTGTGTGTGTGTGTGAGTGCTTATGTGTGAGTGTGCGTGTGTGAGTGCTTGTGTGTGAGTGTGTGTATGTGTGTGAGGGTGTATGTGCTTGTGTGTGTGTGTGCTTGTGTGAGTGTGTGTATGTGTGTGTGCTCATTCCCACTTATACCACCCACTCACTTCTCAGTGTCCGTGTGAAATGAAACTATATTTAAACTCTCACAGATAGTGATTGATCTCCTCATCCACAGATTTCTCCATCCATGATTTGGCAAAGGCAAATCTGGGTTCATCAAAACATGAATCTTGAAGTTGATCGTTACAGAGAAAATAAGGTTCATCTACTCTGCTCATTTCCCTGACGAAGCTTCTATAGTGGTTACTTTAGGTCCAGGTCTAAAACAGAGCAGTGAGGGCTACGGTGAAGATGTGAAGCCTGTGCTTTCAATCCTTTTGTGCTCTCTGCTCTCGATGCTGTCAGTCACAGTGTGAGACTCTACTAATACTTTCAATATTTATTTCTATCAAATAGCAGGTTTTCAATATTTATTTCTATCAAAAAACTTTGTGAGTAGAAAGATATAAATTGCCAGTGAAACTGGACAGTAGACAGTTGAATCAGCCAAACCATGCGATTCAATAATGGTGTTAAAATCTCAACGATAGAACAATCTTCATTAATTTAACCCTATCATAGGATAAAGACAAGCTCTTTTAAAAAGTCTAATTGATTTTTCAGGATTGTCTCCAAGTGATTTCAATGTGAAATTCTGGCAACTTGCTGGTTAAAATAAGGAAAACAAGGAGGAGACATTGCAAAGGATATTTCAGAGCGCAGTGGACAGAATCATAAATGAAAGCACGAGTTTTGGCTGCCTTAAGTGAAAATGTAGAGAGGGCTGTGGGTTCATTTTTAATCTGGGGAGAGAGAAGTAGGCTAATGGTCACACTGTGGAATTCTTCCTACCCGCAGAGATATGTTTTCTTCATGAATCCCCAGAAAGTGAAGCCTCCGGAAGACCTCCAGGACCTGGGTGTGAGGTTCCTCCAGCCATTTGTGAATTTACTGTCCAAAGCTACTTACTGGTGGATGAACACACTTATCATATCAGCTCACAGGAAACCTATTGATCTGAAGGCGATTGGAAAGTTGCCGATAGCGATGAGGGCAGTGACGAATTATGTCTGCCTAAAGGAAGCCTATGAAGAGCAGAAGGTAACAGCACTTGTCTTATACACCCCTAACCACACAGAATAGGCCTTGCGAATACCAAGGGACAAAGCTCAAATAATATCTGTGGCCAAGGGGAAGTAGGTGTTCTCCTTCTGTCTCACCCAGTAGTTTGGCTTTCTGTTAATTACGATTCCGGGGACAAAGGGGAAGGACTAATGAAATAAAGAGATGTCATGATTGTTGTCACTAATCACATAACTGTTTTTCTCTGGGACATGTGCTCAAGTACACATTAAAACTAAGCTCTGTGTCTGGAGAGCTGGCTCAGTGGTTAAAAGCACTGGCTGCTCTTCCAGAGGTCCTGGGTTTGACTCTCAAGACCCACAGGGTAGCTCATAACCATCTGACATTCCATTCTCAGGAGATTCAATGCCCACACATAGTCCATCCACATACACGCAGAAGGCACAACGCCCATGTATACAAAACCTGAAGTTGAACAATCCCATGTAACTAACCTGTTATCCTAGAATGTCTATGCTTCAAACTTGGAAACTATTCAAATTAAACGTTGAAGCACAGAACCCAGTGTTTGTTGATAATTTATGTGAGATTTCTTTGAAGTGCTTATTAATGAACATAGAAAAGTTACTCAAAGATACTTGAGAAGAATTAAAACGTATGAGCTATTGATACCTTTGCTTTATTCTCTGACAAATTCATTCATGGATACAATGTATCTTCATCCCATTTGCTCCTCACTCCCATCTTCCGATGTTTGAAATCCATCCTGTTACTATTCTAAACAGTCCTGGGTGGGATACCCAGCTCTAGATGTGTTTTTGTTGCAACCATCTTTACAATGTTGACCCCGCTGAATCTGTTAGAGGGTTTTTGGCAGTTCTAAGTGAAAATCAACTAAGTGTTTATGGTAAATGATGAAAATGACCTCGTGTCTCAGAATCTTGTGTTTTGAAACTGCTATTGCAGGAAAAGGTTGCTAAGAATGGGCCTGAGTCACTTTTCTGGTTTTCCTTGAGGAAAGTATTGCATCTACCACCTCCAGCCCCCATGGGGTTGGCTGGCTGGCCAACAAGCACCAGGGATGCCTACTCAGTGTTAGGAATTCGGCTCATCATGCCTGACTTTTTTTTCATGTGGTTACTGAGGATTGAACTCTGGTCCTCAAGCTCTCAGGGCAAGCAGTTTACCAGCTAAGTCAGCCCTACAGCCTTCCACCATGTTGAGTTGGCTTCTGTGTCACCATCGATGTTCAGGTCTTAAAGTCTTTAAAAACCATGGCTGATGTGTGAGTCAATGGTTTCCTTAAGCATGTATCCATTTTTCCTTCTTCATACACAGCCTCCAACAATTTAAAAATGAACGAACTCCTCTTTATGAAGCTGAGAAAATGTGGAAGATAAATGATGTGCGATAATGCATTTTAGCTTACAGGAGTGTGATTGGGAACCACTAACAAATACAAAACATCCAAACACATGAGTCTGTGAGACCATTATTATTCAAATCACTATAGTGTATTTGTGTGTGGACATGTTCATGCCATGGCTTATATACGAAGATCAGAGGACAACTTGTAGAAGTGGGTTCTTTCTCTTCATCACATGGACCCTGGGGTTGGTCTCAGCTCACCAGGCTTGGTGGCAAGCACCTTCACCCGCTGAGCCATCTTGTCTGCCCTATTCACAGTAATTTTGAAAGGAAACTTGATTGGAACCTCATAACAGTATGAATTTGTCCTTAAGAATCCTGTGTCGTCCCTTGACCACTAAGAACAGAGGTGTAGAACTGACTTGTACACTGCTTTGTATCGGTTTCATTGTGGCGGGCCCAGTAGTTACCTTTTGCATAAAATGCAAAGATGCAGATGTTCCCATGCTGCATTGAAGTCTCCACAATTATCATTGGGACTTCAGAGAGTACATCTCAGCTGCCGAGCGAGGTCAGCTGCGGTCCTAAGGTTTTACTTCAGTCTATTGTTTGTTTCAGAAAAAGGCTGCCGATCATCCAAATCGGACTCCCTCCATATGGCTGGCCATGTACAGAGCTTTTGGGAGACCAATCCTGCTGAGCAGCACATTCCGCTACTTGGCTGACTTGCTGGGGTTTGCTGGTCCTCTTTGCATATCTGGAATAGTCCAGCGAGTAAATGAAAAGACTAACACAACAAGAGTAAGTGCATGCTTTTAAAATTTTATTTATGTTTGTGTTAGCTACATTTGTATTTCTGGGAGGGCACCACGACCAAGGAAACTTAAAAGAAGAATGAATGTATTGTAGACATACAGTTTCAAAGGGTGAGTTTGTGACCACCACGGTGGGGAGTGTGGCAGCAGGCGGGCAGGCATAGTGCTAGAGCTGTAGCTGAGAACTTATATCTTGATCCACAAGCATGAGATTGAGAGAAAGCTAACTTGGAATGGCATGGGCTATTGAAACCTGAAAGCCTTCTCTCTGTGACACACCTCCTCCAACAAGGCCACACCTACTCTAACAAGGCCACACCTCCTCCAACAAGGCCACTCCTCCTCCAACAAGGCCACACCTCCCCATCCTTCCTGACCAGTTCCACCAACTCAGGTCAACTACTCAAACATATGAGCCTATGGGCAACATTGTTATTGAAATCATGGCAGTGTGTGGACATGTAGGTGCCATAGCTGACATGTGGAGGTCAATGACAGCTTATGGGCATAGAGCAGGTTCTGTGTGAACCCTGGGATTGATCTCAGGCCATCAGGCTTGGTGGCAAGCACCTTCACCTGCTGAGCCATCTTGCCTGCCTGGTTCACGGTACTTTTGAAAAGAAACACATTATTGGAAGATTACATTGCAATTGTCACTTTTTATTAATGCACAATTCATGTATGCTTATTTATTGAGGAATTTAATGGTTTTTAAGTTGAAAAAATTTTTCTTTTAGGAGAAATTACACACACACACACACACTCAATGAATGTATTTGCCCAGAAACTATTTCTAGGATTTGAAGCTTATAAACATTTAATAAGCACCATTTGTGTTGAGGAGCTTTGTGCAAAAATTAATTATTGGCAGTCTACACCTGAACTGCAGGGCCAGGAGAATGAAGATGGGGTAGGACTTGAGGTTCAAATGCACACTCAAGACAGATAAGGAAGGAAACAGAAGCATATTTTTATTAGACTTTATAAAAACACATCTTATTGGCATGCATTCACACATCTGTTGTTGTTGTTGTTGTTGGCTATTCAAACAAGCATTGACTAATCCCAAATTATCCATCTCAGTGATCTTCCCTGCAGTTAGAACGGCCATTCTGAAGCCACAAAAATAGCTTAGGGTCTTACACTTCATTGACGATTACATTTTTATTCACTTGACTATTTAAAAAGGAGGAGGAGGGGAAAGGAGGGAGGTGAAAAGAGGGGGAGGAGGAGGAGGAGGGGGAAGAGGAGGAGGAAGAGGAGGGAAGGAAGAGGAGGATGATGAAGACGGGTGAGGAGGAGGGTGAGGAGGAGGGGGAAGAGGAAGAGGAAGAGGAAGAGGGGGAGGTGACCACTATGACAGAGTCAGAACTACAAAACCTGTTTGTTCTATATACTCCTTCACAGCACTAAATTTCAGTAATAAAAATGAAGAATGTCTTTAATATTGTCACACATCTCCTTCACTGTTAGTGCCTGCTACTGTTGTGCACGAAGCTGAACCAATGCTTTATATCCCTGCGGACTCAGTCAGTTTTCTACTAAGATAATTTTTCACAAGTCATAATTTCTTCCTGGAAGTGACACAGGGGTGAGATAAATAAAACGGTTTAAAATTGGTTTCATTCATGTGAATCAAGATACATAGAACCTGGGGAAAGTTATCCCAGTCGGTAACCCAGGGTGATTTATAATTGCCATCCCAGCACAGGGGAAGTGGAAACAGGAAGGCCCCTGGGGCTCACCCACCAGCCAGGAGAGCCCAACTGATGAGCTCCAGGCCAATGTGAGCCCCCCATCCCAAGGCAAGATGGATGCTTGCATCGTGAGAGCATTGAGTTTTAAGTTGAGAGTCATGTATACTTTAATAAATGCAACTGAACATCTGGCAGATGGGAAGACTGGCTCAGATTTGTCTCCTTTTTCCCTTTTAGGATATGTTTCAAGAGACACTCTCATCAAAGGAATTTCTGGAAAACGCCCATGTGCTGGCTGTCCTGCTTTTCCTGGCCCTTATCCTACAGAGGACCTTTTTGCAGGCTTCCTACTACGTGACCATAGAGACCGGCATCAACCTCCGTGGTGCTCTGCTGGTATGCAGAACATGGGAACCTTGTTCTTGACATGCACTGTGTATTGATAAGCACACTAGCCAGCCAGGGAATGCCCAGAGTGGTCGCTGTGTTCACTTTAATATGATAGCCATGAGTTTCTAGGATCTACTTTAAAAATTACCACTTACAATAGTGGACTTTGCGACATTTTCATACATACATTCTGTTATACATTGTTTTTCTTTTTCCCCTCTTCTCCCCCTCCTTTCCCCCTCCTCTCCTCCTCCCCTTCCCTCCTCCTTCCCCTCTCTCCTTCTTCCTCCCCTGTATATTGTCCTCCCTCCTTCTGTTTTTGGGTTGCATATATTCAATCACCTTTTTGTTATCCTCTCTTTGGACCCCCCTTCCTTCTCATATCCCCCCTTTGGCTTTCAGATCTGTAACTTTTACTTAATGAGAGAAACATGGATTAATGTATAGGGAACTTTCAAAATAACACAGTAAGAAAGATACTTTAAAAATCTTGCATCTACCATCCCCATGGCTATTTATATGCTTAAAGTTGGGTGTATGTTATAATTCTAGAAAACACAAGCTCATATTTAAGATTATGATTACTTTTGAGAAGGTAGAAAAACGTATACTTTCAAAAAATTAATAATTATCATCTCAATTATTAGTTAGACATTATTAATTGACTAGTATTTCCAGTTTGCAGTCTGGTCTTCATCTTTTCCCTTTTTCCTTATAGGCTATGATATACAATAAAATCCTTCGACTCTCGACTTCTAACCTATCCATGGGGGAGATGACCCTGGGACAGATCAACAACTTGGTTGCCATAGAAACCAATCAGCTCATGTGGTTCTTGTTCCTGTGTCCCAATCTGTGGGCCATGCCTGTTCAGGTAGATCAATAGACATAAGATGCTCCGTAGCAGGGGGAAAAAACAATCAGAGCTGAGGATGCTTTGCTCCGGGAAGGTTAGACTGTTGGAATACTCTAGTGCTCTTAGGCCCTTGTAGACAAGGAATATGAGACTAAGGGATGTTAGAAGGTTAAAAAGTAGGGTGTGGGATTATATTGCTTACGTTCCAATGCCTGTGGTGCCCCTTGCTTACATTCCAATGCCTGTGGTGCCCCTTGCATGCACAGTAGCTGAGCCCCTCTACGTGATAATTCTTTAACTGCACTGTGAATAGTACCCATATTTTCTTGACACAGTTGTGGAAGTTGTCAGGTTTAAATAAGTCACTAGATCTGAGGCATCTGGAAACAAGGTCTTGCATTTCAAGGCATTTGGGAGCCTACCAGTTGTTAGCATCACTGTCCAGATCCACACCCAGGCTTGAACCCTTTCATTCTGACAGCACATCTGATCTATAGTGGTCACTTCCAACCAGCCCATGGCCTCACCTGACAGCAGATGGCAAGACGTCAGCTTTATAAGATGGTTGGACTGTGATGAGCTGCAGTGCTATTTGGTTATATATTATATAAACTAGTATTTTAAATTTTTGTTGGTTTGTTTGTTTTATGTTTTTTTTTCAAGACAGGGTTTCTATGTATAGCCCTGGCTGTCCTGGAGGCTGCAGAGATGGCTCAGCCGATAAAGGCTAGGCTCACAACCAAAAATATAATTTTTTTTTAAAGATGTGGCTTTCATCCCACCAGGTAAACAATGGCCAAAGAAGCACTTACAGTTATTTTTCTGTAAAAATATGGGTTGCCATGGGTATTTTTCATTATTTCAAAAATTTTCATCTTTATGCTGAAACTTGCACTGTACACTACACTTACTCAAAGTGTATAAATAATAAAAGTGCAAGTTCTTACAAATATTACTTATAGTTTGTTTTTAGTGGAAATTCAAATCCATAAAATACAAATGTTTGAACATAATAGATAGCAAGCCTGAACCAGCCTTGGCTAGTTCAGCCAGTTTGGGCTATGTAGCAAGTTCAAAACCAATGTCAGAAACAAAAAATAAAAACTTGATTAAAAAGAGAAAACTCTGTGTGATAAAGTAGCCCAAGAGATTTTATACCTGGTTGGTTTTATTTGTTTGTTTTATTTAAGTTTGCTTGATTGGGTTTAAAGTTCACCTGTGAAGTCTTAGCTGGTCTTGAACTCACAGCAATCCTTCTGCCTAAACCTCCCAGGTGCTGGGATTACAGGTTTTTGTCACACACCCAGATTTCTCCACAGGTTTGGCTACTAGCTTTGTTGTCCTAAGTGGCTTTGAGGGTCACCAGGTAGGTAGCCCTTGGCCCCCAGTGGCCCTAATATGCTCATGTGGAATGCTGCCAATATGTTCATTTCCACTACTTGGAAAGTTGGGGCAAGTCCAAGAGAAGCTAAAGCATCAAGTTCATAGTTGGTGATGGCCTTTTCCACCTCTGGGTGTTATTTCTTTTTCAAGTTTAGAGCTGCATTTTAGGGCCAGAAACACCAGGAGGCTGTTCTGCAGCTTCTTGAAATAGGTTGGTCCAATACCAGTTGTACACATTAACAAACATACTGAAAATACATTCCTTGCCTGTCCCAAAGAAGTCTTAGCAAAACCCAACTGTTACAGTTGAATTAATCCCCAGATAAACTTCACATGATAATTAAGAATGTCCATCCAGAGACTGCCCCACCTGGGGATCCATCCCTTATACAGTTACCAAACCCAGGCACTATTGTGAATGCCAACAAGTGCTTGCTGACAGGAGCCTGATATAGCTATCTCCTGAGAGGCTCTGCCAGTTCCTGACAACTATATAGTTGGATGCTTGCAGCCAACCATTGGACTGAGCACAAGGTTCCCAATGGAGGAGCTAGGGAAAGAACTGAAGGAGCTGAAGGGGTTAGCAGTCCCATAGGAGAAACAACAACGTGAATCAACCAGTACCCCCAGAGCTCCCAGGGACCAAACCACCAACCAAAGAGTACACATGGAGAGACCCATGGCTCCAGCCACAGATGTAGCAGAGGATGGCCTTGTTGGACATCAGTGGGAGGAGAGGCCCTTGGTCCTGTGAAGGTTCTATGCCCCAGTGTAGGGGAATGCCAGGACAGGGAAGCTGGAGTGGGTAGGCTGGTGAGCAGGGGAAGGGGGGTAGGATAATGAGTTTTCAGAGGGGAAATCAGGAAAGGGGATAACATTTGAAATGTAAATAAAGAAAATATCTAATAAAAATAAAACATTAGAAAAAGAGGGACTGTAAAACTGAATAGTCAATGAATAAAAATTGGAGTACTGAGTGAAAAAACAAAAACAAACAAAAAAAAAGAATGTCAATTCTCGATGACAGCATTTGTCCCCCCGCCGGCTCCTGCAGCCCTGCTCACTCTCCCGTTCCCCTCCTCCCTCCTAGATCATAATGGGGGTGATCCTGCTCTACAATTTGCTTGGGTCCAGTGCACTGGTTGGTGCTGCGGTCATTGTGCTCCTTGCACCGATTCAGTACTTCATTGCCACAAAGCTGGCGGAGGCTCAGAAGAGCACTCTGGTAAGTCGCGTCCTTGGGAACCCTGTTAGGGAGCTGAGCCGCTTGGTTTGATTTGTACACTTTTATAATATAAGAGGCCAATCCATCTCAATCTGGATCAATTCGAAATCATTGCATTTCATTTATTCCCCTGCTTCCAAACCGGTAACCTTTAAGCCTGGCTGGCCTGAAATTGGCTTTGTAGATCAGGCTGGCCCAAATTGACAGAGGTCTGCCTGCCTCTGCCTCCTGAATGCTGGGATTAAAGTGCTACCATTCCTGGCCTCATTTATATTCTTGCTCAGTGAATGTGTACTTTTATTACTCCAAAAGTACTTTTAGTCTGGTGGCTGGTCACCCTACATAGTAAAGTTCACTCAGGTATTCAGTATATGTTGAATATATTCTGTCGGCATCACCTGTGCTTCCTTCTTCCTCTCCCATCAACCCCTTCGTCCGTCTGTACAGCCTCACATCTAATTTCAAGCCATGCATGCACATGGATGAATTTTACGCATCTCTGTAAAATCTAGGACTCACAGATGACAGAAATCATAGCATTTGTCACTTTGGGTCTGATCTAATTGACTTAATATGAAGATCTCCAGTTTGTACCCATTGTCCTGCCAGGAATGTAATTTTGTTCTTCCTCTTGGTGGAATGACATCTATGGTGTATCTCTACACATTTTTTTATCCATACCCCTGCTGGTGGAAAACTCACCTACTGTGATTGATGTTGTATTGGTAATGATGTGCAAGTGTCTCTGTGATGTGGTCAGGTGGAGTCATTTGGGTGTGTAGTCAGGGATGCTATAGTTGGATCCTGTGATAGCTATAGCTTGAGTCTTTTTTGAAGAACTCCCGCACTGGTTTCCATAGTGGCTGCAGAAGAGCAGCTTGAAAAGGTAGAATGAAAACTTGAGACTTGACTGTTTTTGTTTCTCACTGTGAGACTCCCAGGTGCTAAGCCCTTGGGACTTCTGTTTTGTTTTGAGACAAGGTCTCACTGTGTAGCTCTGGCTGTCCTGGAATTCACTAATATAGATCAGGCTGACCTTGAACTCACTGAGAGCTACCTGCTTCTGTCTCTCCAATGATGAGATTAGAGGTGTGCACCATCACAGCTGGTTGGATCTTTTAAGAGAAAAAGAAACTTGTCAAAAATGACTCTTAAGCCTTGGGTGTCAGTTATGACCCAGAAGAAATGAATTGAGCAGGAGTCACAGATCAAGTGTGATGCATCTGAAGTTCAATTCCCGACAATGGTATGTGTGGTTGCTTGAAACCTATTGGTGACAGTGAATCCCATGGAGTGTATTCATGGTCATGAGTAGACAGTCCTTACTGACACTTTCTGAATTAATTTTACTACCATTAAATCATTTTGGTTGAGCAAGCATTGGCTTTTTGCAAACAACCATTTGCAAACAGTAATGTTATTGCCAGTGAGTGTTTAGAACAAAGCTTGATCGAATGTGAGCGAGGCTGTGTGTAAATCAGACGTCACAGGTGGGGATGTTGAGTAAGGCTGTGTGTAAATCAGACAGGTGGGGTGCTCCTACCAAAAGCATTGCTCCTTCAGTTGGCATTTCTACTATGACAAGGAGGCTTGTATGCTATACAAGTGGCAGATTGTATTGCCCCCACCCCCAACCCCTCTTGTTTGTCTGCTGCTCAGGCAAGGTGACTCCTTGTGTCTGTGTTTGTCTTCACGGTTCTCTGAGCCACCTCCCCTTTTACTGTAGCATTCAAACACAGAAAGACATGGAACAGCAGCACAAATGGAGACAGGTCACCCCTCAAACATCTGTCTTAAATTTCACTGCTCACGAGCAATCATTTGATAGGCATTTAAGGTCACATAGAAACAAAAATGACAAATAAAATACAGCCAAATGGCCACCTTGCTTTCTTCTGTCTGCCCTTCACTCTATTTTGATGGTTGTGGAGATTCCTGTATCTCGTTGGATGTTCTAGCATACTATTGAGTTGGTGGAGGCAGTTAAACTAATGATCAAATTGAGAACATTAAATCCACCACAAATTCCTCTGAAGTCACTCTGATTTTTAGCTTTAGACAAGAACATATAAAGAAGTAACAGAAATATGCTGAAAGTAGATTCAGGCTCAACTACAAGTCTCTGAGGAAAAATGTGAACTCATCCCACACTAGCCCCTCACAGCTTCAAAGAGGAAGCAAAGTGCATGCCTTCAGGTCACACTCATCCTTCTGTGGTGGTGTTGAGTATAGTCAACTGGGGCTATCTCAAGTCCATCACACTTGTCCTTCTGTGTTGGTGTTGAAGGCAGAGTGCAGTCAACTGGGGCTATCTCAAGCCCATCAAGTGTTAGCACTCATTCTTCTCTCACCTGCACTGTTACTTGAGGATATCATGTGAAGCCAAGAAACTCACTTTTATATAAACTAAAGAAAGAGAAGCGTGTGTGTTTCTAGAAAGATCTCCTTCTTCACTTCTCCATTTTAAAGCCAAGGAATATTATTGCATTGGCAACACACACACTAAAGTTGGCATGATTCAAAGACTGTGTGTCTAGCACCTGGGTGTGGATGACACAACCTGAAGAAGCATTTTATATTTTGTGTGCATTTGTGTGTATTCACGTGTGTCCACGTGCGTGTGTGAGTGGCATATGTATATATGTGAATGTGTATATGTGTGTAGGTATGTGCTTGTGCAGGTGTATGTATAATATATATTAATGCATGTGTGTCCATTTCTGTGTGTGCACATATATGTGTGTAATGTATCTGTGTGCATGGTGGTGTGTGTGCACTTGTATGTATGTGCATATTTGTGTATGCATGCATATGTCTATATATGCATTTATGTATGTGTCACAATACTAAAAGGAAATTATATTGGGAGAGGAAGATATCTTAAAGGAGAAAGGATAGAGAGGGTGTTGGAGCACATGTAGTAAAAAAGCATAAGGTGGGATCGATTGGGAGAGGAACAGGATCCCGCAGAAGGGAAGAGAGGATGTGAGGAGGAGAGGAAGGAGGGGGCCAGACAGAGACACAGTATAATGGCACATATGTATGATGAGGCCGTGATGAAACCCATTACTTCGGATGCTGACCTAAAATGTCAGAATGAGTGAAGTTGAGATTGCATCACAGTGAGCCTGAGCTACCCCTGAGATTTTTCTCATGCGATTCCTGGCTGTGCCAGTCAGAGCCAAGACCTCCTGAAGGTGCGTGAGCATCTCTGGGCCCTGCCTCTTGTGTGCCATTGGCTGCATCTTGCCAATGTCCTCCTCTGCCTTCTAGGATTATTCCACCGAGAGGCTGAAGAAGACGAATGAGATACTGAAGGGCATCAAGCTCCTTAAGCTGTACGCCTGGGAGCACATTTTCTGCAAGAGCGTGGAGGAGACACGGATGAAGGAGCTCTCCAGCCTCAAAACCTTCGCGCTCTACACGTCGCTTTCCAGTGAGTCTTGCTGTCACGCCGAGTGACCACTGTGCACAGGGTTAAGTTTGGCTTATAACCAATGCCACTCTCTAGTCCTCAATGGAAGCTGAGTCTATACAGTTTTACCCAGTGTCCACTGACCACACGATGCTCTTCACACCAAAGATAAAGACCAGTGCAAGTACAGGGCTACGGTCCGGGAGACCTGAAGCTAACCCTTTGCACGGTGTTTCTGGCTGTGATACTTTATAGACTGAGATCTTTGCTACTTTTAAGACTTTATTTTATGTAATTTGATGATTGTGTGTAGACATGCAGACTAGTGGCATGTATGTGGTGGACATGCACACTAGTGTCATGTGTGTGGAGGTCAGGGGACAACTTTGTGGAGTGAGTTCTCACCGCTCACCTTAAGTGGCTGCCAGGGATGAACTCAGGTCTCCAGCCTTGGGCAGCGAGTGCTTTTACCTGCTGAGCTGTCTCACCTGGTGGTCTGAGCTCCCGGTGAGATGTTCATTCTTCACAGCAGGAAAGTCAGCTGCTTCCCAGTAAAAGGGCAGCTATTTCTTTAAATTGACGTGACTATCATGCTAATGCCTATTTCAATCTCTAAATCTTTTAAAAGTAGGTGCTCTTGGTTTGGTTATCTATTTTTTATGTATTTATTTATTTTAAAGACAGGGTTTCTCTGTGTAGCCTTGGCTGACCTGGAACTCACTCTGTAGACCAGGCTGGCCTCGAACTCAGAAATCTGCCTGCCTCTGCCTCCCAAGTCCTGGGACTAAAGGCGTGTGCCACCACGCCCAGTGGTTATCTATTTTTGAGGGCACTTCTGGCAGACTGACCTGAAGACTCAATTAGGGAAGAAAAAAACCTTTCAAGTGAAAGAAGTCAAACTTTATTGGCACACAACCTGCTTTTCTAGTAGGTTCTTAAGAACTTTTGTATGCTGTGTATCTGTCTCTAAGTACAGACTCAGTGTTTTCTAGAGCTTTGGGCTGTTGTGCCCTGAGTCCATGGGAAACCCAGATGAACCCCAAAACTGTGAAGTCCGCTGCAACTTGCAAAAGAGTCTTTTATTGTTTCAAGTTTGAACTTGGATCGCCTGCCTGGCAAAACGACCCTGAGTCCAGAAAACACTGGGTTTATATACAGTATAGTTAGGAATCCTGTGAATGTTCACGGAAAAGGGGAGTAGAGGGCTGTGATCATTTAGTGGAATAGTACTGAAGTGGGAGGCTGGGGTAATGGGTGTCTGTTCAGGGACTAATTTTATGCCTAGTCTTAACTGTCTGTGACCTGACCTCTGTTTACCTTTTTTCCATGGTCTCCCTTTAGCTTGTTATTTCTCTAAGGTCTCAAGGACAGGCACAACAGGGCCTGTATTAGTTTAATTCATATGGACTTAATCAAATGCCACCTATTCATATTTGATTTTATTTCTGAGGCATTTTGTTCCCAAAGATCTTTAAAGACATGGGAAGTTTGTTTATTATTTTCTTTTGAGTTGTAAATGGCTTAAGAAGTTTGTGATGGTATGCACCACTATTCTGAAGTGGAATTGTAGTCAGTATCGAGGGCAGGGCATGCTCTATTTTATGTGTCATGAAAAAGTCTCCACACTCACAGGGTCTCATGTCTACATAACAGTGGTGCCAGACTTGATAAAATCCTGTGGCTTCCAAAGAGGATCCTTACAAACATCTACCTGGTTTTACTGTGACCCAAACACTATTATCATTGGTGGCATATAATTATAGCCCAGCCCTTGGGACCCTAAGGTAGAGGGATTGCCTTCAGATTCAAGCCAGCCTGTGCTACATAGTAAATTTCAGTCCAGCCTGAGCTACAAAGTGAAAGATGTCTCTGCAGCTAAAAGTACTTGTTGCTCTTGCAAGAGGACCTGGGTTAAGTTCCCAGGTGGCTAACACCAATCTGTAAATGCAGTTTCAGAGGATCTGATGCCCTCTCTTGGCATTCTCAGGGAACTGCATACATGTAAGGCACATACATACACTCAGGCACACACACACATGCACACACACACACACACACACACACACACACACACACAAACAAACAAATTAAAAATGTATCACTCAATCTTCAAAACAAAACAACAAGAAAAACAAACAAAAGAAAAAACACACTATGCTAAACCCTCTAAAATTCTGAGTTGCCTTTGCGCTGTGGTTTAAAGGATGGGGGAAGATAGGAAGGCAATTATTAATTGAAAGGTAGGAAAGTGAAAATTAACAACCCCTGTTGGATTCTGAACATGAAGTAATGTCAAATTCTCATTTACATCTTCATAATAACAAAATTTTCATAACTTAAAATTTGTTCAGGAGACCAAAGGAAATATAACCTGTAAATGCTATCAAAAATGCACATTTTACATATTGTAATGATTTGCACCATTAGAGGATTATTTTATCTGAATTCTGTTGCTTGGAACATTTAATAAGAAAAAATTCATAATCCCTAATTAAAGAAAATTACTTTCTGCTTAAAATGTGTATGTGGGAGCACATACAACTACAGATGAGGAGAAAGCCCCCAGGGACGATTGGCGAGTCCAGGCAGAGCACTCTGATTGCGCTCTGCCATTCTTGTCTACACGGAGAGTAAAAGTAATAGTGGATGACTAAGTTAAGCGGGGAGAATGGTTTCCGAGGTCATTGACGGAGAGGGAATGGTTTTGTGTTCAGTGATGGGGTGGGGGTTGGAGGGAGGAAGAAAGGTTTCGAGGTCAGGAGGAGAATGGTTTCGAAGTCAGTGGTGTAACACATCTGATTTCTTCCCACAGTCTTCATGAACGCAGCAATTCCCATCGCAGCTGTTCTTGCGGTAAGACACGTTTTCTTCCATTTAGAAATAGAAGTAGCTCGGTGCTCATGAATGACTTCCGGCAGAGAGTGTGTGGGCGGCCGTGACTGTTACTTCCCATGCCTCTTCCTTCTCCGTAGTTCCCAGTGGTTCTAGTCCAGATTGCTCAGCCATGACACCATGGTCACTTTGGTTTGGATAATTCTTTGCTGTAAGAGGAAACCCTTAGCATTAATATAAACAGTGGTGTCCCTGGCTTCTACCCTACTAGATATCAGTACCTCTCCTAGCCAGGACAATAAAAATGATTCCCAAATGTAGGCAAATGTCCTTCTGGGATTAAAACTAGCAGTGGTTGTAAAGTCTCCAACTTGATCATACCTGGTTCTCATATGTTCTTATAGCAAAATAGCTCATATTAGAAACCAGGATGTGTTAAATGATCCTCTTTCTCACTAACATGCCAAACTCAGCCTCATGGTTTTTACCAGGGTGAATAGGTCTTCACTGGACTCCATGTGGAAGTGTTAATACAGATGCACAGTAGAGACCTTTGCATTGCTAGACATTCTCTTTGCTTAGAATAGGGAGTCTGGGCTGCTTGGAATGTATCTGGCTGGATGTAGGGGACCCTGAGTTCTCTGTCCAGTTTATTCTTCCCTACATAGTAATTTGATAGAAGTCACTTTCCTATTCCATAAATAAGCCGATTTGTCTCTCTCTCTAGTCTACTGCGAGGATCACATGCAAACCGTTATGCCTTCACCAATAGCCAGTATTGTTTGAGTATTTCATGCTGGCTGTGAGTTTGGGCTGAAGTAATTCCTTCTCATGGTTTCAGTGGACCTGCCAGCACAGTAGGATTCGCTAGGTTCATTAAGTTGAGTGTCAGCATGCATACCACTAAATAAACCCTTTTGTATGTGCGTGCAGACATTTGTGACACATGCGTATGCCAGTGGAAACAACCTGAAGCCTGCAGAGGCCTTTGCCTCTCTGTCTCTCTTCCACATCCTCGTCACACCGCTCTTCCTGCTGTCCACGGTGGTCAGATTCGCAGTCAAAGCCATCATCAGGTATGAATCCGTCAGTCAGAGCTATCGTCAGGTGTGATTCACAGTCAAAGCCTTCATCAGGTGTGATTCACAGTCAAAGCCTTCATCAGGTGTGATTCACAGTCAAAGCCTTCATCAGGTGTGATTCACAGTCAAAGCCTTCATCAGGTGTGCACTAAACAGTCCTGGTTCCTTTGATTATTGATGGTATGATTAGTGCCTGATAAATTCACAAAAGTACGAAGGGAGCCATGAAAATGATGTGCAAAGATTTCCCACTGTTAGAAGCTGATGACGTCAACACACAGTGTTTCATTTCCTATAAAATTCTTGTAGATTTGGGCACTTTACTTTTTTCTTTTTTTTAATCATTATATTTTTATTGTTTGAAACTATTTTCAATTTGAATATATTTTCATCATATTCTTCCCCTTCCCTAGGAACTTCCAGATCCAAATATCCATTCCACCCCCTACCCCAAACCAGGAAAAAAATAAAATCACCATTCCCTCAAAGCACCAAACTATGAACAAATAAAACACACACACACACACACACACACACACACACACACACACACACACACACAAACTGTGGAGTCCCTTACATGTTGGCCAACTACCCCTGAACACGAGAGGTCTATTCTGGAGTGGTTGATATACCCAAAGTCACGTTATTGGAGAAAGCTGATTTTTCCCTTCCCCAGTAGGTATAAAGGAGAGTTCAGTTGTTCAGCTTTACCTCAGTGGCTCCATTTCCATTTGTTCATTTTGTCCATTTGATTTTTTTTAATAATAACAAAATAAAATATAATAAGATAAAACAAAAATTATCACATGGAACTCAGACAAGACAAACCAACAGAAGGGAAAGAACCCAAGAAAAGGAATAAGAAGAGACTCAGTCATTTGCACAGTCTGGGATCCCATAAAACACTAAACTGGAGACTTAATATGTACACAGAGGGCCTGGTGTAGACCTGTGCTGGCCCTGTGTATGCTGCCTCAGTCTCTGTGGGTTCATATTAGCTTTGCTCATATTGATGTAGAGGCCTTGTTTGTGTGGTGTCCTCCATCTGCTCTGGCTCTTACACCCTTCTTCCTCCTCTTTCTCCTCTGGGGTTCCCTGAACTCTGAGGGGAGGGATTTGATGGAAACATTCCATTTGGGGCTGTGTTCCAAGATCTCTTGTACTCTGTGCATTGTCCAGGCTGTGGGTTTCTACATTTGTTTTCACCTGCTGCAGGAGAAAGATCCTTCTTACCAGCTGTTCCACAGTCCACTCTTTAGAAACAATCACATTTATTGAATAATCGGCTTTTTATTGAACACTTAGCATATCTTATATATCCCCCTAATATGTTTAATGTCAAGGCAGTGAACAGCTCTGTTTGCTTTGCAGTTTGCTCTGGTGGTTGGGTTAGGCCAGATTTCTATAAGTGATGGTGATAACTATGGTGGTACCTTAAAGGTTCATCATGAAGATGGTGATGGTGCTTTCTTTTGATGTGACACAGGTCAAAGCTTGCACGTATATTTAATATATTATCAATGTTACCATGATGTTTCCCACTGCAGCGGAACCAGTCTACAGGTGTACCAGCAGTAATGGGAGATTCCCAAACCAACAGAATAGGCTGCTTGGATTGTAGTTTAATCTGCCAGAAAAAAAATTCTAGCTCATAGTCACTGAAAAAAGAAAGACTTGAAAACTGTTCATTTTCTCTTTTAAATATGCTTACAGCCAGGGTAGACTGTCTCAGTTATCATTTGCCGTGACGTGTGGCTATCAGAGCATGTGTTATGTGATGGTAACCATTTCCCATTTCTTCCCTTTGTACCATAGACACAAATATGTTGACAAGCCACACTGTGCTGTCTGTGCCACCATCTGCTGTCCTAGACCATCTTTTAAACAAGGCAATCTTGACGTTGTATTTTATTCTCACTTTGCCATCTTGATATAGCTTATAGAATCCCAGCGTGTGCTGCAGACAGCCTTTGCCATATTTGTATATGAGTTTTGAAAGAAATATCTACATGCCTTGACACCGAAGAAAACTTGAACACTTAAGGGTGCACTCTGCCATCGACAGCAATGTAGAACACTTCAAAATAATAATTTCCACAAGGCTCATGCGTTACTGAGAAACCTAGAGTTTTATGCTCAATACCTTGATTGTAGGCAGCAGTTTATATGAACTTTTCAGTGACTAAATGCTTGACACCTCACTACGCAGGTGACTCTATCCTGGAAAGGGCCAAGTGGGGGGATGGTAACCTAACAGAGCGTCAGTCCTCTTCTCTGAACCAGACTCTCAGTAATTGTTCAGAAGCTCTTGGACTTTAGAGTTCAGACCCTCTGGCCTCAGCTACCTTCCTTTTTGCTCTCATTGTTCTGCCTTAGGGATGGCTTGCATAGATCACTGACTGAAGTCCCGAAGCCATGCTTCCAAATTAGGCCACACTCTGGAAGGGAAGCCGCTTCAGACGATAAAATTGATAAACGGCCAGAGTCTTCTATTTTGGTCCTTATTTTCATTTTCTCTATTTAATGGGCACCCCTTCCAGGGTTGCAGTCTTAATTAATTGAAACTTGGCTTTGCGCTAGAAGTTGAAGTGAAAATCAGCCTATAACTTACAACATATCATGGCTCTGAAAGAAGGAGCTTGCCAAACATTAAAAGGACTTTGAGAGTTGATTTGAAAAAGATAAAAGGGCTCTTCTTCAAACCCACAGTATACAATCCTGCTAATAAATCCTAGTGAGGTGGAAGGTGGATAATACCCTCTGTGAATTTATCATAGCCCTCCCACTTTATCCCTCTTGGGGAAAAGGCATTTGCCAGGCTGATAAAGCCCAGCATACTTTCAGGGCCCCAGGCCAGCTTCCCCAAGCCAGAGGCCAAACAAAATGTGCTTCTAAAAGCTCTCTTCTCTAAAATAACGTTCTGGGTTGATTTGCAGGTCCTACAGAGGTGGTGGGTCAACACAAGTGGCCAGATATTTTTCCCACTGGGTACTAGTTCTGGGAACCCAAACAAGCATTTTCCCAGTGTGGACTGGCCTCTGCATTTGCTTCAGTGCCTGGGAACCCGTGACTAGTCTCAAATGCCAGTTGGCCAGCAGTGAGCTGAGCTGCCTGTTTATAATTGGAGACTAAGACTTCAGTCAGCTGATTTTGAAATATCTCTTCAGGGCTCTTAGAAGTTATACACTCTCTACTGGACTCGTAAGTGCATTCAGAAATGTGGTGGGTTAGAATGGGCTGAAGCAAACTCATATAGCTCTGCTCTGTGTGCATGAGGAAGCTTGGAAGCTCTTTACCCGAGGAAACTCAGTGCCACGAGGAGTTCCTTGCTCCAGGCCAAGCCCTACACTTTCTTTTCAAATAGTTCAGTTCAGTAGCCAGGTGCCCTTGTCACAGTCACAGGGTGGAGCATGTACACACAGACACATGCCACACACCTGTTATGTTTATAACAAAGTGGGACAAAGAGGCAAATTTTATTTGGCACATGATGTCTTGGCACAGCCTCAACCCACCCACACTGTTTGAGTTTTAGGGCAAAGTGCCACAAAACAGACTAAAGAGAAGTCACTTGTTACTTAAAACCTGACTGCAGTTCCAGGGAATCCAAACACCTTCTGGCCTCTGCAGGTAGCAGGCATACAGGTGGTACACAGAACTACATACAGACAAAACTCCCATACACATAAAATTAAAATAAAAAATAAAATTTTTATAAAAAAGAACAGGGATGGTGATATATCCTCGGAGTCCCAGGACTTGGGAGGTAGAGGCAGGAAGAACAGGAGTTACCCTCTGTTACATACTGAATTTAGGCCGTCTTGGGTTACCTGAGATCCTGCCCTAAAAACAAAAACTAGTTGAATAAGAGTGGTTTTTTTCCCCACAATGCTAAAGTTACTTTACTTCCATAGAAATAATTTATGTGTTTTCCCTTCTGGAGTAGAATATGTAATATTCCTTGTAGGTATTTGGTATTTGGTGTGTAATGCAGTAACTATGTCCAAAGATGTTATTTGCCAGAGGAGAAAATTGTTATTAAAGAAATCTCTCATTTCCAAGTAGCAACAAAAACAACAAGAACAATTTTGTCTTTCCTCTCATGTGCCTGTCGGAGCTGTTTCTGCTTGGCAAGTCTCCCATATCACCATCTGTAAAATAAATAGTTATTGATATTTATTATCAGGCATGCTTATACCTTGGCCAGGTCTCTGTATTATAATTGACAAGGCTTCATAATCACTATCAAAAACTATGCAGCTATTGGTCACACAATTGGTTATTCTGCATTAATGTAACACCTGTCCAAGGGTTTCAAGTCCTATTTGAGGGGTTGAAGTGATGAGTCAGTGGTTAAGGCCACACAGTGATCTTCTAGAGAACTCAAGTTAAGTTCCCAGAACCCGTCAGACAGCTCGCCATTTCCAGTTAGTCCAGCTACAGGGAATCTGATACTCTCTTCTATTCTCCCTGCATTCACATACACGCAGCTATAACAGATGGGTAGTAAAAATCAGAATAAATATTAAAAAACCAAAGTAGTATTTGAGAAGTGAGCAGGTGAACGTGTATAAATACAACTGCAAGCACATTTGTCAATTATCTGAACAGATGAGACATTAGCAGAGGACTGACCCTAACAGTGGTGAAGGCAGGTTAGCAAACTGACTTGTATCAGACATGCCTACATTCAAACTCTAGGCGTAGAGTACTCGTTCAATGCCATGTGTGATGTTGTCTGCTTGTATCTGGGGCTCAGTTTATCAAATGAATAGCATAATATTGTCTGCTTCTGAAGACTGATAAAAGCTAGAAAGTGCATAGAAATGGCCCAGAACAGCCTAAATACCGCAGGTCTTTGCACAAACTCCAGTTTTACTCATTTGACACCATCTTTACCACTTAATGCCCAAGCATTGCCCGTGGGTGTACATTCTCTGATAAACACTTCAAGTAGACCAGCTGCCTTAGCAATTCCAAAGAAGAAAGATCGATGGACATGAGCAGAGGGTTCACTCTGAACTTCAGGAGGCAAGGAAGCCAAAGGGATCCCTATACACAGAATGGTGTGGCCTGAGATGGCCATCAGTTCTTGAAAGAAAAGGGAGGCTGTCTGGTTCCTGGTGGCCTAAGGGCATGGCTGTGCTCCATAGCTCTAAAGGGCTAAGTGGCTCTTGACTAGTGGGAGAAAGAGGGAAAAGGAAGTTTATCAGAGGGAGCAGGCTGTAGAAGGGAGGGGTAAGTACCCTAGAGTGTACTTGGAAGACCAGCAGTGGTTTTATGTGGATGGAGAGATGATTCTGACACCAGGATTATCAGGGGATGCGGCTGGAAGATGATGGGGAAGATGCCGGAAGGCAAAGAGGCGCCATTTTATACCTCACAGCAGGCACCTCACATCAATAGCTTTGTAGTGTAAAGAACAACCCTGGTAGCCAGGCTGATGTTGCTTTACCTTTGGCCAGGCTTTGTGCATTTCCCATAGTTATTTGTCTCAATGGTTCCTGCGAGGACCTCATATAAGGGGGGGGGGCTTTACTCTTAATTACCTACTAATCTCTCACCAACATCACTGAGGAGTCACAACAATCACATTGAGATAGACCCAGAACGCAGAGAACCTCACTTTTAAAGGTGTTCACAGTCTAATGGACGGCCTAGAAGAAGAGAACAGGGAGGCTTGGAGGTTTAGCATTGGGCACCATCTCTATACATAATAAATGGAAGCACCAAAAATGGATGTGTATTAGTTTCATTTCTGTTGCCATGATAAAGTTTTCTGGTTCAAGACAACTTAGAGGAAGGAAAGGTTTCTTTCAGCTTTCAATACTACATCACGGTCCATCATTGCGGAGAGTCAAGGCAGGAGCTTGAAGCATCAACCGTAGGGGAATGCTGCTTGCTGGCTCAACTAGGGGGCTATGCTTGGCTAGCTTTTTTATTCTGCTTGGGGATAGTTGCCAAGGGGAATGGTGGGTCACCCACAGTGGGCTGGACCCCTCTGCATCAACTCACAATCAAGACAATCCCTACGGTCAACCTGATCTAGGAGATTGTCAACTGAGACACCAATCTCAGGTAACTCTAGGGTGTGTCAGGTTGACAAAGCTAGGGGGACAGGATGTTACGTAGAGAAGAGAAAGTTCTTTCCACTCCCAGTACAGCTGAGGACTCATGGCCTCTTGACGTGCAGCAACATTAGGGTTTATGAACTGTAAAAACTTCAGTGAGATCTGTGCACATACTAGAAAGGAGACATGGAGAATTGGATGCATCAGATAGACTGTATGAATCACTGTTTATCCTTTGAGTCATTGGACAAGCGTGCATATAGCAATGTGTTCCAGACACTTTTAGACCCAGAGGTTCAGACTCCTGAGTCTGGTCTTGGCGCTTGGGTCTGTGTTCAGAGCTTCAGAATGAGCGTGTTCAGGGATAATCTCGTGGGTGACCAGGGTGTTTCTTCAGATCCCACATTTTAAAACATGAGAGCACATGGCAGCGACAGCCTGCACTCATAAAAAACGAACACTTGTCCTTCAAGATGGATAGAACAGGTATAGGCAGCAGATGCTGGTAATGAAGACGCACAGTGATATAGTCAACGTTCTTCTTAGACAGTTACCTCATAGGGTTCCCTGATACGGCGTCTGTTGGTTGTTTTCCACAGTGTTCAAAAGCTGAATGAGTTTCTCTTGAGCGATGAGATTGGTGAGGACAGCTGGAGGGCCGGGGAGGGCACGCTGCCTTTCGAGTCCTGTAAGAAGCACACCGGAGTGGTAAGTGGCTTTTGGATTCTTTTTTTTTTTACCATACAGAGGACAGTCCAAACTAATTATATGTTTTCATATGGATTCAGTTAGAAGAAACTATAACTTTTGTTTGTCTAAATCTATGTGAAAAAAATGGCTACTTGCGCCTACAAAAATAAATCCTCACATCTAAAATACAGATATAGAAACACTGCCTCTATAAATTGGGAGAGAATAACCCTCTGATTGATTTAAAAGGGAATTGAGTGGTTGTTTGCTCTTACCCACTTCTGAGGATGTATTTTAGCTTAACATATGCAGTCTATTACCTGTTTTTATTTTCATCTCAGCACGCCAACTTTGCATGCATCAGGGGCTTGAACAAAGTCATAAGATTAGGAAGGATGTGAGACAGTGTAAAGCTGAGTCCTGTCGCTTTTAGGCCAGCAGGTTCACTTGTCCTTACCACAAACATCTATTCAATAGCTGCAAAGAGTCTGGAGGCAGTCAGTGTGTTCTGGACATGTGTCCCATGCAATAGAAAGCAACCACTTGTCACGGGCTCCATCCACTAGGCTTCCAGACACACGGGCTACCTTGTATTTGATGCCAAGAGCTAGGCTGTGGCTCTGAACCGGCACTCAAAGTCTCTCCCAGCATGATTTGTTTTCTTGCAGCAGGAGTCAAAAGATAAATTAGTTTGAAATTACAAGACCATTTCCTGCTGGGCGGTGGTGTGCATGCCTTTAATCCCAGCACTTGGGAGGCAGAGGCAGGCAGATTTCTGAGTTCGAGGCCAGCCTGGTCTACAAAGTGAGTTCCAGGACAGCCAGGGCTACAAAGAGAAACCCTGTCTTAGAACCCCCCCCCCCAAAAAAAAAACCCAAACCAACAAAACAAAACAAACAAACAAAAAATAAGACCATTTCCTGTGTGAATAAAAAAATGAAGGAAGGCATCAAATAAAAGGCAGCATGTAAATTAGGGTGATCATCTGCCTGATGGCACTTCTGAGGAGCCAGCCTTGGGGCTGAAACCTCACTGATGCGTGTCATTCGGAGGGACACTGGGGAACGGAAAGGCATTTTTCAGAAGACTACCTCGTGAAGATCTTGAGTGGTGGATTGATTTGGTTTAGATAAAGAATAGAAGGGCAGTATGTTTAGAGCCTGGTGACAAAAAGAAAAATGACACACAGTTATAATGACCCAGGGGATTGTAGAACATGAGAAGGGTTTAGATTTTATTGAAATGTAGTAGAAGGGCTATTGGAAATGTTGGCTTTGTTTATTTTGGGTTTGGGAGACAGGGTGTCATGTATCCCAGACTAGCCTGGAACTAGGTAGCTGAGAATGACCTTGGATCCCTGTTTTTCCTCCCTCCACATCCCAAATGCTGGGACTCCAAGCACAGTGTAATTTTACTTATTATTCAAAAGTTAACTTTGGTTACTGAGTGAGGTCAGCAGGCTGAAGAGGGGAACTGGGCGGTGAGTAGAGGCTACGGTAGCAACACGCGCAAGAGATGATGCATCAGGTTAGCATTTTGTTGCAGTTGTGGTGAATATGGTGACGAACTAATGGAGTTCAGTGTGTACTCTCTGTCTGTCTATCTCTGTCTGTCTGCCTGCCTCTGTCTCTGTCTCTCTGTCTCTGTTTTTGTATCTCTGTCTCTGTCTTTGTTTCTCTGTCTGTTTTTGTCTCTCTGTCTCTGCCTTTGTCTCTCTGTCTGTCTCTCTGTGTGTATGTGTTGCTTAAGGATTCAAGGATTAACTAGTACCTCATTCATTCTAAGCACATCTCCAGATCCCTCTGCGTCTTTTTTATGTTCAGTTAAGAAAAACGTGTTGAAAGATTGCTTGGCAACAAGGAAGAAAGAAGACTCAAGGATGGCTGCCTTTTGACTGGCTGACTGTGGATGGCTGCCTTTTGATTGGCTGACTGTGGATGGCTGCCTTTTGATTGGCTGACTGTGGATGGCTGCCTTTTGATTGGCTGACTGCTGGTAGACAGTGGAGTCATTCACTGAAACCGAGCTGCCTAAGGAGGTGGTTAATGTTAGGGCGACATCAAGAGGTGTGCATTTTGCAGTCGATGTTTTTACAACACTTATTGTGACCCAAGAAGAAACACCAGCACTGGAGCTGAATATTTAGGAAACATAGGCTATCACTTTACGTCAACGGGACTGGCTGAAACCTGTCTTCGGTTATGGAGGTAGCTCGTTTGGTGAAGTGATTGCCACATAAGTTTAAGGACCTTCATTTATACCCCAAGCATCTACATGTAAATCTGGGTGTGATAGTGTGTGCTTGCAATCCCAGGTCTGGGGATGCAGAACTAAGAGAATCCCTGGGTTTTGCTAGCAGATAGTCTACCTGAGCTGGTCGACTCCGGGTGCTATGAGAGACCCTGTCTCAAATCGTAAGTGGAAAACAGTGAGAGATAGTACCTGATGTTGATAACCTGTCTCCACGTGCACAAACACAAACACATACACATACACTAAGTAAGCTAATGGATATAAACCACTTTCAGGGAAGGTGTGTCTGAAAATTTCTGAAGCAACCCTTTAAAAAGCAATGTACTCTTAAGAGTAAAGTCAGGAGCCGGGTGTGGTGGCGCACTCCTTTAATCCCAGCACTCGGGAGGCAGAGGCAGGCGGATTTCTGAGTTTGAGGCCAGCCTGGTCTACAAAGTGAGCTTCAGGACAGCCAGGGCTACACAGAGAAACCCTGTCTCAAAAAAAAAAAAAAAAAAAAAAAAAAAAAAAAAAAAAAAAAAAAAAAAAAAAGAGGAAAGTCAGTAGATGTTATTCCAAAATGCATCATATAGTAAGTATTAGTCACTTTTGTAATTGCTTGAAAATGACGTACATACATTTAACACTTGCAAGACTCATCAAAAAGTACACAGGCAGCCTCCTCAGTGGAGCCAAGTGAAACCCAGAGAGACTTTGCAGAAATCCATCTAAGATAAAGTTTTCTTCATATTGTGGTTAAAACTGCTAACAGCAGTTAAGCCAGGTGCTTGGCTACTTCTCGATGTACTGTGTTTGTGTTTATCTTCTTTTTGGTTGTTTCACTGAACAGGTGTGGTTATTGTCTGAGAAATAATTCATGTGTGCTGTCTACACTGTCATAGCAGGGCCTACAAAGGATGCTTGGAGTGGGGATGTACAAAAATGCAAACACACATGGCTGGCTGGCTGGCTACTTTAGGTCAGAGCAGAGAGCTTATCGTGCTGAGGCCATGGGTTGGATACTTGTGTGGGACACACAGGAAATCTGTTGGGGTTGGAGAGGCAACTTAGTCAATAAAAATAGTTGCTGTTCTTGCATAGAGTTTGAGTTTGATTCCTAGCACCCAAGTGGGACAGTTCACAATCACTTGGAATTCCAGCTCCAGGGCATTGATTCTCTCTCTCTCTCTCTCTCTCTCTCTCTCTCTCTCTCTCTCTCTCTCTCTCTCTCTCTCTCTCCCTCCCTCCCTCCCTCCCTCCTTCTCTCCCCTTCTACCTCTGTGGGCACACACACACACAGCTGAACACATGCATGCACAAACACACGAATGCACACACTCACACACGCATACATGTATGCACAAATAAAAATCAAACCTTTAAAATTGCATTCAAGAATGCTTATATTTTTAAAGAAAAAGAAAGTCAAATCTTTGATTATAACCAGCCCCTCATGCTTTTGATGATCTTCCATCTCTCAGAGAACACAGTAGACCATCTTCCAGGGAGGCAGAGTGAGCAGAGCAAGACGACCTCGAAGAAAGCAGAGGTCAGGTTCATGCAGTTGGAGGTATCTGAAGAGTTATTTTCTGTATGCGATGAGGGCGGAGAGTAAAATTATGCTGCAAAAAGATTTTTGGAAGAAAAAAGGAATCTCCTTCAGTCATGTCCAATATCTTCAGTTATTGAATCCAGTCTGGACTTCTGGTGTCTTCCAGGGTCATTCATCAGTGTGGACAGCCCAAACCACAAATGACAAGCTTTTTAAAATGCCGTGTGCTTGAAACAATACCAGTGGAAACTCCTCCTTGAGAGCACTTGGGATGCTATCTGTCCTGTGAGAGCTTAGAGTTGAGTGGTTTTGGCTGTAGAACCACCACAGAGAATTGGTTTTGTTCCAGAGCCAAAGGGTCTTCAGATTACATCGCTGGAGCTGTGACTCAAGTCTCTGTCAACACACGCGTCTTCCTAACATTGCCCTGGTTTCATGAAGAGCATGAAGTCACTCTTCGGAGCCTCTGGGGTGACACTAGTACAGTAGTCAGGACCCCAGAAGACAAGAATGCTAGAATATAAGTACAGATCTACTCTGTGTGCAAGAGAGATCCACCCTAAAGAGTTGTGGTAATTTGAGAATATTTCATGCACTGTTTCCAGGATTCTCTGTGAGGGCTGAGGGGAGGGCAGACAACTGACTTAGCATCTCATCACCGCACACACACACACAACTCCTCATCCTTTCATGCCAGATATGTATGTGTGCACAGTGTTTCCCAGCTGGACTAGCCTCGGCTGGGTCTTTTCTGTCAGCTTGCTTACTGAGATTTTGGGCTGTGTTTCTTGCATGAGGCCTTGGTAATGCTCTGTTTGATGGTTGATATTTTTTGGGGGGGGGGATATCAGTTAATGGGAGTTGGAAAGGCAGTACCTCATCTGGATTATTTTCAGACATTGCTAGTTCTTACAAAAGTGATATTTTAAAAACATGTTAAACTTGAAATTATAGACAAAAATATTTTTTTAACAGTTTCATACTTCTAGAATCACTTGCTTTTCTTGTTAAATTAACAGTTTTAAATGGTTACAATTTAACCTTACTCGCCTCTACAGGGTATTTAAATGAGACAGATAATTATTTTAAAGGAAGTAATTTACTGCTAAGTATATAGACAATTTTTGAGTTTTTTTATTCTAAATTTTTTTTAAAAATCCTTTTTGAGTGTCTAGGTGTTTTGCTTGCATGCATGTCTGTGTAGCATGTATGTGCAGTGCCCACATAGGCCAGAAGAGGGCTGGGGTTACAGTCAGTTGTAACCTCCATGTGGGTGCGAGGAACCCAGGGCCTCTGGAAGAACAGCCAGCATTCTTAACCACTGAGCTGTCTCTCTAGTATTTGTGTGTGTGTATGTAGACGCATATGTATGAAGGCGTGTGCCTGCCTCTCTCTCTCTCTCTCTCTCTCTCTCTCTCTCTCTCTCTCTGTGTGTGTGTGTGTGTGTGTGTGTGTGAGTGGTGAGGTTGGTGACAAGCCTATGTATACAGAGGTGCTTGGTGAAGGCATGTGTGTCCTCTCTCACTCTCTGCCTATTCTCTGAGGCAGGGGCTCAGGTTTTCTGGGCTGAGCTGAAGCCCGCAAGTACCAGCAATCAACACCCTCCCCACCACCATTTACATCTTCATCTTTTCATTTTCCCAAGACGTCCATTAGTTAGCTTTAAATTTTCAGCTCGACATCTTTCACTACTTGCTCTGGTGGAGAAGCCTAGAACAGACTAAAATTTGACATTCTCTTTGTTTGTTTTTCTTGGACTTGAAGTGAAATAGCAATACCGGCGAACGTTTGGTAAAATGTCAATGTTTTTATAATGGCTCAACTTCTGCCCTCTTCTATTTGGAACCCAGCAATCAAAACCAATAAACAGGAAGCAGCCTGGAAGGTACCACCTGGACAACTACGAACAAGCACGGCGCCTCCGGCCCACTGAGACAGAAGACATTGCCATAAAGGTTAGCCATCTCTTAGGTTCTTATTTGACTGGGAGCGTGTATGTTACTCTGTAGGCTGAGGCCTGCAAACGTGTCCAAATGTGGATCTTGAGTCTCTTTGCTGTGACCACAGCCTTGACAGTCTTTAAAGTGTACTCAGGTGAGTTTATCTTCCTTTTGTTTTTGTTTCTGTTTTTGGTTTTTGTTTTTTCCTTTGAGACAAAGTTTCTCTGGCTGTCCTGAAACTCACTCTGTAGACCAGGCTGGCCTCAAACTCACAGATGCCTCTGCCTCTGCCTCCTGAGTGCTGGGATTAAACCATGAACTGCCACCACCCAGCTGAGTTTATCATTCTTTCCTTCACTTCTTGAACCTGGTTCTGTTTCATCCTTATACTTGGTACCCAGAAAAGAACATTTCTTTCTACCAGAAATCCACCAGAAACTACCATTAAATCTGCTCTCACACATAAACCAATCCACAGAAAATACCAGTATTATAGATCTATTTTTTTAAAGGAAAATAGTTGTTCCATGATGCTATTTCTAGGAGGGTCTGAACAAATGTGTGCTCACTACAGATAGGAAACTAACATAACGATACCATTAAAGTACAACATGGTGAACCAATGAGTCTATTGAAGTTGCTTACAGGAATGTGGGTGAGGGGTTATCTGTAGGAACATGGATGACTCCAAACAGCTACATCCATCCCAGAATGGGTGATAGCTCAGGAGAGCTGGAACTCAGGACCTCTCTGCATAAATTATAGGGAGCTTGACAGGTCAGGGAGTTTCCTCCTCAGCCTTTACTGATTATACATTGTGAGGGATCAATAGGCATTGTGAATCTTGAGCATTTCAGATACTTCTTGATACTTGGGCATTGCTTATTGATTAAACCTTAAGGGGGTCTCCATTGTGGAGTTCTTGAGCCTTGACAAGCTTCCTGCAGGACAGAATGTTTCATCTGCAAGGAAATTGGTACCAACACGAATATGGGTACTGTATGGCTCCATCAGCTTCTCCTGGTCCCTGGTGCACCTCATACAATTTCAGAGTTTTATTTTATACTTTTTGCAGCCTCTTGTGTTTAAGTAGAACTCAAGTAGAAGTGGCGGCCTTGGGAGTACAGCTGTAGATGGATGGATGGCTGGGACAAATCCCAGGGAGAAGCCAAAGGCAAGCAGGCTCTGGAACAGAGCTGGCCATCAGAGGACCAGGGTCCTAGAATGTTCCCCTTTTGGAAGTCTCCTTATCCAGGTCCCCTGCACTTTCCAGGCCAGTCCACGGCAGTGGGGTCAATGTCTGGCCTGTGAGAAGTGTGCATACTTGTTTAAGGGTGGCTATTCAATGTCTGGTATGTGAGAAGTAAATAGAATTCCCTTTTTTTTTATTAAGAAAGATGTATGTTGTATGCATTGTTATTTTTATGTGTATGTGCCTAAGTGAGTTTATGTGTTCCGTGTGTGTGTGTGTGTGCATGTGTGTGTGTGTGTGTGTGTGTTGGCAGAGGCTAGAAGAGGACATCCTTCCTGAGCTGAGGTTACAGCTGGTTGGGAGGCACCTGGTGTAGATGCTGGGAACTGAGCGCAGAAGCTGTCAGAGAGAACAGCCAACACTGGACTGCTGAGCCATCTCTCCAGCCTCACATCCACCTCACCAAACACCTAGAACTTAGGCTCTATCACTAGGCTGTATTCTGTGTTACAGTTTTAAACTTCTGAAAGGAGCTGCCCTCTGGTTATTTGCTAGTGCCATGTGTCTCACTGAGCTCCCGTGTTCTTACTTTCTAGGTGACAAATGGATACTTCTCATGGGGCACTGGTTTAGCTACATTGTCCAATATTGACATTCGAATCCCAACAGGTAAGGCTCATGACTTAAGCATTGCTGTGTTCTACCAAGATAATTCAGTATAACAAACAATGAAAAAAGCTTTATTTATGCTTATTTAGTGTCCATATCTTGTGTGTGTGTGTGTGTGTGTGTGTGTGTGTGTGTGTGTGTGTGTGCAATGATGCATCATTGCATGTTTGTGTCTGTGTGTCTGGGGGAGGGGGCGAATGTTGTATGTATGTGGAGGCCTGAGGTTGAGGCCTGGAATCTTTCTCAGTCTATCTTCCACTTTATTCAGTGAACTAGGGTCTCAGTTAAACTCAGAGCTCAGTGATATGATTAGTCTGGCTTGCCAGCTTCCTCTGGGAATGCCCAGTCTCCATCTCCCAGGGCTGATTACAAGCCCATCTGGCACTTACTGGTCTCTGGTGTTCTGAACTCTGGTCTCTGTAACCCCATCTCTCCTGCCCCATTACAGGAGTTTCTAAAGATGTAACCCGAAGTTTATATTACTAATATACAACAGGTTCCTCATAAGGCAACTGTATCACTGGAAACGAAAAATTATAAAACGGTGCTGTCATTAAAAATGTGTGTCTTTGGACAAGTTATTTCCCATTCACTTGGTGATTTGTGATACTTAAGAAATTGGGGCTGTCGGTTTCTCGTGTTTAAGAGCAACCTTGAAGAAAGGCTATTTGTGAAAACATCTAAGGCCCTGAAAAATACTGATGGTATTTGCAAGTACTCCAGGATCACCCATCTGATTATTTTACTTGCCTATTAATTTTCTTACCTTACAGTTTTATTGAGATGCAACTAGTCTATGGCAACTGTATCTATTTAGTAATTCAGTTTGAATTTCTTTACAATAATATTTTTATTAATTCTTTTCAGGATTTTATACTTTGACCATTTTCACCTCCATTTCCCACCCCCACCCCCACGTGCTTATTCTCCTAACTGAGTTAGGGAAATAATTTCTATTTTTAAACTCAGCAAATACAGTGGTGTCTGTTGTTCCACTACTTTGGGAGAGGGACCTGCCCTGGTTGGTGTACCAGGGGTCACACCAGTAAATACATCTGACACCTCCTCTCCCAGCAGTTAAATGTCACCAGCCCCCCAGCAGCTCGTGCGATTTCATGTCCACCTCCCCACCCATTGCGTGGACTTCTGTCAAGCTTGCATTTTGTGCAGATTGTGTGCATGCTGTTATAACCCCTGTGGGTTCCTATATAACACTACCCCATTGTGCCTAGAACACAGATCCTTGAAGATGTCCAGCACCTATGTCTACTATAGTCTTTCTGTCTCCTTCAAGAGTTTGGGTCCAGCCTAGCAGTAGCTCTTAAGATACAGCCATTTTTAAAAGTTTCTTTTAATTTATCAGTTTTTTTAGTTTATACATTTTTGTGGGAAGTGCATACTGTGAACTATCCTGCCAGATACGGAAGTAAATATAGATACTCTGTTGCGCAGGCGTCAAAGCATCTTGGAAATGTTTTATCCACTAAGCAGCAACCCCCCCTCCCCACAAACATCCTCTATCCACAGCCACAGCCTTCCCTATTTCTGTTTCTATGTGTTTGAGTATTGTAACTCACAATAATACACTCTTGTAGCATTTTCTCTTCTTGGTCTGTGCTACTTAGCGTAATCCCTCAAGGTACATCTCTATTGAAAACAGTAGGATTTCTTTCTTTCATACATGAGCCTTCCATGCCTGCTGCCTGTTCTCTTACCATCAGCGGACATTGGATTGTTCCTGTCACATGCTTCAGTGACTATGGGAGCAGAAGCATCTTTTTCTCTCTGAATTTTAGTTGTTTTGCGCAGATGCTCAGAGATAATTTTAATCGACCATGTGGTAACTCTGGTTGGAATATTTGAGTCACCTTCATACTGATTTCATACTCAATGCTCATGTTCTATTTTTCTGCTATTGAGTTGTATGGAATTCTTGCATGTTTGGAGGATTAATAGTTTATCAGATAGAAGGTTTGTGAGTGTTTTATGCCATTTTTCCTCTGTTCCTCTTTTTTTTTTTTGCTGTGCTGTTGATATGCTGAAGTATTCCCATCTTGCTGTTTTTTTTAAAATTGAACTTTGTTTCCATTTAAAATGCAAAATTTGTTGCCAAGATCAATATGAAGAATGTCTTCTCCTGTACTACCTTCAAGGGTTTTGAAGTTTCCAGTCTGTTAGGTCTTTATGTCACTGTGAGATGGCTTTGGGGCGCTGTGGACCCTAGCAGTCGAATGAATCCCACTCTTTCCCAGGTGGACATTCAGTTTGCATGTCGTCACCTGTTCCTTCCCTACCATGGGGTCTTAAAACTTGTATGGCGGATTAGGTAACTATACATGAGGGTTTAGTTCTGGGTTCTCTCTTTCATTCTGTCATTGCCCGAAGTGTCACTACCACAGAGAACAGTGAGGCTCTGTAATGTGTTCTTAGTAATACATTTTATCATAGGATGTTGAGGAAGGTTACATTCAATCTGTAGATTATGTTGGGAAGTGTGAACATTTAATAGTGTCAGCTTACCAAACACATAACCCTAACGTGCATTTCCATTTACCACTCTGATCTCTGACATGCATCTGACATGCATGCTGTTCTGTAGTTTTTAGAGTGAAGCTCTTTTCCCTTACTTAAACCTTATTTCTGTATTTTGATGTGCTAACAGCAAACAAACCAAGAGGGAAATTAAAAAAACAATAGCATTTATAATAGCACCTAAAAAAAAACAAACAAACCAAGATATGTAGGGATGATCACAATAATTTTATTTAAAATGATTGAATAACTGAATAAAAATATTCACTCAACCTGGTGTAACAGTCAGTAGCTTGAGCATTTTCTATCACACCTGGAGGTCAATGCGGGAACGTAGAGTCCTAATGACAACACAAATCACTTTCATCCCAGCTACCAATGTTTGCCATAATTGACCTTTTATTGTGTGAATTTAATGGTGAAAGTTAAAACTAATGAGGATGGTTTAAGAAGTTACTTCTTTCATTCTTTAGTTAGATGAGAAATTTTCCATTTACAAAGCAATGAAGCAAGACTCTGCAGTGCAGCCCAGTTGGCAGAAGCATCAGAAATTTATAGCAAGTCTGAGAATAGCCTAGGCCACACATGATCTTCTTCAAGAAAAGTTAAAATAATAAGTCAAGACCCATATGTTTTACTTTTTCTTTTGCAAAAAGACAGGGTTGGTATATTTACTTCACTGCTTGAAATCAAACAGGTCTAGGGATCAAAACATTAGACCTGTCTAAATGTGTACAAATTGCATCTAGTTTTTTTTTTTTAACTTATGTTGTTATTTATTTCGGTGATTTCTTTTCTTTTTTTGTTTTGCTTTTAGTGCTTGAGACAGCATCTTGCTATGTGGTTTCTGATGTCCCAGAACATTCGATGTAGACCAGGCTGGCCTTGAGCTTGTACCAACCTTCCCAGCTGTCTGTGTTCCCAGGGTGCCCCCAGGGCTGAGTTTTGGTTTGGTGTAGCTAAGTGAATTCTTCCTGTCCCCTGCTTTGTGTCTTTAGGTCAGCTCACCATGATTGTAGGCCAAGTGGGTTGTGGAAAATCATCTCTTCTCCTTGCCATCCTTGGTGAGATGCAGACCCTGGAAGGAAAAGTTTACTGGAACAAGTAAGTGTGTTCGTTCTGTTTTCCTCTCCTGTTGTGATAAATGCTCAGCAGAAGCAACTAGGGGAGGGAGGGAAGGGCTGGTTTGGCTTACATGTCTGAGTTGCTACCCACCAGTGAGGGAAGTCAGGGGAGAAATCAAGGAGGAACTTGTAGCAGAAACCACAGAGGAATGCTGCTTGCTGGTTCACCTAGCTCACACTTAGCTAGCTCTCCTATACAGCCCAGAGCTACATGCTCAGGAGAAGGTGCCACCCACAGTGGGTTGGGTCTACCTCTAATAATTAACAATGAAGACAGTCTTCCACAGACATGCCCATAGATCAGTCTGATCTAGATAATCTTTTAATTGAGAGAATTCCTTTCTCAGGGGACTCTAGGCAAGTTGACAGTTGGCACTATGTAGGAAAGTGTTTTAAATTTGTTTCTCCACACAGCTACAAACCTTCAAGAGACGACCACAATAATTCTCCATATCACAAACCAAGAATCTCTAAAATATGTGTGGCATAAAAACATAAGTCGGAGAAATACCAAAACCCAATAGAAACCTCAAATGTCAGAAAGTTATAAAATAATCCGCTGTGATGGTTTATGGTTGTATAAAATAGTGCTAAGGTGAAAGGTGAGGTGGTGAAGACACAGCTTTAAATGTAAACGGGGGACACTCAAAATTCATTCTGCCATAAAATAAGTTATGGAAAATTCACACTATTTATAAAGCTTAAATGTAAACAGATCAACAAGGGTTCGGTGTTCGGGAAACCAATATCAAATGATCTGTCTAAAGTCTTTGTAAGGGGCTGAAAATCAACAATTTCTCTCCACATCTAATGTAAACCACTCACTAAAGGTTTCAAGAAAATGCACTCATGTGCTGCTTAGAAGGCGTGAAGAGGAAGGCACCTAGCCTGGTGCTCTTCAAGTGCTAAAAGAAGGGTTTGTAAGGGGCAAACACCTCAGCTGACACTAAGAGAGGTCACTCATTCAGGGAACGGAGGCAGGGGGGGGGTCTTTAAAACACATTGCCTAATGAAGTGATGTGGGGCTATTCTACTACAGAACTGAGTACTGAAGACCAAACTAGGTTAAGTTAGTTTGGCCTACCTAGTTGAGTCCTCCTAGGCAGTATATGAAGGAATGGTTGTAACATTTGTCAAATGAATAAGAGTTCTGTCTAGGAGTTCATGTCTAGTTGTGATTCTTCCCTGGTGAGCATAGCAGTGGCAGGAGGCACACTTGGGAACTATGCTGTTGGTTTTCTGGTTGCTAGAGGTCAGAGGTGTCTGCTGAGCAGTCTGAGCTGCATGGTCAAGCCCTAAAACCAAGCATCCTCCTGCTGTGTGCATCAGTGGCACCAAAGTTGAGAAGTCTCCCTCTCAAGGGCTCAGTTTTGAATGCATCCCATATAGTGCAGCCGGCTGTTCATGTACCCAGGTTTCTCTGGGGGAAATATTGTTTCTGGGTCCTTTAGTATACACTGCGCTTGAAATACGCATTATGAGAAAGAATGGTTTGGCTGCGAAATTTGACCTAGAACTCTTGCTTGCAGTATCACTGGCAAGAAAAGAAAGCTCAGAAAAGTTTGGCATCTGCTTTATCTGCCTTGGATAAATCAGAAGGCAGTGGCCATGTTCACTCACACTCAGAGGACAGCTCAGGATAGAACTGTCCCTCGGTTTGGTGTTGATCACTGCAGTCAGATACTAAGCGGTGTTTGTCCTCCGACTTTCACCCTCTGTTCTGAATGAAGAAGCAGATCCTACTGGACTAAGTCACATGATATGACAGTGCCCTCATCATCAAATTACTTGGCTCTCATTTAACATTGATTTATCAAAAAAATGGGGAGGATATGAGGTGGTGAGGGAAATCCCGAGGTCTCCTCACACCTCCACAGAATGCTGATCTTCTGGGCTGGCACTCTGGTTGAGTCGATCTGATCCTGGGCATCACCTTCTGTGATTATTATAATTTTTAAAATAAATTAACAACATGGCAATGTGAAGATACATTTTGTTGTTTCTTTGCATTCCAAAGCGTATAGACCATGGATGTTCCATCTTATTCTGTAAAAAGAATGTATATTGATGGAAAATGGTGATAAAGAAGTCAAGAATGAAGCTAAGGTTTGGACAGTAACCCTTGAATGTACTTTTACACAGTTTAGACCGTGGCATGCACATGTCCACATACAAACTCATAAGGTATTTAATTTTAAAGCATGACATCCTTAAAGGCACTGGGCATCCTTTAGGCATTACCTCACTCTGCCTCCTGGTCACTTGATACTGTACTCATATTTTCCATACTCAGATGACCTTCTTGTTTAGTTTCTAGTAAAACTTGTGGTCTGTCTCTCCTCTTATGAATGTAGTAAGGCACAGTAGCTCATGTCAGTGGTGCCATGTCCCAGGATGATCAGGAAGAAGGAGCATGACATTGAGGCTAGCCTGGGATGTATAATGAGACCTTGTCTGAGAAGCAGCCTAATCCAACCAACCAACTAACCAACCAGCTAACCAGCCAGCCAGTTAGCCACTGAGCCAACCAACCAACCAACCAACCAATAAACTAACTAACCAACCATCCAACCAACCATCCAACCATCCAGTCAGCCATAGATTTCTTTTCCTTAGTTAGTCTGTTCACATTCAGGATTCCGCTTTCTCTGTCCTCTGCTTCTGTATTTACAGAAGTACCCATCTCAGCATACATCTTCCCAACACTTCAGTTTCCATTCTCTGCTCCTGGTCTTTCGTCCTCTTGTAAACAAATGAGGATTGTCAGAATCATTTACTGATTTTTTTTTGGTAAGTAATAAGGGAATGGAAACTGGGACTTTGTTATCTAACACATTTGTCAGTACAGGAAATCATTCCAAAGTCTTTATTTGCTTTCTGGACCTCCCTCGGGCTTTGAGTTCTGTTTCATGGCCAAGGTCATTTGGAAATTCCCTAGGTATCTCAAACTGAAGGCAGTTGATGCTAAAATCTCTGTTTTCCCCCCATCACAAGCACTTCCCTCCTGCGTCCGTTGTCTCTAACCTCCTCCTTCTGTCCTTCTACCACATGGCTCTCAGGGCTTGAACTCAGGTCTGTCAGGCTTGGCTACCAGGACTTTACCCAATGAGTTATCTCTCCAGCTCCAATAAATACTTTGATTGATATTGAACATAGCAGGAATGTATTCAACCATTATTTGGATAAGTTGGTGGTTTCCAAGATCTCCTTGTGGGATGACACAATTAGTTGTGTGATGGACATTTCCATGCAGATGAATACAAACGGGACCATTAACCTCCAACACGTGTGCTTTTTCTTCCACAGATGACCTAAGTAATGTTACTACTAGAACATTAAGGTCAGATGTCTTGCTACCTAAAACTGGGAAATGAATATTTTTGTACTTGCTGTTTATTAGTTACTTAAATCGGGGGATAATTATTGAGGGACTTTTTAGTTTGTTATTTTATTCGTCTTGTATTTAGTGGTATTATGGCTCTTTCCTTCCATTAAACATGCTAGCATGTCATTAGCAATGTGTAATTGTGGAATTTACTCTTAACAGTTCGAAGACAAATTTATTACTAGAGGACGTAATTACATACATTTTCACACACACACACACACACACACACACACACACACACACACACACACACACACAAGCATAGGACACTGCCTGAAGTAAAATAGCTATTTTTGGATTAGATCAATTGTGTAAAGCTATTGAATCTAGAGCTTTCAAAATAATATACTTCAGGGGAACCTAAATGCTTCAAAATTCAAATACAAAATATTGATCATCAATGCTTTTTTCCTGTCACATTGGAGGGATAACTACATGCAATTAGTCCAATCCCACTTTGCCATGGATCTCACCACTTCATCGTTGTGTCCGGATGTTTTAGTTTGAACCTGTTGCATGTCTAGATTTCTCACATGATCCTGGGAGTGAGACACCTGGGCTTTGAGTGTCTTCCATGTTCACATTCTCAACGAATTTCTTCTGATCCTTTCTCAGGGTAGTGGATGAGAAATTTAAATAGATTAAAATAAAAATTTAATGATAGGGAGAAGTAGGAAATACAGACCTGCAGGCAACTGTGTTTTAGGGAAATGATTCAAGTTTCCAGAGCAGAACGGGACATAGGGTTCAAGCTGTGACACGAAGCAGAAGCTTGTGTGGGAGCTGTCCGGGCTTGCTATCCTCTGGAAGCTTAGTGATGGCATATTTCCTGCCCCCACCAAGGAAGACAGGAAAGAAGAAAATTACTTATGTGGTTTGTCTTTGAAATACATTGAAAGAGTGTTTCTGGTGAATGTTTATTGCATACCTGGTTTGCATACACGTCCACTGTGGCTACCTGTCATCATTAATGAGCATTGTTTGCCGTACTTACAGTGTAAATGAATCTGAGCCTTCTTTTGAAGCAACCCGAAGGTATTATTTCCATTTTCACCCGAGTTTACTAAGAATAACTTCCTCCCTTAGTCTTTAATCTCTCACTCCAGTTTCCCTCTTCATTGTGATGGTGTGCAGTCATTTTTAACATGCCTACAATATTTACAAGAGCAGTGGCTCACAAAAGGATTAATTTGTCAAGCTTATGCCTGCAATCCAGTTTGTAAACCCTGAGGCAGGAGAATAGGCTTTCTTTCTAAGCCATTCTTCTTTCTACAGTGAGCTCCAGATAGTCCAGGCTGCAGTGAGAGTCTGTCTCAGCTAAGACAGAAGAAGAAAAAAAGAAAAGAAAAAAATTTAATTTGGCAAACAAATTGTGTCAACTGTTTCTGTTTTAATGGATTTCATGCCTTTCTAGTTTGGCTGAAAAATCAAACTGTATTTAGTAAAGGAGTTTGAGAACTCATTAAATAAAAACATGCATTAATTGAGCCTCCAATGTTATTTGATAGAACCCTGAAAGGGAGAGCCCACGCTTTAACAAAACAAAAGGAAACAAAGCCAAACCAAACTCAAGCCCAAATCTCAATGAAGCTCTGGGTTAGATCCCCAGCATCCAAAGACAGTCCCCAGAGTAAGGGGAAGGGCAGGCAGACACGCCAGACTTGGGGACCACTGCTTTCCTGTGTCTGTAGTGATCTAAAAGATGACTGTCACACTAGACTCTAATGTCCTCTGAAGCCCCAACATACCCTGCTTCCCAGTGACCATTTAGCTTTTCTCAATTCTTCCCCGCTAACCTTCCTTTTCTGTTAACTACAATCCCATCATCTCATCATCACTGACACATCATGAACTAACCATGGAAAATCTGACTTTGAAGCTCATCCACTCCCTTCCCCAGCCTGGTCGCATCATCTCCTGGTTCTTCAGCTCACATGAACTCTGAAATGACTGCCAATTAAAGTCTAAGTACAAGCATCTGATAACATCCATAAGCTCAAGAAGTAGAAACGAGTCAAGGAATTTATCACTTTTTACTTTGTGTCTTTCTCTTAAAGACATTTCTTAGTTATTTGAGAATTTTATACAACCTATTGTGATCGTGGTCACCCGTCCCCCAACTCCTCTCCTTAAAAATATTTTGTATGTTTGAAATATGGAACTTAAATGTTATTTTAACATTGATGCAGACTCCTCTAGATATCATTCTTCATTTTGAAATATTTATACGTTACCTATGACTTTAAAATATATCTATGTGACTAAGCCACAAACGGATGCTCTAATTCTAGTTTCAATTCACGTCTCTTGAAGGTCACCATAAAAAAATCCACTATTATATAAAGTGAATTTAATACAAACCAAAACATCTGTGGCTACCAAGGAGAGTGAATTATTAATAACCCTTTAATCTTAATTTAGAAAAGAAATTTTCTTTTAGCAGTTTATAGCATTGAACACTTCAGCGCAGAAGAATCAAATTTTTCTTATCACATGACATTTTAATCAGATCCAGATCCCCATAATTGAAGTGGCTTATTTAGTAATCGTGTCCTAAGGATGGTGGCTCTGCCTTCTTCTCTAGTTGTCTTCTCTGTGTCTTTCCTCTCAGGCCTCATTTTCCTTAGTTATACAGAAATACTCAGCACAGCCCTTTGTGTAATCCGGGTTGTGTGTGTCCTCTTTACAGCAGAAGCAGGTATTCTGTGGCTTACGCTGCCCAGAAGCCTTGGCTCCTAAATGCCACAGTTGAGGAAAATATCACGTTTGGAAGTCCTTTCAACAGACAGAGGTAACTTTGCATGTATAGATTTTACAACTGAAACAACCATGTGTGAGCCATGAATTTGGAGCCAATTCACTTATTGAGGGGTGATGCCCCAAAACTAAATGGGGGAAGAAGAGGGTGAGAAGGGGGAGGAAGGGAAGGGAGGCGAGGGAAGGGAACAGAGGGAGGAAAGGATCAGGAAAAGGACACAGAAGAGGGGAGTGGGCAGAGAGCAAGGGAAGGGAGTGACTATGGTCAGAGTGTATAACACACTTGGGGGAACATCTGTATTCTAGAAGACACTGAATCCCATTTCTCCCAAAGGTACAAGGCTGTCACCGATGCCTGCTCTCTTCAGCCAGACATTGATTTGCTACCATTTGGAGACCAAACTGAAATCGGAGAGAGGGTGAGCTGTGTATAGTCAAACTAAGCAATGCACACAAACTGAGAAGTGTTTTCTGCTTGTCTTTAATCCTCAGAAGAACATAATGAAGTCTGAGGGCTTAGGAACTCCGTGTTCTCCCAGTGACAAATGCCAAAATATAAGGGCAGGCATCCTCTGACACCACCATCCCTCCCTTATGTACCCCTTGAGATACTACTGTGTGTGTCACACTGTGCTAGCCACTCAGGGCTAGTGACTGTGCTAGCCACTCAGGGCTGGTGGGGGCGGGTGGGGGTTGGGAAGAATGAACCATCGCTGCCAGCATCGACCAAGCATACTCTTGCCTACTGGTCCTGCTGACTTGAATTACTTTGGAAACTCAGATTGCTCCTGACAATTTCTTTCAGTCTCATCAACACCTACTTATTTTGTGAACATATAGTTTATCTTTTACACACCCCTTATTTCCATGCTGACATCACGCGATAGCTATCCTGAACAGCTGAAAGCATTTAGATCTGCCATCTTTACCACAGTAATGACTAACAAAAATCGAAACCCTTATAGGTCCAAAGCTGTGCAAAGCCAAGAGCTAGTGCGTGTTATCTACTGTAATAACAAATTGTGTCAAGGGTGATGTTGTCCTCTGTACAGTACTGCTGAGGAAACGATGGGCTAAGAACTGAGAAAGTTTCCCACACTCAGTCCGTTTCAGCTGTCCATGATTGGTTACCTTCTTATCCACCATGTCCTGATGCAGCGTCATGCCTTGTTCAAGACATGCTTCATGTCTCTGAGGCGTAGCTTCCGCATGTGCAAAATGAGAGCAATCCTGATCTACTAAGCTCCGAGGAATAAAGAACAGAGAGCCGTAAAAAAAAAAAAAGCCACATACACAAGCTTGGTACATACTAGGTGCTAAGTGAATGCCAATTATTAATTATCATTAGTGTTTGACTATGAAGGAATATTATCATGGCATGTATTTGGCATAACTTATAATACAAATTGCAGAGGTGTGCGTTGAGAGCTGGAGAGATGGCTCAGCAGATGAGAACATTTGCTGCACTTACAGGAGACCCAAGTTCGGTCTGACCACCCAGATAATGTAGCTTACACCCTCCTGTAACTCCAACTCTAAGCCGTATGACTCCTTCTGACCACAGGCATCTTACACTCATGTGCACATAGGCGCACACAGGAACACATGTGCACACATAATTAAAAATAAAATTTAAATCTATGGAAAGAGGTCTATATGTCAAAGTACAGAAAATGCAAATAGTAAATAAATAAATAAAATTGAAATTGCTTGTCCTTGGCACTTGCTAAGAGTGTTGGTTATTAGTGCTCTTGTATGGCAAAGCTTTTCGTCAGTGTGAAAGGAAGTCAGGAATTACAGACGTACACCCAGCATTCACATTAGGATCACTAGTGTTGCTGAAAAAGTTTAAAGATGCTTGTATTTTCTAGGTAGTCATCACCACCAGGCCCCTTCTTGCTGGTGACAATGGGTGTTTCTCTTGTTTCCTTTCCAGGGCATCAACCTGAGTGGGGGTCAGAGGCAGAGAATCTGCGTGGCACGGGCACTCTACCAAAACACCAACATCGTCTTTTTGGTAAGAATATGAACTTTAATTTTATTTAATATTTATTTTTTTCCCGTCTGTACAAATTGATCTTTACAATGCCTGGTTGGATAACCGAAAGAAAGCTGGCTCCGTTTGTGGAATTGCAGAGTGCAGAGTGAGTTGAACGCTCACAGACGGAAAGTTGGTAGATCCAGGTTGGGGTTCAGGAAATTACAATAAGACTGCTATGGGAGACTCAGCCTACAATGGACATATCCATCCCCTATGTTAATCTTAGCAGGAGTAACCTGAAAGAATTCCAATCTATCACTATTCTGCTTCTATCTCAAATGCATTCAAATTCAGCAGGAAACTCTAAAATCAACTTGTATTTTGAAGTTTCAAGAGATACAGGGGAATTAAAGTTTAAAGCCTCTATGAGCATATTTACAAATAAAGATGAACAATGTTACAGGGGAGGGACACATTTACACTCTCCACGGAACTCTAACATTCCCATTCTTTATATAGGCTGCTGCTTTGTCACTGAGATGTTCTGAGCAGTATCATTTTAAATTTAATTGCATTTATTTATTCATTTTGTGTGGGAAGGGGAGACAGTTATTGCCTGCCGTAGTGCACTGTGGGGGTCAGAGGACAAATTGTCAAATTTGTTCTCTCTTTTTCAACATCTGGATTCTAAGGATCCATCTCAGGTTGTCAAGCTTTGTGGTAATTACCTTTAGCTTCCAAAACAATGTGCCAGCCCCTGGAGATAATGGTTTACCTGGGTTTCCTGACCAGGAGAATCATGGTAGGAATATGGATGGTCATGGATAACTGGACAGGATTTTCTCCTTTGCAGTTCATGGCAAAGTGATAAGGATTGGAGAGTAGAATGTTGGTGGGCATGGGGCCATTTAAATAGATATTTCATTCCGTGGTGTGCAGTTCAGGCTGTAGATCAAACTTAACCTCAGTGATTTCTAAAATGGCGGCAATCTGTGCTCAACATGAATAGAACCTGTGTCTTGAAGAGGCTTCAGGTGGTTTTTGTGTATTCACAAAATTTGTGAATTGCATTGGTTGTGATTTTTATCGGTTCAGTTTCTACAAGAGGTAGGAGCCAAAACAGCAGCATATATAAAGAATGGGAAGTTTAGAGTCCAGCAGAGAGTGTAAATGTGTCCCTCTCCTGTGATATTATTAACTTTTATTTGTAAATACGCTCAGAGAGGCTTTAAACGCTCACTCCCTTGTATCTCTTGGAACTTCAAAATACAAGTTGATTTTAGTGTTTCCTGCTGAATTTGAATGCATTTGAGATAGGAGCAGAATAGCAATATATTGGAATTCTTTCAGGTTAATCCTGCTAAGATTAACATAGGGAATGGTGATGCCCTTTGTAGGCTGAGTCGTCCCATACCAGTTAATGTTGTCAAGACAATTCCCTACAGAACTGCCCATAAGCCCACCTCGTCTAGACAACCCCCTCCCCTGAAGTTTTCTTCCCAGGTGAATATTATTACAATATGCCAATTTGACAGTTAAACCAAACATGGTTCCATGTAGGGTTCCTTATTGTCTAAGTATTATACATCATTCCAAACTAAAATTGAACAACAGTTAGCAGTAGTAGAATGCTATTGGTGTATTTAGTAATTCATCAAAAATGGTAATAGCTTATACTTCCACAGTTTAAAAATTCACAAAGGGCTCTCAACACGATGCTACAGGATTTGACTTTTATGACCTGCTGTAAGGGTATAAGCCCTTACTTTACCGCTGCCCTCCTTCCCTCCCTCCCTCCCTCCCTCCCTCCCTCCCTCCCTCCCTCCCTCCCTCCCTCCCTCCCTCCCTCCCTCCCTCCCTCCCTCTCTCCTGCCTTCCCTCCTATTCTTCCCTTGCTTCCTTCTTCCGTTCTTCTCTTCCTCCTCCTCCTCATCTATCACTGTTGTCCAGAGTTCTAGTTCTTGTGCTGGTTGGAGAAGCAAGGAAGAAAAGTTCATTACCTTAACTTTAAGCATCTCATTTGTATGCAATCATAATACAATCACTGGAATGGTTTTTTTTTTTTTTTTGCTTTAAATAAACTTTTTCATACTAGCCTTAATACCAGATTAAAAACAAATGAACACGCATTAATTCATTGACTATAAAAGATACTTATCAAGACTGGATAGATCAGACACAGCCACTAATGTTTATAATTCCAGAACTTGGGAAACCAAAGAGCAGGGTTGGTATGAGTTTGGTACATCCTGGACATGAGTGGAAGGGACTTTGCCCCAAAACAAACAACAACTAAAACACCAAAGAGGGGCCTGCAGATGGATATGGAAGTGATATACAAATATATTCTTTTCCTGAGGAGTTAGGCATTGAACAGAGTGGATGCACACCACACCACACCATATCTCTAGCCAACAAATAATATACTCTTGAAAATGAAAAAATAGAAATTTCATTTAATTTACCACTTCACAATGTTTTTTGCTTTTTTTTTTTTTTTGAGAAAGTACCTTCTCAGCATGTTACTAAATGAATTGAATCATGAAGCATGCTTTTCAATCTATCAAATGTCAATTGTGGTTAGATTAGGTTGTATAAAAGGTTGCATGTCAGTCTAACACCAAGTTGCCCCAGCACCAAGCCAGGGCATGTATGTGGTAACAGTCATAGTCAATACCTTTAAAAGCCATGGTGTATCTGAGCACAGAATAGTACACATGCTAGTTCATTTAATCCACACACTAAATACTTAATTTTTAATTACTGCTAATACTGACTTTTGTTGATTAGAACACCATGTCTTTGGAGGAGGGACCTATCCAAGGTCATATACAAATTACTAAAGCAGGAGTATAGATCCAAGGCATGATTTCATAGCTTGTGTTTTTCCTAGTCCTGGGACTGAACCCATGGCTTTGTGCATGATAGGTAAGTGCTCTACCACTGAGCTATATAGCCTCAATCTTTTAATTTTGATCGAACTATTGCCAAGTTACTCAAGTTAGCTTTGTACTTATTCTATGGGCCACACAAGCCTTGGGTTTCTTGTTGAATAGCTGAGATGGCTTGCCTGAACTCCTGGCTGACAAAATCTGGGAGTTTGAATCACTGTGATCTCCCTTGAGTCCTGGGAGACATGATGCTGTCTTTAGAGAGAGACACAGTGACAGTCTACCACTGCTGTGCTTATAAGACATTAACAGTAAGACAGCACTTTAATGTGATTGAAGGAAACACCATGACGTTATGCTATTGGAACTTCTCATCAGTCTGATGAAATTTTTGACTGCTCTCTTTAGCATCCTCCTCATTTTATAAATGAATTTACAGTCCGGAAGAGAGAGAGGCTGTTATAAATGCATCTCAGCTCTCTCATGTACAGCACTCTGATTGCTGTCTTCTGGCATTACAATTCAGAATTGTGTGGAAAATTGACCTGAGTTATTAAAAAAAAAATCTCGTTTCTGACTTGTATCATTTTCCATATGAAAAATTTCCTGTAAAAATGACTATAGATGTTTAGTCTGTACAACAACAATAACAACAACAACAAATGCCTCAGGTCTTTTAGGACCCAGAAGCAGAATTTGTGTCAAAAGCAATAAAAAACTATCCCCTATAATAGTTATCTGAATTCCCAAAGCCAGTGATTGGCTAGCAAATGTCTTAGAAACAACTGGTTTCATAAACACGAGTCAGAGATTCAGAAAGATTTTGAAACATTACAACATTATAAAATTTTGAGGGGGGGGAATTCTACCAGTAATCAATTTCATTTCACTACTTTCTAAAATACATTCATAAACTCAGATAACATAAAAACAGACATTTATATCTACATATGTTAGATATTTGTATATACACATATACGTACGAAATGACATTTGTTAAATATTTCATTATCTAGAATATCTATGTATTTAAATGGTTGAAATAAGCAACTGCATTCTTATCCCTGCTACCAAACGTATTCATATAAAAACCATTTAAGGACGCTCATTAATTCACCCATGTATCTGTAACTACGGTGTATAAACAAAACAACTAATTAATTTACTAATATTTACTTTTCACAAGTTTGCTCTTAAATACTTTAATAAACCCATTGCTATTGTTTCTGTTTATTGAGCAGAGAGTAATTGAATGCTGAATAAATATCGAGCTAATTATATTATTCCGTGATGGCCAGGCACATAAACTGACTCCAACTTCTAAACATAATTGCTTTACTTCACCGTCTACATAATCAGTCCATCTTATCTGTGTAGAGAGTAAGACTGTACTAAATTCTCTCAGAGTTCTCATTTCTGCGTGTGTGAGAATGTACTGCAGTGTGTAGACCTGATGGGATGAGAATCCAGCCACTTCTTCCTCGGGTCCATATGTAGATATCTGTTTGCATATTATAAAGAAGCAGGAGTATAGCACAGAAATCAAGCTAGCAAGGCAGACATGTTCCGGGCACACTAAGTTCTTCACCAATAGCTTGGGTGGTGTTTCTTTTTCCCATTTTTCAGTTGGTTCTCCCTCATCACGCTTCCAATATCTCCCTGCCTTAGGACGACCCATTCTCTGCCCTGGACATCCACCTGAGCGATCACTTGATGCAGGAAGGAATCCTGAAGTTTCTCCAGGATGACAAGAGGACGGTTGTTCTTGTGACTCACAAACTGCAGTACCTGACGCACGCTGACTGGGTGAGACTGCCCGTGTCTGTGCCGCAGCCGTACCTTACAGACATGAGCTATGAATGCCTCCCGAGATAAAGTTCAATCATAGCCGACTTCCAGACTTTGCTATGCCTCTGCCTCTTTGCTCTTTCCGTAGATCATAGCCATGAAGGACGGCAGTGTGTTAAGGGAAGGAACTTTGAAAGACATTCAGACCAAAGACGTGGAGCTTTACGAACACTGGAAAACCCTCATGAATCGACAGGATCAAGAATTAGAAAAGGTAAGTGCTAGAGTGTCTGTATAATTCCTAGGGATGCTTTCAAGGCAGAGCTGTGCCTCATGACGTGCATGGTGCTCTATTGCAGCCCTCATCGGAAGCCCACGGTGGTTGCATCTTTGCATATGGTTACTGAGCAGGCCATTTTGAACCTACTACATCTTATTTATTTATTTATTTATTTATTTGCTAGTTTGTTTACTTATTGTGTATCTGGTGTGTATGTGTCTTAGTTAGAGTTTTACTGCTGAGAATAGACACCATGGCCAAGTTGAGGCTTATAAAGGAGAATGTTTAATTGGGGCTGGCTTACAAGTTCAGAGGTTCAGTGCATTATCTCCAAGGTAGGAGCATGGCAGTATCCAGGTAGGCATGGTGTAGGAGGAGCTGAGAATTCTACATCTTTTTCTGAAGACTGCTAGCAGAATACTGACTTCCAGGCAGCGAGGATAAGGGTCTCAAAGCCCATACCCACAGTGACACACCTACTCCAACAGGGCCATACCTACTCCAACAGGGCTACACCTAATAGTGCCACTCCCTGGGCTAACCATATACAAACCACCACAGTATGTATGGTGTATGTGTGTGTGTGTGTGTGTGTGTGTGTGTGTGTGTGTGTGCACTAGGCATGCATACCCATGGGCATGTGTAGAGACTGGAGGAGCATACTGGGTGACATTTCCTGTCACTCTCTGCTTTATTCCCTAGAGAGAGGGTCTCACATAGCCTGGATATAGGCTGCTGATCACAGACATCTTCTTGTCTCCATGTCTTCCCTATAGTTCTGGGGTCACAGGTGTGAATGTACACTCCTGGTTTTCTATGTGGGTGCTAAGATTGAGACTCAGGCCCCCATGTTTAAGCAGCAAGTGATCTTCTCCATGGAACTGCCTACCCAGGCCATGGGCTGGGCTATCCTTTCTTTGGATGAAGTTCTATGTCTGTTTTGGCTCTGAACCATTTGGAAGTACATTTGCATTTATAAGTAGAATGGATTGTAATCGAGGCTTGAGACATCCTTACTGTGTACTGTTTTCCCGATTTATATCTCTTTCTTTCTCACACGTGATAAGATCATTTTCATGTGTTACCTACAATCAGGCAATCACCATGAACACAAAAGCCAAGGTGGCTTTGAGAACTCTTAAGTCAACTGGTATGTCTGGAATAGCCTGAGGGTAGATGAAGCTTCACAGAAAGAAAAAAGAAAATAATAATATTTTTTATCCTTTTCAGACCCCACAAGGCTATTCTTACTCTTGCTGCGTTCTCTGGAACAGTCCTGATGAGACAGCACAGATAGTATTAAAACTGGCATTCATGGTCAGTGTAGCTCACCACACTGAAGCCGTATTAAGTGGAACAATAGTAGAGTTGGAAACCAGATTCAGTTCAATTCATGATTGGGAGAAGAGTAGGAAACTGAGTTTTCAAATCTTTGAGAACTTTGGCTTTGGGTTTTAGACTGGGATGTGTCCAGAATTTAGTGCAGTGGCCAGGAATGAACTTTAAAAAATAAAGCAGGTATATCAGCCAGCTTTTTTAAATCAGAAAATTAAATCGTAGTGTTTTAAGAAATAAAAATAGATTATACACTTCCATAGGAAAAAAAGATCAAAAAGCCACACAGGTATCAACGTTTTTCTGTCCTGTGACTTTCTGAAGATCTCAAAAGCAAACCCCCTCATGGAAGAAAAGCAAACGTGAAAAATCTATGCAGAGAATGAGAGAGATCAGAATCCTCCCAGTGAAGATGCGGGATGTGTTACAATGTGAAGATGCTAGGGGATGTGTTACAATGTGCAATGCCGTGGGTGTCCAGAGAGGAGCCGGACCAGCTTCCAGAGGTGGCTCCAAGTAACATTGTTTTCAGTGATCTGAAGGAGTAAAATAATACGATGTTAGTTTCAGGAGCAGGACAATTTATTGTTTACTTTAGAAAGAAGGATCTGGAAACAAAACACAGAGAGAGAAAACACAGTTAGTTGAGTGGGATAGTGATGTCCTTTAAGCAAGCCAGGAAGAGAGTCTATTCAGTTGTATTTAGAGATGAAGTAATCACTTTAGATAGCACTGGCTTCCTAATCAAAGACAGATACAGTGTTTCCATCAAGCACAGACATGAGAACCAGCTAGCGCAGGGCCATAGTGAAAGGGAAGAGGGATGGAGCCCGAGAGATGCCAGACTGAATTTAGCACCTGCCTGGAAAGGGCAAGGTTCCCACAGGGCTGTGTAGGAGGTAAAGTGCTTTCTTTTCGGACTCCCAGGACGTAAAAGCCAGGAATGACAGTGCGCCTCTCAGGCCAGAGCTGGGATAGAGACAGGAGGATCCAGCCAGTCTAACCAAACTGGTGAGTTCCAAGCTCAGTGGAAGGCCCTGCCTCAAAAAATAAAGAAGAGAGGGATAGAGGGGAGCATGTGATAACCTCTGGACTGCAATGAATGCATAGAAATGTACACACACACAGACACACACACTTGCATACATACACATCTACAGACACACATACACACACACATCTGCACACATACACATCTGTGCACACACATCTGCTTACATACACACCTACACTTAAACACACACACACACCTACATACATATACATCTGGACACACACATATGCCTACACACACACACTTACACATCTACATAGAAACACCTGCACCCCCACATATACACATGCATCCCCACACACTAACCTGCATACATGTACATCTGTGCATACACACCTGCATACATACACACACCTACACCCACACCTCCCCACCCCCCGGCACACCTGCACACATGGAATAACTTGGTTCTACAGTAACAGCAAACTTAAACACTGAGTGTTTTATGCCAGGAGGGAGTGTTACCTCCCCCAGGGCCAGCTCTGCTTCTTAGGAGACATCTAGCCACACCGGGAGATATTTGTGTTTATCGCAGCTGAGGCAAATGGGTGGCCCATGGAGATGCTACTCTGGCTGCTGCATGTGTGAACCCACATGCCAAGGCTGAGGAAGCCTAGACCATGTACACAGAGCAAACGAAATGAATGCAGAAGGATGTGGGACAACATGTCAGTCAAGGCCTGGCTCCGGGCTTCAGAAAGAACTGTTGGTGTGAATTAGGGGAAGGGTGAAGGACTGTCACATGCTAACGATGGAAGCTAAAGTGGAGGAAGAGATTGCATGTTTGGCTGATTCAAATAAGACTGAAAACTCTGAGTGTGGTGGCAACAGCTCTTCTCTGCACCATATTATTATGTGGTTGCCTGGATATGTGAGTGTCATTTGATACTCCTCTTCTCTCACTGTGGTAGGCCTGGTAAATCTTCACCGAGTAAGTGAAACTGAATTCCTGTTTACTTAGGCCCAATGCTAACACAATTCCAAATACTTAGCCAGTAATTAGCTCTTTTGTGAACACTTTCAAGAACATTTGCTTTAAGTTTTGTGTGTGGGTGAGTATGGGAGGGGGAGTCTCTTTAAAAATTAAACAAAGTAAGCGTTGGCCTCATGCGTACTATTATAGGAGCCCGAATGGAACTAAATTCACCTCTCTCTTTGGGTTTATCCCATCGAGTTCTATCATTCACAAAGGAGAGAGACTGCCCTCCCTTTGATCGTGATCTAGTCCACCAACACGTTGCTCTTCCCATCATCAGGGAACTCTGTGGCTCGTATCTTTGTAGACTAATCCTGACATACTGGGGATTGCTGTCACTTTCTTAATGATGAATTCAGAAATAGTGGAACTTTCTAGAACGGTGAGCCTTCCAAAACACGGATTGCATGAGGAAAATTTTAAAAAGCAATGTTTAGGGACTGACTGATCTTCAAAAGTCCCTTGGCTTTATGATGTAACTGCCAAACTGTGTGCTGAGGCTGGGGTCTGCTTGGTTGGTTTTGGGTTTTAGTGCACTGGGCCACACTAGGGGCCACTCATGACCAGTGTCACTTACAGTGATCCTGGCCTGGGTGTTTGGGATTTGTTTCCCATGCAGAGGCAGGTGACTGCCCCCCAGCACTGTGCTATGAAACTTAGCTGATCTTGCTTCCCCAATTCTGAGGCTGGGACATGAAGAACATGAAACTCTTCCTTCTTCCTTGGGCAGATGACAGGCCCATGCAGCCCCGAACACATGGCAATCTGACTTTGTACTTCTCCTTCTTCTTCTAGTATATCTCTTTCCTACAGTGTGCTATGAGTATCCTAGGCACAGAAAGACCCCCATTGCCTATTTTCTTTGGAATGACCTGTTCCCTCATGATGCCACTAAAGTCCCTTGTACAGTTCCCTCAGTGATAGGTTAAAAGAATCCATCCAGTTTACCCATTTATAGTCACAGTGGTAGATTAGCCAGCCCAGAACTACATGCAATTTTTGTTTGCCTGTTTCTCGAAGAGGGAGTTCTATATGTGGTTCTGGCTAACTTGGACTTTCTAGTTATTCCCCCTGCCTAAGCCTTTCAAGGACTGAAATGGCAGGCCTTTGTCATCATGCCTAGCTTGAATATTTTTAAAAGAAGATATTTAACATAAGCGAATCCTTAGGCTACAATAATTGTTTGAAACTGATGTAAAGACAAGCGATGTGTCAGTGGTGGAGCTGTGTTTCAAGGTTTAAGTCCTGATGTTGTAACTCTTTCTGGTTTCCCATCATCCTGCATGTCTGAGTACAGAAACCTTGTCCGCAAATGTCCAGCATTATTTCCCTAACAGCTCCTGCGACAGAAGTTCTGTGTGTCCAGAGTGAACAGAGAGCCTGGGACTGGTATGAAATCACTCAGTGTGTCATTAAGTGGTAAGTTAAACCCTTCTTCAGACAGAAGCTCCCTCAATAAGAGCATATCGTTCTCCACAGGACATGGAAGCAGACCAAACAACACTGGAGAGGAAGACTCTCCGAAGAGCCATGTATTCAAGAGAGGCCAAAGCACAGATGGAGGATGAAGATGAAGGCTAGTATTTCTTTTAATCTGAAACATTCATTTAGACTACTATATTATGGGGAGTTTGTCTCAGAAACTTATGTGAGTGTGTCACACAGGTCTAACTAGCTGCTTTGCATAAAGCACAGAGCAAATGTAAATGAATAATGTTGAACAAGATAGAGTCAAGGTAAGGCTTATGTTCCCTGACAGCATGACTCAATGGGTGTCTATGTCTTCATCACATTTGTCACAGAGGATGGAAAGCAAGGGTCTGGAGACAGAATAATTAGAAATGTCTAATATAATGACTGGATATGGTTATTATTAAAATATTGATTCTTTAAGCATCAATCATCAATGAAGAATGAAAATATATGAATATATGTACCTACATTTGATTCAGCCGGTCTGCATATGGTTTCCATAACAACACAGTGATGAAGAATGAAGATGGTAGGGAAGTTGAGGTATCACGCTTTGCAGATGGTATGATAGTACGCATAGATGACCCCCAAAACTCCAGTAGAGAACTCCTTCAGCTGATAAACAACTTCAGCAAAGTGGCTGGCTATAAAGTTAACTCAGAGAAACCAGTAACCCTCCTTTATACAAATGATAAAAGAAATTAGGGAAGCAACACCTTTCATGGTAGCCACAAATAATACAAAATATCTTGGTGTAACTCTAACCAAGCAAATAAAAGGTCTGTGTGACAAGAACTGAAGGAAAAAAATCAAGGACCTCAGAAGATGGAAAGAGCTTCTATGTACATGGTAAGGTTAGCACAGTGAAAATGGCCATCTTACCAAAAGCAGAGTCAATGCAATCCCCATCAAAAGTCCAACACATTTTATTTTTACAGACATTGAAAGAGCAATTCTCAACTTCACATGGAAAAACAAAAATCCCAGGATAGCCAAACAATTTTGAACAATAAAAGAACTTCGGGAGAAATCACTGTCCCTGACCTTGAACTGTACTACAGAACAATTGTAATAAAAACTGCATGGTAATGGTACAGAGGCAGACAGGTAGATGAACTGAATTGAATTGAACTGAACTGGATTGGATTGGATTGGATTGGATTGGATTAGATTGGATTGGATTGGATTGGGTTGGGTTGAATTGAATTGAATTGAATTGAATTGAATTGAATTGAATTGAATTGAACTGAACTGAACTGAATTGGCTCAGAAATAAACCCATACATTTACAGATACTTGATTTTTGACACAGAAGCCAAAACCATACAGTGGAAAAAAGAAAGCATCTTCAACAAATGATGCTGATCTAAGTGTCAATCCGCATGTAGAAGAATGCAAATTGATCCATATTTATCGCCCTGCACAAAACTAAAGTCCAAGTGGATCAAGGACCTCAATATAAAACTGGATACACTGAATCTAGTAGGAAAAAAAATAGAAAATTGCCTTGAACACATTGGCACAAGAGAAAATTTCCTGAACAGAACACCAGTGGCTCAGGCTCTAAGATCAACAATTGATAAATGGGACCTCATGAAACTGAAAAGCTCTATGGCAAAGGACACTGTCACTAGGACAAAACAACAGCCTACAGATTGGGAAAAGCTCTTCACTACCCCTACATCTGACAGAGGGCTAATATCCAAATTATATTAAAAAAAAACTCAAGAAGTTAGACTCCAAAACACCCCAAATAACCCAACTGAACAATGGGATACAGACCTGAACAAAGAATTCTCAACAGAGGAATACCAAATGGCCAAGAAACACTTAAAGAAATGTTCAAAGAAGTGACCTCACACCAATCAGAATGGCTAAGATCAAAACTCAGGTGACAGCAGATGCTGTCGAGGTTGTGGAGAAAGAAGAACACCCCTCCATTGTTAGTGGGATTGCAAGCTGGTACAACCACTCTGGAAATCAATCTGGAGGTTCCTCAGAAAAGTGGAAATAGTTCTACCTGAAGACCCAGCTATGACCACTCCTTGGCATATACCCAAAAGATGCTCCACCATATCACAAGGACACATGCTCTACTATGTTCATAGCAGCCTTATTCATAATAGCCAGAAACTGAACACAACCCAGATGTCTCTCAACTAAAGAATGGATGCAGAAAATGTGGTGTGCTTACACAATTCAGCTATTACAAGTATGAACATCATGAATTTTTCAGGCAAATTGATGGAACTAGAAAATATCATCCTGAGTGAGGTAACTCAGACCCAAAAAGACAAGCATTTAATGTAGCCACTGATAAGTGGATATTAGCCAAAAAGTACAGAGAGTCAAGTTTTTATCTCAGCTTTTCACATCTAATACTGTGTTCTGAGGAAACAAGAAAAAAAAAGATTTACTGGAAGTTTGATAAAAATCACCTAAAATCATTATATTGTCTTGACATGGGAGACTAAGAAAGTTTTTAAATAAATCATTTAAGGACCCAGAGTAAAGACATTCCTTATCCTTCATTTCCTATGTAGTTTCCATTTGCCATTTCCTCCTTTCTACTGGCCAACTAAGAAACAGGGAACCTGGGAATGTGGAGGTAGCAAGCACCAAATGTGCCACCTGCATATTTCAGAAGTCTCAGTGAGTGTTCGTGGGGAAAAAAAAACCCAACAATCAAGAAAACGATGGATAAAGGGTGACTTCTTTCATTTGAATTCTTTGAGGGTGTTTGTTCTGAAAGGAAACAGAGGCTTGTGGAATTCTAAACCAATTATTTAATTATTTCTATTTTTTTGTAATGTAGAGTCACACTCGGCTATCTTAAGACTCACTCATTGCAGTAGAAAATTGATCACCGCAGAAACTGATTCTGTCCTGTGCTTGCTGGGTTAAAATCCTCCCCTCTCCTCCCCTCCCCTCTCCTCCCCTCTCCTTCTCTGACTTCCCTTCTCCTCTCCTTCTTTGGACAGGATCTCATGTAGCCTAGGCTAGACTTGAACTCCTCATGTACCCTATAGCTGAGGCTGGTCTTGGCCTCCTGATTATCCTACTTCTGCCCCCCAAGTGCTGGAATTACAAGAGGAACTCACCATGTCTGACAATTTTCAACCCATTATTTTTCAAATAATTGAAGTATGCACTGCTTATAGTACTTAAGATGCACAAGGCTAACACCTTTGATTCTCTAAAGTTAAATGAGGTGACCTGTATTCCTGTTAGAAACAAGAGTTATTTCTGGTGCTCATCTGAAGCTTACACGAGGTGTGTTGTGTGTCTGACTATGCAGAGGAAGAAGAGGAGGAAGATGAGGATGATAACATGTCAACGGTGATGAGGCTCAGGACGAAGATGCCCTGGAAGACCTGCTGGTGGTACCTCACTTCAGGAGGGTTTTTTCTGCTCTTCCTCATGATCTTCTCTAAGCTTTTGAAGCACTCGGTGATTGTGGCTATAGATTACTGGCTAGCTACATGGACATCCGAATACAGTATAAACCATCCTGGAAAAGCTGACCAGGTACAAGCATTCAGAAATGGTGGACAGGGAGGCCTCTGCTGACCACACTTACAGCCAGAATGCCAGAGGCATCTGGTGCAACTCCAGTGTGTTAGGAAGCAAGGAAAGGCCTAAAACTGGGGAAACCACCAACAGTGTTAAACACGATGTCTCTTACTTTTTTAAAATCACTTTATATTTGGTTACATTATTTTTATTTGTTACATATTTAAATATTATATCTTATGTGTCTGTGATATAAGTATGTGTATGTGAATGCAGTACCCATGGAGGCCAGAGCAGGCAGTCATCAACTACCCAGTGTGGGTTCTCTGGAAGAGCAGCAAGCACTCTTAATTGATGAGCCATTTCTCAGCCCTGCTTTTACAATTCTTCTCATAGAAACATTTAGATTCATATTTCAGGAGTTCAATACCTCTGTCTTATATGCACTGCATGCTCTTATTACATAATATGTTAAGCACATATAAAGGAAATGTTTGTCACTCTGGTTATTTTCATCCTGGATCGGTACACTGAGGTGTCTGTCATTCTGTAATAAAGGTCAAAGTATGGCCTTGACCAGGTAGAAAACCAAGAGTCTGCCCCCAGCCGGGAAGAAAAACTAATTCTGCAGTTCTGGGCCCGAGGGACTAACCTGATGGGGGATCCTGTCCTGGGTACCCACCAGGCTTCAGCGTTCTAAATGCAAGCCAGACAAGGATCCCAACAGTCTTTCTGACATCAGTGCTTCATTTCTCAGTTAGGAGAAGCCCTAGTTAGGAGGTTGTCTCATGCCATCTTCCCGGGCTGGTTCTTCCTAGACCTTCTATGTGGCTGGGTTCAGCATCCTCTGTGGAGCAGGCATTTTCCTTTGCCTCGTCACCTCCCTCACTGTGGAGTGGATGGGCCTCACAGCCGCCAAGAACCTTCACCACAACCTCCTCAAGAAGATAATTCTCGGACCAATCAGGTAAAGGGAGACAGACAGGGGGCCAATCAGGTAAAGGAAGACAGACAGGGGGTATTTCTCGCCCTCATGCGTTTGTAATAAAAAATGCATTTTAAAATAGAAACAAAATGTGGAAGTTTAAAGGAAACTATTTGGTCATTGATGGGACGAATGCGGAAACCTCATCTTTAAGACTCTAACTGTCCCTCAGCGTGTGTCTGGCCCCGGTGGTCCACACCACAGACTTTTTGCTCTGCTCCCTGCTTAGGTTCTTTGATACCACACCACTGGGGCTGATCCTCAATCGGTTTTCTGCTGATACGAACATCATCGACCAGGTGAGGATTTGAGTCTCTTCTAGGTTCTGATGCAAATTCCTCAGGTAAACTAAACAGTATTGAACACAGATGACTCTTAAGGGTAGAGAATTGCTAAAATTTAAATTGGGGCCCATTTTGACCTCATATCATAATAAAAAAATGATTTCTAGGATAAAATCTTCGTATGTGTGTTCATGTGTGTTGTATGTATGTGCTTGTGTGAGTATAAGTGTTCATGTAAGTGCCCATACACACTCTTGTGTGTATGTGTATGTATGTGCATGTGTGTGTGCATGTGCGTGTATGTGTGTGCATGTGTGTACATGTGTGTGTGCATGTGTATATGTGTGTGCACGTATGTGTATGTGTGTGCATGTATGTATGTGTGTGTATGTGGGTTAGCTAGAGGTTAACATTAGGAATTGTCTTCAATTGCTCTCAAATTGCTCTTAAGCCTGTGAGAATCATTGATTTTAAAATAAAAGATGTTGAGAACAATTATCCATAAAATATGAAACAACTGCCCATCAAATAAAGATGTCCCAAAAAGCTGTAACATGGTAAAATAAAAGGCTAGGCAGTTTTTGAAACAAGAACTGCAAAAGGTCTTTTGAAGTAAAACAGACCTTAGGAAAAATTAGAAAAGAACAAACAGAAATAACTGTATAAAAATTTTAAACTTTGATTGAGCTGGAAGCACCAAAGGTGAATTTAAATTGTAAAAGAAATCAGGTAATCACTACAATATATAAAGAGCATCTAACTTCAATAAGGAAAATTATAATTAGCAAGTAATCCAATCAAAGATACTCAAAGGACACAAAAACTGCTGAAAAAATAATCTACACATTTTACAGTGGGAAGACTAGATGAATTTTAAACAGTGTATATCCATTAGAAAGGAATGTTTGAAAACACGGATGGGGAAATACCCATATTTGATCATAGTAAAGCCAACAAACTTCTGGTATAAACGTTTATCTACAGTATCCGAGATGAGTGGGTGGACACCATGTCAATGATGCATGGATGCTGAACTGTGGACGCATGTGCAATTGTCTACTGTGAGCAGGCCTACAGCTTGCTTTGGTGGTGGCTCCCATTACTTAACATTAATATAAACATGAATGTTATTACACTGTCACCGATATTGCACATGAGCTAAATGCATTGTCCTTTGTACTCTCTCCCCACAGCATATCCCTCCGACCTTGGAGTCGCTGACGCGCTCCACCCTGCTCTGCCTGTCTGCTATTGGGATGATCTCCTATGCTACACCCGTGTTTCTAGTCGCCCTTGCACCCCTGGGTGTAGCCTTTTATTTCATCCAGAAATACTTCCGGGTTGCCTCTAAGTAAGTGAGACTATTCTGTACATTTGATGATTGGGAACTGTTTCTGCTCTAGTGTTTAAGGTGAAGAGTTTAGTGGAGAAGACAACTGGCTTTGCTAACTCCTCATGTTTCCATGTGAGTCCCACCACCATCCTTTCGAAAAGTGACTGCTTCTTCCTCACCCTTGGCACATGCAAATATGCTGCTGACACATGTTAACATGCCGTTTGGTTTGTCAAGAATTTGTCTGTTGAGTTGAGAGCCCATAGGTGTGCCAGCTCTTGCATTCTTTGGTTCTTTTCCTGAATCTAACATTAGCAGGAAACTCACATTGTCCTGAAGAGTGAGCAATTGAGAGGCAGTATATCCCAAAGAAAAAAAAAGGGTTAAAGTCACAAAATCCTTCAAACACGGGGTATGAAATAGTAGAAGATAACAGACACGGAGATAAATTATCCATGACTATGTAGTTGGATGATCTTGAGTGTCTTGCAAGGCACGCCATCACTTTAAGAGACTGGAGACATGGGGCTCACAGAAATTTCCATGTACCTGATAATGCAAATAAACAAAGGGGCATCATTAATTTTAGAGTTTTTGTTAATATAGGAGTTATTTTCCCCAAGAATTTAAGCGATTAACGGTCAGTACAGTGTCAGCATTTGTAAACTTGAAAGTTTGCGTTTGGTGCTTTCCTAAAGAATACAACGAGCTTTCTTTTTGTGGGGACTCTGTCAGTACTCAACAAACGCTTGCTGTGTAGCGGGTAGCTGTGTTGCCTTGTGGTGGACGATACAAAGCTGCTCTCACTGAAACCCATCGCTTGTTAAGATAAAGCCATATCAAAAGTAACCTTAACATTCAGACTAGGCTAGAGTGAAAGGTTAGTGTGCTTATCCAGCACACTGAGCACATTTCACATGACAGGAGTGCAGGGAAGATGAACTTACACAGGAGGAGGGAGGACAAAGGGGAGACGTGCTAGAGAGGTCCTCAGGGCATACAGAACTTCACATAGCTCCGTATTATCTCTCCCCCAGGGCTGTGAATCCTTCACATACTGGAGATGTGGGTTATATTTGAGTGGGTTTTCTTTCTCAGAATCTATCTGGCCAACTTCCCTCCCTCCCTTCTTTCCTTCCTTCCATCCTTCTTTCCTTTCCTTTCCTTCCTTCCCTCCTTCCTTCCTTCCTTTTTCCTTCCTTCCCTTTTCTTCCTTCTTTCCTTCTTTCTTTCTTTTCTTCCTCCCTCCCTCCCTCCTTCTTTCTTTACTTTCTTCCTCCCCTCTCTCCCTTCCTTCTTTCCTTTCTTCCTTCTTCCCTCCCTCCCTCCCTCCCTCCCTCCCTCCCTCCCTCCCTCCCTCCCTCCCTTCTTTCCTTCTTTCCTTCCTTTTTCTTTCCTTCCCTTTTCCTTCCTTCCTTCCTTCCTTCCTTCCTTCCTTCCTTCCTTCCTTCCTTCCTTACTTCCTTCCATACCAATGAAGGAGTCACATTCCCATTTCCTCTGGTGTATGTGCCAACACTCAATGCTGAAGAGCAAGGAGCTTCTGACCCAGCTGGTGACCGCTGAGTGACTTGTATCCAGCCCTTGCCTCTCAACACTTATACGAAACTTCTGTATCTTACTGCAACCACAGGATTCTTTGAACGTCTTTTTGCCATTACTGAGATCAACTGGGTGGCAAGAGCTAGGCAAAGATTTCTAACCCACTACCAATGTCAACTGTGAGCTTTGCTCCTGAAACACAGTCAGACTCATTGGTCTACACGAGTAGTGGCTGTAACGGAGAGTATGGTCTTTTAAAGATGTTATATAAAGAATTTTTATTTTTAATGGTAGTGAAGAGGAAGGGGCACAAAATAGAATTTTTAAAAGAAGAACCAATTGTAACATGACAAATATATATATATTTAAAGGAATTAGGGTTGATAAGAGATTTAACAGCCATTCTGTCCAAACCATTCTCATCTGAGAGTTGGGAGGACGACCCAGTGACTAGAAGTCGTACAGGCACAAGGATCTTGCTCCTGCTGCTGAACAGACTGTTTTCTATGTCTTGAGGAGAATTGAAGTGGAGGATCCTGGTGGCAGTAATGTGACCTTTTGAATGTTTAAGTCACAGGTCTAATGGGTGTTTAGCTGTCTGCTTCCTTCCTACAAGAACGCAGATTGGGTTGTTTCATCACCTTCTGAGCTTACACATGACAGTTCTGTAAACAGAGAGGCTCCTTAGTGGCATTTTCTTCAGCTCTGACCTCAGTGAATGGCCATCTGTTGTTGCTGTCAGCTGTGCCAATAACCACCTGTTTATGTTTAAAGTTTAAACCTAGGAAGCTCCTCACAGTCTTTCACTGTTCTCTCCACTTTCCTCCGAGCCTCCTCCCCCATCTGCCCTTTGTGAAGTGAGCCAAGTCCATCTCAGAAACTCAGAATGGAAAGGCATTGCGCTTGTTTGTGGGACTACACAGTTGGTCAAGATTGGCCTCCACACTTTGTGGTGTGTAGCAGCATTTACCAGTTCACTTGATGCTCGCAGGCCAATGGAAGGGCTACCTCTCTTGTCCTCCCAACCTCCCTCCGAGACAAATGGTAGAAAGGGGAAGGGAAAGGGAAATGCTTTCAAATAATTGGTTTATCTCAGTCTTATCATCTAGAAAGGCAAGCTTATATGACTTACAGAAAAGTCGTTGACCTGGATATGACTGTGAATTTCTGTCTTTATGACAGTTGGGAAGCTGAGTCAGGAAAGTCACTGCAAATTTGAAGTCATCCTGGGATTCACAGTGACATCTTATCAGTCAGTTAATCAACCAATCCACCAATCAGTCAAGAAATAAACAAACTAATTTTAAAAGAAAAATTCATGAACACACAGCTTTGTGAAAAGGGTTACATTGGACAGATTGAGGAATTTCTGTTTTTAAGTACGTTGTACAGATATGTATGATAAGTGTATACTAATGTGGGCATTCCTTCCTTGGGAGAACTGTTAAAGTTCCTCAGAGGCAGGGACTCAAGTCCCAGTGGCTAAAGCTGAACCCACGGCTGCATCTCCCCCTCTGATGTCTTCTCTCTGTGTGTCCTTCAACACTGGTGAACTTCAGTGATTTTGCAAAGTCCGATGTGCTGGAAGTTGCTACACGACTTTCAGTACCACTTTGGTATCACTGCAGCCCATGACGCTCCTCTGGCAGCCATCTTCCTGCCATTGCTTCCCACCCTCTGTGTTAAGTAGATTAGCATCTTATGAATTCAGAACTTTAGAGACCCACCCCTCCACCCCCACCCCCCGCTCCCCAGGCGATCCTAACTGCTCTTCCCCTCTCAACCATTTTCCCGTTGTTCATACCATCCACAAGGCTTGGCTCTTATTTTACTTCTTCTGTTCAGTGGCAGCAATCATTCTTTTAAGAATGTCCTCCAGTCCCCTACACTTAAAAGGCTGTTATCTCACTGGCTGAGGTACAGTTGCTCATGCTTGTAAGGCTAGCACTTGGGAGGTGGAGACAAGAAGGTTAGGATGAAGGTGACAGAGAGAGACACCTTCACAAAAGCCAACAGCCCTCCCCAAACGATAACAAGATCACGCCCTTCCAACAATTCTTTCCCACCTAGTCATCCATTCCAAATCAAGGTGATTTCAATATTGATTTATATTCATATTTACCTTTAACACTTTTCCTGTAGCGCTCAACAAAACCTTCAGCTGTTCCCACTCTAAAGATGAAGGGGAAGACGGGCATGTAAGGGTTACCGTTCCACACTTCATTTAAGGTGTCTGTAGAATGTCAAGTCTTTTGTCACAGCTGAAATGCGTTGCCGTGGGGACACAGAAGGAGCGAGTGACTCATACTTGAGAGGGAAACGTTTTGATCAAGATTTTTATATTAGTTTATTTGTTCGTGATACATCTCCACCACAGCTTCCGCGCTCTCTCCTCTCCTCCCAGTCCTCCCCGCTTACCTCCCTTCCCCTCCCTTGCTCCTCAGAGAAGTGGAGACACCCCCATAGATGTCAAGCCACCTTGGCCTGTCAAGATGCAGATAGGACTAGGTGAATCTTCTATCAAGGCAAGAAGGGACCGCCCAGTGAGGGGAAAGGAATTAGAAGGCAGGCAGCAGAGTCAGAGACAGCCCTGATCCAGCTGTGAGGAGACCCACATGAAACCAAGCTGTAACATGTGTAGGGGGACTAGATCTGCCCCATGCATGCTGTCTGGTTGGTGGTTGAGTCTCTGTGAGCCTCTATGGGCCCAGGTTAGTTGATTCTGTAGGTTTTCTGCGCTGTCCTTGACCTCTCTGGCTCCTTCAGTCCTTCCCAGCTCCCCTCCCCCCGCCCCTTTTACAAGATTCCTTAAGCTCTGTCTAATGCTTGACTGTGGGTCTCTGCATCTGTTTCCATCAGCTGCTGGATGAAGCCTCTCATATGACTGCTAGGCTAGGCTCCTGTCAGCAAGCACAGCAGAATGTCATTAATAGTGTCAGAGGCTGGCTCCCTCTAGCATGGCATGGGTCTCAGGGTAGACCAGTCGTTGGTTGGCCATTCCTCCAGCTTCTGCTCCTTCTTTATTCCTGAACATCTTATAGGCAGGACATAATGTGAGTCAAAGGATGTTTGGCTGGTCTGGTGTCCCCATCCTTCCAATGGAAGTCTTGCCTGGTTTCAGGAGGTGGCCACTTCAGGTTCCATATCCCCTGTTATTAGGAGTTTTTGCTAGAGTCACCCTCATTGATTTTGGGGGGTTTCCATTGCTCTGGGTTTTTAACTCTTCCCAGAGATCCCCCAACATCCATTCCACCTCTCTCTCCTGGTTCTCTCTCCCTCAGTCTTCCCCACATTTGATCCCTTCTGTTCCCTTCCCTACCCCCTCTCCTACCCAGTTCTCTCCCTCCCTCCCTCCCTCCCTCCCTCCCTCCCTCCCTCCACGACTGATGTCCATTTTACTTCCCCTTCTCAGTGAAATTTTATCATTTTCCCTTGGTCCCTCCTTGTTACTTAGCTTCTTTGGATCTGTGGGTTGTATTATGCTTATCCTGTATTTTATGCCTAATATCCACTTATAAGTGAATGCATACCATGTTTATCTTTCTGGATCTGGGTTAACTCACTCAGGATAATATTTTCTTGTTCCATCCATTTGCCTAGAAATTTCATGATGTCATTGTTTTAATAGCTGAGTAATATTCCATTGTGTAAATGTACCACATTTTCTTTATCCATTCTTTGGTTGAGAGACATACTAGGTTATTTCCAGTTCCTGTCCAATAAAGCTGCTATGAACACAGTTGAGCAAGTGTCCTTGTGATATGGTAGAGCAAATTTTGGGTATATTCCCAGAAGTGGGATAATTGGGACCTGAGGTAGAACTATCCCCAATTTTCTAAGAAACTGCCAAATTGATTTCCAAAGTGGTTGTACAAGTTTTCACTCCCACCTGCAATGAAGGAGTGGTCTGTTTTGTCCACATCCTTGCCAGCATGCGCTATCCCTTGAGGTTTTTGTTATTGTTTTTGTTTTTGTCTTGTTATTGTTTTTGTTTTAAACTTAGCCATTTTGGAGGGGGTAAGATGGAATCTGAGTCGTTTTGATTTGCATTTCCCTGATGACTGAGAATGTTGAATCTTTCTTTAAGCGATTCTTGGCCATTCGAGATTTCTTGGATGATAATTCTCTGTTTGGCTCTGTACTCCATTTTAAAATTCGGTTTGTTGACATCTAACTTCCTGAGTTTATAAAGGACCCAAAATATTTTGGATATTAGCCCTCTGTCAGATATAGGGCTGGTAAAGATCTTTCCCATTCTGTAGGCTGCCATTTTTTTTCCTTATTGATGGAGTCCTCTGACTTACCAAAGCTTTTCAGTTCATTGAGATCTCATTTATTCATTGTTGATCTAGGTGCCTGAGCTGCTGGTGTTTTGTTTACAAAGTTGTCTCTTGTGCCAATGCATTCAAGGTTATTCCCCACTTACTCTTCTATCAAGTTCAGTGCATCCAGTTTTATGGTGAGGTCTTCGATCCATTTGGACTTGAGTTTTGTTCATGGTGATAGATATGGATCTATTTGCATCCTTCTATATGCAGACATTCAGTTAGACCAGCACCATGTGTTGAAGATGCTTTTTTTTTTTCCATTGTATAGTTTGGTCTTCTTTGTCAAAAATCAAGTGTCCAAAGGTGTGTGGGTTTACTTCTGGATCTTCACTTTGGGGCCACTGATCAACCTGTCTGCCTTTATACCAATGCCATATGGTTTTATTTACTATTGATCTGTAGTACAGCTAAGATCAGGTATGGTGGTACCTCTAGAAGTTCAAGGTTTTAAGAATGAGGACTTATAGGAAATAAATAAGAGGCGGAGTTCAGATGAATGAATGACAAGAGCAAACACTGGAGTCTGAGAACCTTGCAAGTTCCATGGTCTCAGAGCCTGGAGGCAAGTGATACAATACCATTGTCTTTGTTCTAGGGATCTCCAGGAACTTGATGACAGCACCCAGCTCCCCCTGCTTTGTCACTTCTCAGAAACAGCTGAAGGGCTCACCACTATCCGGGCCTTCAGGTGAGTAACACATCTTCAGATTGCCAATGAGGGGCAAATCCATTCACAAGTGTCTATCAACAAATAACAGCTAACTGACACCCTTTTGAAGGCATACTGTGTTGCTCATAGTGAACTACATAGCAGGAATAAGAATGAACATCATTGATTAGGGTTACTTATCTGAAAAATTTAAGAGTACAGAATGAATTGACCCAGTGGAAAGGAATTAGCTGAAGCTTCCAATAAAACACTTACACAATGAATCCAGCCAGGCATGGTGGTGCACACCTTCAATCTTAGTACTTGGTGATTGTGGTGGTGGAGTTCTTGACAGGAGCACCAAGAGTTCAAGGCCAGCCTAGGGAACAGAGAACGTTCAAAACCAGCCTGGAGTCCATGAAAGCCTATCTCAAAAATACAACAAAAGAAAGAAAAAGAAGAAAGAAAGAGAGAGAGAAAGAAGGAAGGAAGGAAGGAAGGAAGGAAGGAAGGAAGGAAGGAAGGAAGGAGAAAGAAAGAAAACAATCCAAGCTTCTCTATGTTTATAAGCAGCAATAACTAAGCTTCCATGGACCAAGCTACTTCCTGTTCAAGTTAGATCATAAAAGTGGCATTACTGGCCATTTTCTTTGATCTAGAAAACTGATATTTTAAAGCATTGCATCTTCTTTCCACCCTATTACAAATGTGTATTGATTTAGATCAGAGATTTGTCCAACCTAAGATGTTTATTTTAAGAATATGGGAATGGTTAACAGAATGGATCATTAAGAAGAAACCTTTGAAAACATTATGTATGATGAGAATTCTACATAAATCTATGTAAGTTTCATTTACCCAATTCATACCTCACATCCTATCATGTTTTCTCCACATGGAATGTAAAGCCTCTTACAGAGAATTTCAATATTAATTATTGGTATTGAACATACAGTTATTGGCATAACTTTATAGTATAATAGTACTTGGCAGGGACTATCAATAAATATAGCATATTGAAGATTACTTTTGCTACCAAGCTAGTCCTTTCCAATTAGTTTATACAAGAAATATTTATTAGAATAGTATATAATGATATAACTGAGTACTATTCTTATAGATAAATAAATATTGAATACACATGGCTGTTTATTTCCATCCCAATTATAAGTCAGTCTTTACTTTGCCAGTGTGTGATATTATTTTATGTCCCATATGAGTGTTTACATGAGTATGTTTTCATTATCTGTTTTATTTAAAATATTTTCATGCTAATTACTTAATCTCTTCCAACTAGAATACAAATTCTGAGAGAACAGGATTTTCTTCTCACTGATAATATACCCCGAGTTGGGAAATGCTTTTTATATTTGTTTAGTGAGCTTGGTGTAGGCTCTGTCCTAAGGGAGAGATTGTTTCAGGGATAAAGATGATAGTATAGTGAGACCTATGGAGGTGTACCACACAGACAGCTGTATCAGAGGGTTGGGTGGCCTCTTGTTTCAAAAGTAGATGGAGATACTTGTTGGACAATGGACCTTTAAATGAGGACTAGTTGAGATGGATGGTAAAGGCGACAGAGGGTCCAGAGGAAAAAGCATGAAGAATTCTATTTTATGTATAACTCAAATCCAGTGTCACATGATCCCAAGGTGGAGGTCATCACAGTGAAGCTTGAGAACATGGAGGCTGGTGCTCACAGGGAAGGAGCGAGTTCCTCTGTGTGGAACTTGGATGTTGTTCTTTCTGTGTTGTGGAGTCATTGAAGAGTCTCAACAGGAAACTGACACAATCACAGTCATGTTAATTACAACAATTGTCTCATCAATGGTAAGTCAGGGTGACTGAAGCTAAAGGTAGGAAGAAGCCAGGAGGCCATGTTGAGGCACAGTCTTACAAGAAGCCTCATTGTGAAGGACCTTAATTCAGACTGGTCCTCCTCTTCCCAAGATTCCAGTGAAGAAATAATATTAAGCACACTTCTCAGGGAAGACCTTGTCTTCATAGGAAGGGAGAGGAATTCATACCAGTTGAGAAACTAAACCACATAAGGAGGCAAAGGCTTAGGGTTGTCGGAAGACTTTGTGTTTAGTCTGAGAATTTCACAACAGTAAAGACATGTATCAGAAAGGCACTGTACAACTTGAACATGGATGGAAGTATCACAATAGTGAGCATGTTAAAAAATTGAATGGACAACAGTAGTTAAAAACAGAAAAAAGAAAAAAAAAACAGAAAAAAGTTAAAGAAGTTAAAGGTATCCTTTGGATATAGAAACCACAATGCTATTTATGATCTTAACAATAGCAGAATTGGTTCAGGAGTAGCAAAATCAGAAGTCAGAAGCTGGTGGACTCATTAGAATTGCTGGTGTAGGGAGAGTTAAAAGATCTCTACTCCAGGAGTGTATTAAGGCATTATTTTTTTAAAAGAGAGTAATGAGCTAGAGATGTTTGATGGATGATGGGAAGATGCGAGGGGTAGGCAGGATCCGGGAAGTTGATGGAGCAGGTTTCAGTAGCACATTGACAGGGATGTGGCTGGTCAGAGGGGCAGCTTTTCTGGAAGGGGATTTTGTACAGTGTGCTTTTGAGAAAGCATGGTGTGTGAGTGAGTGTGTGTGTGTGTGTGTGTGTGTGTGTGTGTATGGGGGTGCATCAGGAAGCTAGGGATGGACAGCAGGACTCAACACCTCAGAACCTCCACTTTCTCCCGGCGGGACAACATGGGTCATCTGAAACTGCCAAGGATGGGTCATCTGAAACTGCCAAGGATGGGTCATTTGAAACTGCCAAGGATGGATCAACTGAAACTGCCAAGGATGGGTCATCTGAAACTGCCAAGGATAGGAGTCAGGGAGATCATCTTGGAGAATCCGAAAAAGGTTTAGAAAAAAAGGAGAAAATAGACCAGAGCAAGGTCCAACTTCTTAATTTTCCTCTTGCACTAAACACACAGGTGAAATTGAATTAATAGTACATTAAGAAAAGCTCTAGACAGCTGTAAGAATAGCAGAATATTACGCCTTACCTTTTATGCTTGAATAATAGATGTGCCAAAGAAGGATTCTCTAACTTCCATCTAAAAGTATCTTGTCTATTAAGTATTATAAACCATAGTGTTTTCAATGATGATAAGTATTTTTAAAAGACAGCGGTAGCCTACCTGCTGGGGATAAATTTCTAGAATCACTGGGGTTGGTACTCATTATCAAGAATAAAGCTGTGCTTAGGGCCTGAAACATTCAGTGCTTAAGATACGTCACTGCTCTCACAGAGGATCTGAATTGGGTTTCTCACACCTCTATCTGGTGGCTCACAACAGCTTCTAATCTAAAACCTCCTTCTGTTATTCACAGGGAACTATATTCATGTGCATCTAAGTATGTACACACACATAAGTAAAATTAAAATAGGTCGTAGAAAAACACTTGAAAAGAACTGAGCATGTGATTTCCCATATCTGTTCCTTTCCTATGTCTACCCAGTGTCCCCTGGGCCAGCTTCCTCAAAAAGCCCTCCTTGGAGTGGGCCTTATGTTCCCTTTGCACTTGGGGCACACTCACACGTCACAGGAAATCTATAGTCATTTACAAGGAAGGTATCTAAATTAGACTATGTTGTCAGTGACCTTTGCCACTGCTTCATTTGTGTGTGTGTGTATGTGTGTGTGTATGTGTGCATGTGTGTGTGTGTCTGGCATTTGTGTGTGTACGTGTGTGTGTCTGATATTGGTGTGTGTGTATGTGTGTGTGTCTGACATTTATGTGTGTGTCTGACATTTGTGTGTGTGTGTGTATACGTGTGTGTGTCTGACATTTGTGTGTGTGTGCATGTGTGTGTCTGACATTGGTGTGTGTGTGTATGTGTGTGTGTCTGACATTTGTGTGTGTGTCTAACATGTGTGTGTGTGCATGTGTGTGTCTGATATTGGTGTGTGTGTATGTGTGTGTGTGTGTGACATGTGTGTGTGTCTGACATTTGTGTGTGTGTGCATGTGTGTGTGTGTGTGTGTGTGTGTGTGACAGAGTAAAGGTCTAAGGATGTTCAGAAGTGGACTGGATGTGGATGAGAAGACACAAGCTGAATGCGTCAAAGTTTCCATTAGGAAAACAGAAGGTTTCTTGCCAAGCAGAAACAGAGGAATGCTCCCTGCGCGTTCAGCCCTCCTCCCTCTGCTCCAGGCTGTTGCCAGTTCCCTACAAATGTGGAGTGATAGAAACGACACAGCTCAGCAGAGGCAAGCAGGTCCCAGACAGAGCACACTGTCAGGATCACAAGCTCTGATCTACTGGATGCATTTGTCCTGGGTGGTGAGAACACCTATCCAGGAGAACCCTGGATCTTCTCACTCCTGTTTCCTGTTAGGGCACCTACAATGTCTTGTTCACTCCAGGAACCTGCCCCCTTCCCCAAATAAAACCTACTCCCAGACGTCTTCCCTATGCTCCAGGAAGCCAGGGTTAGCCCTTGCCTTCTCCCCATCTCCTCTTCCTGGTTCTCTATTCAGATCCTCCAATGTAAATCTCTCCTTTATGCTCTTAGGCTCCTGAAAGGAAGGTCCTGGGCTGCCTCAGACTCACTAGCTAGCAAGATTTCTCCCACCCTGAGAAAGACACATCTTGTTCATTGTATATCTCCAGAACCTAGCACAGTGTCTTCCTTGCTGTGGAGAAAGGAGGCTTAGATGCAAATATAGCCAGTATTCCTCTAGCAAGCAAGTTTACCTAGCACGTTCCTGGCAAGCATGGAAATGGGAGCCTTACAAAGACCATCACAGTTTGTTCTCACTGTTGCTGTGAATCCTAGAGCCTCAGAGGCCACTCCGCCTTCCAGCTCCTCACTACAGTCACCCCTCTTAAGGTCACGTGGAAGACAGACACGCTCCTTGGACTGTTCAGTCCCAAGCCATGGTGTTGCCATTCTTTGACATAGGTCCCCCTGGACGTGGCATTTAGTTCAAGGCTGCATAGCTCAAATCGAAGTAATGGTTTGGCTCTCACTGCTAAACTCTGATCGTCGTAGATCAGACACTGCTGTCTCACCAAATTATCTCTCTGGCTTGGCACACTAGAATGGTCAGATTGATTGGAGAGATACCAAAGATCTGCTTTATATTGGCCTGTATGGACTCTGATGGTGGGCCAAAAGTACCCCGCCCAGGACTTCTTCGTCCTTTGATACAAGTGATGAGTTATTTAAAAGTTTTGCAATTTTACTGGAAGATTTTACAGGAATGGGGGATTCTTTTAGCAAGTAGGGCTCACTAGTGAGTGGGTCAGTAATTCCTTACAAAATGGCCTATAGATGGTTTATGTCAGAACAGCCGTGGCCACAGGGAGGAAAGAAGCTAACTCAGCTGGGTATGAAACCAACTTTCAAACCAGTTGCTTGTCAGCTCTGTTTTGTCCCTCTGTTATTTAAGGAAAGTGGTTACAAAGTCAGGATATGTTTGTTACATAGAAAAGATATGTTTCTTTTTTCTTTTCAGTGTGTATGTGTGAAATTGTACCCAGGATGTTCAAGTGCTTAAGGGTCTTCTTAATTTTTAAAACAAACTTTCTATGGCATATATTCATGGTACATGGTAGTGCAAGGGGGTTGAGGTATAGGGTGAGACGTGCTCACACAGGATATACGCTTGCTTGAAGGTTATTGCTAGTTCTGCTATTAAAGCAAGCCACGCAGAATTGGGTTTGATCATGTTAAGCAACAGGGATGAGCCTAAGTTTCCCATGGACATCTGACGTCTCTCCATCACCACGACCATTAAGGTGAGAAATCTCCCAACCCTAGAGGATGAAGGATTTTCTCTGATGTCACTCAGAGTATTTACAGTGCCTTGTTCACCCCCAAAACCCAGCTTCATTCCTAAAGCTACTCCCAGACAGTCTTCCCTGTGCTCTGGGAAGCCTGGCTTGACCCTTCTCTCTTCCCACTCTCTGTCTCTATCCAGATCACCCAAAGTAAGTCTCCTTCGCTTTCACAGGGTCACTGCAAACAGACCCTGTGCTGTGCCAGCCATCTGTGAGAAGATCCCTCAATCTTCTGCTCCTTGGCACCCTACTGTCTTTCTTTGGTTTAAAAAAAAAAGCCAAAGAAAAGAATATATTTGAAGGGATATATTTACCTGTTGTAAATGCATGGTTTTCTGTCTCCACTGGTTCTCATCCAGCCCAGCTCAACATCATTTGGAAAAATGAAATAAACCCCTCAAACACAGGTAGAACATACTGTGATTTCTGTAGCCCGGATGGCATAGGCCAAGTCTCACAGCATGGGATCCATCAATACTGTGGCATCACAAAGTGACCTTTAATGAAGATTTGTCATAGCAGTGGCTTCTTTTCCTAGCTGTAGCATGAAAACGGAGCAAACACTTTCCCCCTTGGACTCTATCCAGAACTCAGCAGAGCGACTCTGGAGTCCACTTGCCTGTCACGCATCCTATCCATGTGTCACTCTGTTACAAACCATTCAGTAGTTAACGGTGACTGGCTTTTTCTAATTCTCCTGTTAGGTGACTAACATTGTGGTGTCTTTGTTTTCTGAAGGCATGAAACCAGATTCAAGCAACGCATGCTGGAGCTGACAGACACGAACAACATTGCCTACTTATTTCTCTCAGCAGCCAACAGATGGCTGGAGGTCAGGACGGTACGTTCATTATGTTCCTTGTGCGATTTCGTAATGGAAACCAAACAGACAAGAGGCTTGGCGTGGAGAGGCAGATGTTTGGTGGAACTAGCCTTCTACGGAGAGTCAGGACCAGACCTCCATTGACTGGACTTTAAAATAGATCAGGTTTGGTTTTGTTCCAGATGAAATTTATTTCCATGTTGTAGCTAATCACACACACACACACACACACACACAAATGCCCCCAAAGCAAAAATCACTCTGTGTTCTTTATACCCTCCGAACTACCTAAGTTTACAGGATAGTAAATAGTTATACAATGCCATTCTTTTTTTTTGTAAGACAATTTGAAAAGTGACCAGGTACACTGATGTCCTTCACTGATCCAGACAAGCCTGTAAGGGAAGGTGAATTTCTTTGTTTTAAGCCAATGGAGGGCTACGTTAGTACAAAACTGTCAGTCATCTATTGCTGTCTTCTCTGCTGTGTGACACACAGGAATAAGCACAGATTCTGGCGCAGTATAGACTTCATGTCCCAGATTAAGTTCTTGCCGTGCCAGCTCCCTCTTCATTTATAAAGTAAGAATAAAAACATGTACCTCATGGACGTGTCCCTAAAATAACAACGAAAGCGACGGAATTGCCCTAGTATGCTAGTCTAGCTTGATTTGTTGCTGTGATAAAATATGCTATCAAAACACAAGTGAGGGAAGAAAGGGGCTTATCTCAGCTTACAATTCCAGCTTAGCCTCCCTCATTGTGGGAAGTCCAGGAAGAAACTTTAAAGAACTAGTCCTATCATATCCACTGTCAAGGGCAGAGAGAGAGAGAGAGAGAGAGAGAGAGAGAGAGAGAGAGAGAGAGAGAGAGAGATGCAATACAATCTCACGCACTTGCTTCCTCTACTCTTACACATTTCAGGACACCTGCCTAGGGGGTGGCACTGCCCACAGTGGTGTAGGACTTTCTACATCAATTAACTTAATGGACACAGTTTCCCACAGACATGCCCAAGGACTACCCAGTGTAGATAACCCCTCACTGGAACTCTCTAGCCAGGCGACTCTAGGGTTTTTCAAGTTAATCTAAGTCCCTGCTGTAGATTATTTGTATCTCCAACCAGATGCAGATTTAAAAATAAAAACCCATAACCAGAGAAGGTAGATGATATAAGAAGTTTAAAGGGGTCAAAATGAAGACTCCCAAGTTCAAGAGTGGTCATAAAATACATTGATACAGATTGATAGTCTTAGACCACCCAGGTCTCTAGTTACTCTGACTTCTCATTGGTTGACAAAAGTGGTGAAGATTCTTCATTACCAGTGGAGAAGACCCTTTATCACCATGTCAGTGAGAGCTCATTGACCAACTGAACACAAAAACCAACAACTAAAGCATCTTTCAGGATGGTGTGAAGGCTGGAAAAATCAGGACAGAGTTACTTAGGAGTTACAGACTCCTGAAAGTTAGATACATGGTTGCATAAAATCTATAACAAAACCCAAGCTTGGTTTCCAGATTCCATCTAGACCACTATTCTTTGTTTGAAGTTTCTGTTTTCTTTCTTCTTTTAAAGATCCCCATTATTCTCTGGGGAGAAATATCATATTGGAATAGTAGAACTAACAGAAGAAGATCTCTGTGGGTGGATTTTCAGAAGTGTAATGTGACAATGACAGTAGTTGTCTTTGAGTCTGGTCTTTCTTAGCTTGGAGATTAGGCGTGATGCTTAGGGGTAAGTCGTTTTCCTTGGATGCGAGATGTCTATGGCTGCTGCCCTTAGCACTTCCCAATGGCAGGTTCACAGACAAGTGTAGGAGAAGAATCTTCATGCAAACCATATGTCCTGTTCTTAGAGCCAAACCAAGATATCAGCACCCGAGCCTGCCAGGAAAGGGAAGGGCAGGGCAAACTAGAGAGAAACAGCAGCCAAGTTCAAAGCGGCTGCGTCTGACCCAGAATTTTAACCCCACCCCCCCAAGAAAAAGCAACCAAATCTACCTGAGTATAAACGAATTCAGTTTCCTTACAGACTAAAGAAGGGATTGCGTTTTTAAATGGCAGGGGTAGACTCGGTCCTTCATTCCACAGCTCCCTGACACAGTGAAAGACATTACATGAAACAGCTCCTAAACATCTGCTCACAAGTACTTGCTCTCTTCTGGCTTCGTCAAGTACCAGGTGTGAATGTGGTACACACGCACACACACACACACACACACACACACAGGGAGAGAGAGAGAGAGAGAGAGAGAGAGAGAGAGAGAGAGAGGTAAAACACCCTTACACTTAAAATAAGTTTATTTAAAACTAAGTGCTGTAGTACAGAAACATATGTCACAGATGGATTGTCACATAAAGCAACGCTTTTTTGCCCACGTGGCTTCATTACTGTGGGTGTGTGGAAGGGACCTCTTCATTGTATCTGTAACTTTAGCCTCACATAAGTAGGGTTTTGTCAGAGAAAATGAACGGCGAAGTCAGGGCCTTGGAGATGAAAGTGTGAGTTGTTCTCAGCTCTATAACTCGATGAGCTCTGGTTTGTAAGTCCTTGGAGGGTAGAGAAAAGTAAGGAAAGTCTTTATTTGGCTCAAAAAAACAAAAATACATTGATCTTATCTGCACTGTTCACACAGCCCTTCATGCCCCTCTCATTAACCACAGAGTCCAGGAAATCAGCAGGAACACCTGCTCTGAGTGAATAGTCACCATATTTTCAGAACAGACACAACTAACAGGGCAGAAGGAGGGTCATGGCATTGGGCATTAATTAGTCAGGCAGCTTTTCTGGAAGCTTCTAAGAGGGCTGGAAGCCTTAGTATAGAAAGGAGAAAGCTTGACTTCAGAGCTTCCTGTGGCTGTGAGTCCCCCATTTCCTCTTCTCAAACACTTCTTGATTTCAGAACCCCCACCCCTACCCCCTTGCTGCTGGCAGAAAATCCCCATGAGAAGGGAGGGAAGGAAATCAGAGCAGATGGAGGTTGTTGAATTGGGGAAAAGATTCCTGGGCTCCATCCAGCTTTAAGATTTTGTCTAGTAAACTCCTGATGCTTGCTTCTTTCCCCGTTCATGTTGAATAAGGGTTCAGAAAATCCCGAGGCTTAGGAGACAGCGTCAACAGATAAATTGCCAACACACAAGTCTGAGGAGAAGAGATTGGATCCTAGAACCCCAGCTCCTGGGGGCTGTTGTAATCATAAAAAGATAAAGAACTATAAGAATAGATGCTCTATAGGGGTGTGGGGAGGTGTGAGGGAAGGGGTGCCTCAGTTTATTTAGGGCATGGGGGGAGGGTAGCAGAGGCAGAGAAAGGCTGAGAGAAGGGGAGGCTGGTGATGACCACGTGGAGAGATGGAAGAGAATGGGGAGAGGGGGGGAGCAAGAGGCAAAGTTCAAGGGAGAGACAAGAACAAGAGAAGCAAGAGAGAGGCAAGAGAGGGAGGAGGGGCCAAGCAGCCCCTTTTATAGTGGGCTAGGCCTACCTGACTGTTGCTAGGTAACTGTGAGGAGGAGCATATCTGGCTGTTGCCAGGTAACTGTGGGGATGGAATCCAGACAGAATACCAACAGGGGCCACCTGCCATCCCAGCACTGGGGAGGCAGAGAAGGAATTCCCAGGCAGGCTAGTTAGACTAGAGGAGTTAGCCAGCTCTGCCACAGTAAAGGCACATGTCACCATACACACACACACACACACACACACACACACACACACACACATAGGCATACATATGCAAATGCAAACACATGAAAAGAAAAGGAGAAATAGAAAGAGTTAAGGCCATCCGAGTTATTGTCTTTCCTTGGTTCTATGGTTTCTGTGTGGAAGACTTCATCTTGCCTACCATATTCATTTCCCATTCGCTTAGGATTGAGAAAGCATAAGAAAGGTTTTAACACATCCACGGGGTGAACGAAGGGATAAAGGGACTTACTTGACTGGCAGACAAATAGCAAGAGCAGGGCCACCCTGCTTGCCTTGGCAGGGGAAAGAACTGTTTTCCTATCAGTGCTGAGTGAAGTGGCCAGGGTTCTGTGTATGTCCCCAGGGCCTGGCCTTTGAACACAGCTTACTTATGTCCTCTCTTCATCCCTCCATGTTAAACAATTCCAGTTCTCTGGCATTGGTGTATCCATTTGCAAAAACTGTGTAAGTCTATCTACACACAGGCTGTGGTTCCAAGGCTTTGTCGTGATGTGTGGTAGAAGGCTGAAAGAAAATTCCCATCAAGAAGCCAACACAAACAAACAACACAAGAAGTCAGTAGGCACGCCATGCGGAAGTGAAAATAGTTGCTTAGTCTGTCTTCAGTCTGTTTGGTGAGACAGCCAAGAGCTTTCCAGCTCCTCAGTAGACAGGGCTGCAATCACTGCAATCTGAGTCCCTAATATAATTTTCCTGTTCCCAAGTGCTAGAGAGGAGACACATTTCTAAGGACCAGTGGGGAAAGGGGGAGGCTATAGTGTTCCGTTGCTGCTGATTGCAGAGAATTACAGTTTTCAGTATAACCCCAAGTACAGATAGATATCATGGGCTTACTGAAATTGGACCAGAGCTTTCTCTACAGCCAATAGGAATCAAGGGCTTCCCTTCCAGAAGCACTGGCTTTACATGATCAGATTACAGTTCAGGGGTGGCTAGAGGAGCTTTCCTCCGAAAGACAAGGACTTAGTCCAGTCCCTGCGCCCCCAGAACACAAGAAGCCAGGCATGGCAGTGTGCTGTTCTTATCCCAGTACTGAGGAGCTGGAGACAAGCCCACCCTGGGGCTCACTGGCTCACTACTTGGTGAGTTTCATGCCTTAAAACACAAAGTGGACAGAACCTCATACACACACACACACACACACACATACACACACACACACACCTGCATTCACATGTGCACATGCACACTAAACATCACACACACACACAATTATAGTTTGGCACTATGCACATGACATGGTGGGGATAAGCTCTCCCTTGAGAGTGGGTAATTCATGTACTTAGGTTTATTTCCTAACGGAATCTCACTGTGGGAGGTGTCTGTCACCAAAAAGGTTGGTTAAGATGTGTTGGGCCTGAGCAGAAGGCTTGCTAGTCCTAATCCCTAAGTGTCCTCTGTCTTCTCTGTAGATCTTCAGACCATTGACTTCTGTTTTCTTAATTTATTACCTTTAAACTATTTTGCTATTGACATATACTTTGAAGAACTGGAAGAGAGATAAAATGCTAATCCATTGCCTGTGTGTGTTCGTGTTACTAGCACGGGATTTGGAGGACAGGGAGCCGGCTTGGACGTCTCTACCTTTGCTAAGTCTCACCTTCCTAGTTCACTGTGTGCTTGAAAGGACTCATCCGAAGCGTAGCAAGTCTCTGTAAGACATCTTGATAAATATCTTGCACACACACAAAAAAGCATCTCTTGTGCAGATCAAGTTATCATTCTAGTTACATACTTCAGAAGGTTTCTAAATCTTTAGAAAATATGTTGCTTTGTTTTTAAAACTTTCTTATGTATGTATGTGTGTATGTGCGGGTGTGGGTGTGTGTGCACACGCTTGCACAAATGTGTATCCTCTTAGAATTTAAAACACAGAATTACATGTATGCATGATTTTATGGAACTACATACAATTTAAGAACTGCAAACGAAAGAGAACATGTTTGCCTTTGTTAGACTGTCTGGGGGGGTGGGTACTTAACACTACATTTGCATCTGCCTTTGAAAGTGACGTCACTTTGATATCCTTTGTGGATAAAAATAACTTCATTGAGAGGATGCATTTTTTTAACGGCGGGTGAGCTCACCTTGTGCCTTATTCCATGAAGCACAACTGACCTTTTGGATTCATTCAGCATCGGTCTCCTTGCCTGTGATGAGTCAGACAGTCAGAGATCCCGACGTCCAAAACTCTGGTTCCTCGGAGAGTAGAGGCACCATGAGCACTTGAGGAAACAAGTAACTTTGAGAAAACTAAGCAGGACATGTTGACAGAAAGCCACCCTAGGGCTAGAGCCAGCAGCCAAGAGAGAAAAGGTGGCATCGAGAAGGAGCCAGGGCCCAGGGACTGCTGAGGAGAGGCGGAACAAGGAAGGAGTCTCAGGTGCTATCAGAGCAGGGAGCATACAGAAGTTGGAGGATAGTGACAGAAGACTCAATAAACCACTGGGGCTTGTGATTATTATTCATATAAGTTGGAGGCATTGATTAGTATAAAAGGGAAGTATGTTAGTTGATATATACTGTCAACAGAATATGAACAAATCTGAATGAGGCTTTTTCTTTTCAAAGGTACCAACTGTCAGGTGGCAGAGCGTAGAAATTAAATCACCCAAGTCAAGGCCTTAGTGTGCACGACACACAGAAGTTTCCTAGGAACTTGAGCCCCAGTATCTTTGAATTCCACCAGGCACATCTTGTGGAACTTTACCTTAGGCTCACCTTGCTTTATGAAACATATCATTGAAACTCTTTGTGAATCCTTTTATTTTATTTTGAAAACTTAAAAACTTATAAATGTGTATGTGCATGAAAATACATGTGAATAAAAGTGCCTTTAGAGTCAAGAAGAGGGCCTATGATCCCTGGAGCCACGATGTGGATGCTGGGAATTGGACTTGGGTCCTCTCAGTTCCAGCCTCTGTGTGAATCTGCTTAAAAGATGTTATATAACCTGGGAACCTACCACATCATGTTGAGACTGTGAAATTTAGCATAGAAGGCTTATAGGGGGAATCCTATAACTATAAATGTTTTTTAAAGTACATGGGAATTCTTTGCCGTTTATAGACGATAACAGCAGGGCCTAAACGAGAAGGGCTCTGTGCTGTGCAGTCGTCTCTTCAAGCAAAGGGGAGAAGAGCCCTGACTGAATGAATGTGCTGTTGGCAATGGCTCTATCAGAAACAGCTACCAAAGAATTTACTACTCAGTGATGTTTACTGCTTCAATAGGTTAGCTCTGTGTGATTGCTATTTAAAAACCCCTTTGCAACTGTCAGGGGATTTGATGTGGAATTTTATCTTAGTGCCTGTTCTGACCTCTAGTACTCTATGATGCACACTGATTTTTAAAGCTTGCTTCAAGCACTTGAAAAATTATCCATTAAGTAAAAGCAATCTCAATTCCCAGGACAGCAAAACATAACTATGATGTCATCCTTTTCAATGTTTCGGTGGATTAGGCACAATTTCTACTTTTCACAAAGGAAACGTAGATGCAAAGGCATCTAAATTAGTTACCTGAGCATAGTAGCTGCTAACTGGCAAAGCTAATATCTGAACAGTCTCATATGTCAAGACTGGACTCATGGTGGGCTCTGCAGCAGCACGATGTTTGTTAGTGTTTGATACAGGTACCAGTGCACGCAGGGGGCCACTGGAGACACTTCCTTCTTTGTTTTTAGCACATTAGATACCACTAACTACTACTACTTCAACACTACTACTTCTATCTTATCTTCCATCGGTGATACGTTTTTAGAGGGATTGGAGCTCTCTCTAGCTGCAGGAGTTCACTAATTGTGACTTGAGATAATCATGTCTGAAAGTCTGTTTCCGGGACAAGTGGCGCATGATTATGATAAAGCAGAAACCATGCTCATACAGTTGGGGAATGGGATTAGAAGAGGCTTAGATGAGTGGATGTCTTTTAGTCGACTCCGAGGATGGCCTTTGTGAATTTTTCTTTTACGTTTTGCAAAGTTTATCGCTGAGTCATGGGAAAGTCTGGTGCTTTAAGCCCTGTCTATAACACTTGTAACTTCCAAGCAAACGCAGCCCATTTCCTCATCTATGTGATCTGCGAATCTCATGTCCCAAACCTGAACATGGGTGACAAAATGCTCAACTCCAGATTTCATCAAGCATCAGAGGCTCATTTCTGCAAGGGCTCTGTTACAGCATGAAGGGGGCCGATAGCCAACTTGACACAGGCTATGAAATAGTTGCTTGTCTGTCAAAAAACATGTATATCGAAAGGAGCAACTAAATCTGATCCCAGTTGTGGCAGCAACCACAGCTTCTCTTCAGATAAGCCATATCTTCCCTGGGAGCGCACACTGCCACTCCTGACTCCAGTCTCGTCATTGGTCTTCAATGACGAGTCACTTGGGTGAAGCCTGACCAGACACTCAAGCGATGGTGTGTTTCCCACTGGCTGCTCACACTCTCTGAGTTGATTGGCATCTTCTGTTTAATGACTTGGGAAATCTTCAGGTCGTTTAACTTGCTTCTCCCCTTTACAGGACTATCTGGGAGCGTGCATTGTTCTGACAGCCTCCATTGCATCCATTAGTGGCTCTTCCAACTCTGGACTGGTGGGCTTGGGCCTTCTCTATGCCCTCACGGTGGGTACCGAAGAGAATGCCTTTCTTTCCATGCCATGCCAGAGGGACTTCCCATAGAAATGATCAACCCCCTTTCACGGACACTAGTGAAATATGACATTTAATACAAGGTGACATTTTAACACCATAGCAAATTTGAGCCTAAAGCTAATGTTTTAGGACAGCTTGGATTAATCTCTCTCCTTTTGATTTTAAAGGTTTTATTTAATATTTAATTATGTGTATTTGTGTGTGTGCATGTGTGCCTGCATCTGTGTACACACATGGATACAGGTGCTCATGGAGGCCAGAGAAGGATGTCAGCTCCCCTAAAGCTGGCTCTGCAGAGACAGCGGGCAGTAGAGACTCACCCAATATGGGTTTGGTGGATCTAACAACCCCAGTCCTCAGCATCAAACGCTCTGAGCAGCTGAGCCAGCTCTCTGTCCGTGTCTTTTCTCTTTGGCAGTGTGTAGCTAGATTCTAAAACATCCCAGATCCTACAAGCATCCTGTGCCTGAGTTGTTTGGGATCCCTGTCTTGTGTTGTGTACATCCCAACAGAGGCACTAAAAGGAGCATGGATAGAAATAAGATTAGCATACATATGAATGGACTGAGTTCTCCGCTGTGTAGTGGAATCAGAGAACAGTTCATGAAGGAGAGACATGGAAGGGCTTTGAAGAACACACACCTTCTCTGCGGTTGTCTCATGACACTCTCCCTGATGCCTGCTAACCTGCAGTACCTATGGACCATGTGATGGACACTGTCCAGGTCATTCTGTCCCCAAATGTGCAGTGAACCTGAGAATTGCTTGCTTTCTTTAAGTGTGTCCTTTTCTCTCACTTTGTCAGATAACCAATTACCTAAATTGGGTTGTAAGGAACTTGGCCGACCTGGAAGTCCAGATGGGTGCAGTGAAGAAAGTGAACAGTTTCTTGACTATGGAGTCGGAGAACTATGAAGGCACCATGGGTACATGCCCGCTCCTGGCACTGGGCACCTGCTTTGCTTTGTCACTGTGATACCAAGAGAACCCCTTCTCTTCTTCACTGACTTCCCCCTTCCTTATTTTCATTTATTTATTCATTTATTCCTTATTTTTATTTATTTACATTTTGAATTTATTTATTTATTTTCTTATTTATTTATTTATTTATTTTTGGAGTTTGGGGTTCTGTCTATGTAGCCCAGGCTGACCTTAAACTCATTCTCCTGCCTCAACCCGCTGAGTGCTGAGAGCATGTGTGTACACGCCACACCCACTCTTATATGAATACTGTGTGATATTAGTGGCTGAGAATAAGCAAAAATCTAGTCTTAGACACAAGTAGATTCTATTTAATATTGTGTAGAGACGTTGTAAATGTATTTGGGACTTACTATATTGTATTCTCATTCTTACAGCTTTATTAATTTAAATATCAAGAAACTTGAAAGTGCTAAACAGGATTCTCAATTCTACTGGAATAAAACTTCCAAGAATGTTGATGGTAGACAAAGTATGGTCTGCATTCGATGCGAATCTCAATTGAGCTGCATTGCTTTGCCTAAGACGTTCAGAGGCTCTCTAGCTAGAAAAGCACACGGTCTCGGTTATAGCTGAGGACACTAAGTGACCTTTTACTTCTTGCCCTGTCCCATTTCTCATTCACCACATACTTCTTCCCTAGACACGATAGCATGTTACATTTTCCTTTCATCGTTATTCTTCTCATACACACATTTGAAATCAGTTCCCTGAGAATCGCCTCAAGAACTGCTTTTATAAAAAATTAATCATTACATTCGTTTCTATCTCAAATGATATCCCATGTCCCAGTTACCCTCCACCAACTCCCCATCCCACATTTGCCCCCCCCCCGCCATCCTGAATTACACAGCTCTCCAACCTCTGTGCTCCCAGAGTGCTTTGTGTTTGCATTCCCATGAGGCTGTCCACTTAGAACGGCAGATGCAGACTTCTTGCCTGCCTCCCAAGTTATAGCTCAGTTATTTTCAAATAGCTGAGACACTCACATTATAAACGTTGGTTGTTTGAGGATCCACTTACGTAGAAACCATTCAGAAATGAACTATCTTTGAATAGCGTGGAATACTGGGATGCAGAAGAGACCAGAGGATGTTAATGCCCACCCCACCCCCTAGTCCCAGGTTAAACTTGTAAGAAAAACAGGGACAGCAGGAGGGGTTAATTAAAAGAATGAAGAGGTCAGCAGGAGTGGAAGGAAGCTAAGGGAGGGTAGGTCGGGGTGAAGAATGGACACAGTACTTTGTGTATCTGCATGGAATTTTCAAGAGTTAAACTTTAGGGAAAGAAAATAACTCAAAAATATTTAAAATTCTCAGTCAATACTGTTTACTCTGGATTTATTTAATTCAAAAACTAAGCTACCGCAGTTTGATTTGGAGCTACAGTGAATTTATGGAAAATGATATATACCTATATATTTACATGTTAAAGTTACTCCTGGACATTGAATGTATATTTAAGTGTGTGTGTTCCTTTCTTCGTATCTCTTTAAACTACTGTTTGTCTATTCTGCTTCTCCAAGATCCTTCTCAAGTCCCAGAGCACTGGCCGCAGGAAGGCGAGATCAAGATTCATGATCTATGTGTCAGATATGAAAATAACCTGAAGCCCGTTCTGAAACACGTCAAGGCTTACATCAAACCCGGGCAGAAGGTATGGCATTCACATGATCCGACTGTTTGTCTGCATAGATCTTTGGTGGAGCCCCCATCACCACATGAATGGGACATCACCATGTCAGTGCCCACCCTGGGTGTCCAGGCTCACATTCTGCATATGCTGTGGGCAAAATCATCTGCATGAAAAAGAAAGGGAGAGAGCAGATCCAAGCAGGACACTGCAAGCCCCTGAGTTATTCTGCCCTTAATTAGCCTCACATCAAAAATCAACCAGGCAGGCATACTGTTTAAAATTTCTGATTTCTGGCACAGAGACATCTCCTTGGTGCCTTCATTCTGGATTTAATCTGAAAATAATTTCTTTTAATTGATATTAAAAATGATGCCAAGAAGTGCTTGCTGACAGGAGCCCAGTATAGCTGTCCCCTGGGAGGCTCTGCCAGAGCTTGACCAATACAGATGTGGATGTACACAGCCAACCACTGACTGAGAGCAGGGACCTCAATGAGGAAGTTAGGGCAAGGACTGTAGGAGCTGAAGGGGTTTGCACCATCATAGGAAGAACAACAATATCAACCAACCAGACCCCCAAACCTCCCAGGGACTAAACCACCAACCAAAGAGTACACATGGAGGGGCCCGTGGCTCCAGCTGCATGTGTAAGAGAGGACTGCCTTATCTGGCATCACTGGGAGGGGAGCCCCTTGGTCCTGTGGAGGATTGATGACCCAGGGTAGGGGAACGCTAGACCGTTAAGGCAGGAGTGGGTGGGCAGGTGGGGGAGCATCCTCATAGAGGCAGGGGGAAAGAGGAGGGGATGGGGGCTTGTGGAGGGGAAATGAGGAAGAGGTGTAACATTCGAAATGTAAATAAATAAAATAACCAATAAAAAATAAAAATAAAAAATAAAGATTAAGTGAGGGGAAGTGGGCTTGTTAAACCCATCACCTCTCAACTAAAACTGGACAGTTGTATGAAGGTCCAGCCGTAACTTGGTACTGAAATAAAGCCATAGATAGAGAACAACACAGCCACACAAATGTAAAAATCAGAATGCAGTCATCAGGGGCTGAGTGGGGCTGTTACTTCTATCGTAGTTCATGAGATCTAAGGACACTGGAGTGCAGTTATTTGAGCAGATTTGTACTTTTCCCATGACACCTTGACAAAACTAAAAATGCCTCTGTCCCTTTCGTGCCTTTGCCTGAGTCTCTATCACTCCTGTTCTTCCCAGGTGGGCATCTGTGGTCGAACTGGCAGTGGGAAGTCCTCCTTATCTCTGGCTTTCTTCAGAATGGTCGACATATTTGACGGTGAGCTGTTAACTGAAATTTCATCATCCAGGTGTCCTCTCATGCTGAGCATGAAAGATGCTTGACACCAACACTGACAACCTGGACTCAGTCTCAAGACCTACAGACTGGAAGGACACACTGACTCCCATAGATTGTTCTCTAGCTTCCACGTGTACCATGGTGTGTGTACCTGAGCTTGTATGCACCCCCCCACACACACACACACACAGAATTTGCTTTTTGTTTGCAGTGACTTGTGTTACTCATTATGACTGTGGGTGACAGGCCAAAGGGTTTGTCTTCAGGAAACTCGTATGTGTGGTAGGGATACACTGCAACAACAACAACAACAACAAACAACAACAACAACAAGATATACATACAGGATGTCTGCTTCCAAAAAAATCCCATGAAGAAAAATAAAACCGGAAGGGAGGGTAAAGGCATTCTAGAAGACAGAGGACCCAAAGGAGAACAATGATTTTGGCTTACATGACCAAATACTGAATAATAACAGAACATTCCTTCCAAGGGAAAAAAAAATATCAGAAAGAGAATCTCACCAGAAATGTACATTTTGTTAGAGACAGATGTTTTTTATACTTAAATGGGAAGTTTTACATTCTGTATTTCAATCCAGAACTCTTTTTATTAATTTATTCATTGGTGGAACTGGGGATTAAGGCCAGGGCCTCATGGCCAGGTGATGGTGGGATGGGGGAGGGGATAAAATATTAATTATTAAATGAATGGAAATTTCTCTCATGAGTTTGTTTTTCTGTAACAGGAAAGATAGTCATTGACGGGATAGACATCTCCAAACTGCCCTTGCACACGCTCCGCTCCAGGCTGTCCATCATTCTCCAGGACCCAATCCTGTTCAGCGGCTCCATCAGGTGGGTGGACTAGTCTGACAACTTCACGGAAATGATCAGGTACAGCAGGCCGCCCCACAACTAGAGATGGAACCCCTGGCATTGGTGCGCTAACCTAGACATGAACTTGGAGCTCTCTGTTTCATTCTATAAAGCCCACAGTGAGTGGTGACATTTCTGAGGTGTCCCACCCCACAGCACCTTCTTGATTCCTGTGTCAGTCCTGAGTTCGGCAGATACTGCAGACCCTCGCTTTCTACCTTCTTGCCTTTCACAACTTCTATTCTTCTCTTAAATAGTTTGGCAAAAGTGGCTCCATTGCTTTCTGTCCCTGCTTTATGGTTTCCCACAAATCAGTAAAAACTACAAATAACTGGAGATATTCATTCTTCCAGTAGTTTCCTTCAGTACATTGTTTGATTAAATCCTCAGAAAAGGCATTTGGGGGCATATCATTATCCCTGTGTTACAAATGATTATTTTGAAACTCAAAGCTGTTGTGGCTTTCCTAAGTTCATAATCCAAGTGGTGAAATTGCCATTCCAGTTGCAGATTGTTTGAGTCCAAAAGCTGCCCAGACTTTCACTAAAAAATCAGGGAAGGGTGTGTGTGTGTGTGTGTGTGTGCTCGTGCGCGCGCGCAGGTACATGCCTGTACATGGCTTTTTTGTTTGTTTTGTTTTTTGCTTTTGTTTCTCTGTCTCTGTCTGTCTCTGTCTCTGTCTGTCTCTGTATCTCTCTGTCTCTCTCTTTCTCTCTCTCTCTTGATTACCTTCCCTGCCACTTAACTACTACCTAGTTTGCTACCTCTATTCAGAATTATTATTTGTAGGTGGAGAAAAAAATATGGAATATCACTCATTATTCACCTATAAGATTTCTTTAATTAAAAGTTCTAGTGGTCCAAGCTTAGACAAAGAACTATAAGTAGTAACCAAGGAATGGCAAGAGTGGGAAAACTAGTCTTCGCTGTGGAAGAGCACATCAATTGCTTAATCCAATATGAAGTGGTCATCTCTGAAGACACACATATACAAGTAACATTATATGGACTGAGCAGGTTGAATTTATACAATGGTATTCATACATATCTGCATATACACATATACACCCTCATGTGCATACAATGAAAGAAAACATGTTGTGAATTTGAGAGTCAGAGGGATTCACAGGAAGATTTGAGGGAGGAAAGGAAAGGGGAGAAATTATGTAATTATACTTTCATTTTTAAAACAAAATATTTAAAAAGTTCTAGATGCATCAAGTTGTTTAGCAGTGCTGCTTCAGCTGGTATCTCTGAGACACTCCGAATACTCCTGTTGTGTACTGTTTGGTCCCATATAGATTTGTGTGTTTAGAATCAGTTCTGTAGGGATATTTTCTAGACTGTATTTGAGTTCTGTGCTTGCAATGAACTGAGCCCTGTTCTGGGTATTGAAAACATTGCTCTGTGTTCACTATCACTGATACACAGAGATGTTCCCTTACAGGTTTAACCTGGATCCTGAATGCAAGTGCACAGATGACAGGCTCTGGGAGGCTCTAGAAATTGCCCAGCTGAAGAATATGGTCAAATCTCTGCCCGGAGGCTTAGGTACGGTCTCTGGTTATTGGTTCCTTAGCACCCCCACTCCACGTGCCTCCAGCTCCACACTCTGATAGAACTGCGTGATTCTAAGCCCCGATTTTATTCATGTATATTCAGAGCTATTCAGCTGTATGTGTAATGTGTGCATGCACTGCCCACAGAGGCCAGGAGCAGACATCAGATTGGAGTTACGGGAGGTTGTAAACATCATGTGTGTGCTGAGAACAAAACACAGGTCTTCTGCAAAGAGCAGCCAGTGCTCTTAACCACTTGGCTTTCTCTCAGCTCTCATCTCTATTTGTTCATTTATTTGTTTGTTTTAACATACAAACATTAGTAATAGAAATACATATATAAAAACAGACTGAGCCCTCATCTGCTGGAATAATATATTAGCAGGGTCAATATATTACAGGGTGATATAACAGAAAGAGAAATGGAGTTGGGGTTGGAATATTCTATTTTTCTCAAGCCCTACTACACAAAAATGTCCTTGGTTGAGCCACTTAGTCTTCCTAGGCCATAGGAAGGTATATCACACAATCTCCCAGGAAAACTGGATTAAATAATTCAACAATTTCCAAGGTCTTCTGGTCTTGCAAATGGTTAGCAGTATTTCTTGACTTGCTGTTAGGGCATAATTTTCCACATGTTATCCACAATAAGATAATCCAGCACCATCCTTACTCCCCGAAGAGACATCTCTTCAACAGCACACCATGCTAACAGAGCACATGTCATATTCTCTTTTCTAACTCTGTCCTTCCCCAGAATGTTTCTTTCTATTGTCAGTGAGTCTCTTGCTATCTTCCCTCAGATGCCACTGTCACTGAAGGTGGTGAGAACTTCAGTGTTGGACAGAGACAGCTGTTCTGCCTGGCCAGGGCCTTTGTTCGGAAGAGCAGTATACTCATCATGGATGAAGCCACTGCCTCCATTGACATGGCCACGGTGAGCTCACATCTCAGCTTCAAACATCAATGTGCTGGAAATGAGACTGAAAATTGTGGTGTATTCATCTGCCTGGGTTCTAAATCCTCGATGCTACTGTTGCAAATGACTCCCAACAATGGCCTTGATCATCCCCAAAAGGATTTCTGTCACCAAGACTCACTTTTAATATGGTACAGTTAGACTGGAGATTCACTGAGAACATCGAAGTCAGCCCTCACCCATTGGGATATTACAGATTAGCAGGATGGTATAGCAGAAAGAGAAGTGAAATTGAGGTTGAAATATTCAATGTCTTCTCAAGCCCTACTACACACTAAGTGTGGCCTTGGACAAGCCACTTGATCTCTTAAACTCACCTTAACATTTTCACTTGACATGAGTTCAAACTTCTAAAAATAATGAGAGGAAATGTGAAATGAACACCAGATACCTTAATGCAGACATACTATTTGTCATCTTAGCACACACACACATATACACACACACACATACATGCACATACACACACACACACACACACAATACACATACAAACATACCTACACACATATACACACATACATACATACACACATACACACATACACACACACACACACACACACACGGAAGGAGAACAATGTGACATCACCATCCATATTATACGTTGTAGAAAGAGTCAATCAAGCAGATGAGCACACTTCTAACCCAAGAAGTTTATCACACTTCTATGTAGTGGAAATGTTGAAAATCTGCCCACAACTTTGCAGGATGTGACATTACAATTAACTGAGCTGATTGTGCCATGCAATGAGCACTGTGGAGGACAGGGAGAAAAGGGACCAAAGGCACACTGTTGGTAAAAATGAACAGTAATGCAGCTGATTTGGAAGACATATGGAAATTCCTCAAAAGCTAAAAACAAGTCTGCCGTGTGGACCCAGTAGCCAACTACTGGGTCTATAGCAAAAGGAATCAGACTCTGTATACTACACAGGAGACGCTATGGCCTTGCTCCTATCAGCATTGCTGACATTCATTCATACACCTAAGTGTGTAGGCAGACGGATAAAGAGAATGTGGTATGTAGAGATCTTAAAGACGCCACGCAGTCTTTAAGCAGGGGACTCTGCCACTGGTGACTGTGTGGTTGCAACTGTAAGGTACTGTTCTAGAAGAACAGGGAGGCGGACCCTGCATGGCCTTACACAATCTAAATAGAAATGGATGTCAGGGAGATGGAGCAGAAAGAATGTTACGGAGCTTGTGGGGGGTTGTTGGGGGAAGAGGATGAAGGGAGGGAAGGAGGGAGGGGGAGGGAAGGAGGAAGGGAAGGGGAAGGAGGGAAGAAAAATAGAGGCTGTTAGCAGAGGTCTTAGTCTGGAGGAGTGAATTGCACTCGTCTATACCAGATCCTTATTTTCTGATACATTTCAAGGTGTTGTAATCTCAGGGCGCAGCAGTATGGCGTGCTCAGGAATAAGGTCACGGATCAGGGGAACTCTGAACTGTAGAATGTTCAGTCTTTTCAGTAAACCATGATAACTATGGCCATCCATCATCTACAGCAATTTGTAATTTTTTTTAAGGTTTATAACGACTGGAACAAAGAGTGGGTTTCTCCATGTACTCGTGGAACAAGGCCAGAGACTTTGCACCCTAACTCCATGCTGCTTTCTGGTTGCTTGGCTCCGATTGAGTAAAATTAGACCCAATAAAGCCATTTCAAGGTTGTTAGGAACCAACCATTTATGAAAATGCTAATGCAACTCCATCTCCATCTCCCTCATCCCCACCTCCACTTTCTAAGACAGGGTCTCCTGATGTAATCCTAGCTAGGCTGAAACTCCCTGTCATGCCAGGCTCACCTCAAGCTTGTAATCCTCCTGCATCTCTCTCCTCAGCACTGGGGATTATAGGTACACACCACTACGCCTGACATACACACAAATACACACACATACATGCACATACACACATACACACACATATACACACACAAATACACACAGATACGCAGCACTAGGGATTACAGGTACACACCACTATGCCTGACATACACATATACACACACACACAAATACACACACATACATGCACACACACACACACATACAAATACACACACATACATGCACATACACAAATACACACACATACACATCACTAGGGATTACAGGTACACACCACTATGCCTGACACCCCAGCTTCTCTCCCCTCTTAGGACTAATCAAAGTATATGACCAAGTTATATGACATCACAGCTAACATTGTATAAAATAACAAATGGCCTACAGTTGGAAGTTTCTCCTATTTCAAACATAACTGCTTCTGCATAGTGTAGGAGAGAGGGAGTGAGAATATTTGAATCAGGTAACCTATGTGAGATACGTTTTTTTGGGTTTTTTTTGTTTTTTTTTTTTTTCGAGACAGGGTTTCTCTGTATAGCTCTGGCTGTCCTGGAACTCACTTTGTAGACCAGGCTGGCCTCGAACTCAGAAATCCGCCTGCCTCTGCCTCCCGAGTGCTGGGATTAAAGGCGTGCGCCACCACGCCCGGCTCCTATGTGAGATACGTAGGTGACCAACTTTTCCTGTAAGAGTGAGACAGACTATTCACACTTTTCAAATATAATGATACTCATATTTTGTGATATGAAGAAAATGTATTTTTTTTCATAAACATTCCCTATGGGTCAAACACCCAGATTTTGGCATGGACTTCAGTTCTCTTTGTTTGCTAAGACAAAGGTCAGCACCAGGGTATGATTAGCTTCCACCATGTGCAGCTTGTGGTCTACTAAGAGCACGCACTTCCGTGCGTATGAGGTGCATTTTCCCCTTTGAGGTTCCTGGTAAGGAATCTGTCCATAAGACCGACCACTGAGTTTTCTTTTTCAGTTAGCATACAAAGTAACGGGGTTCATCATAACAGACACTTTCCCTCCTGAATGCCACTGTGCTTTCTTCTTATTCACCCCATCCCACATGGCTCCTGACCTGGTACTCTCCTCCAAATTAGACTTCTCTTCTGCTTTCGAGACACTTGTATTCCACTACTTCGCCTCCCAGCCCCTTGAGATATCTGGGGTGGCAGAGCTGCTCAGTAGCCATAGCATTTCAAGCTCCAACACAGAACCTGAGCCAGCGCACAACAGCAAGTCCTGTTCCAGGGAGTTTGATGCCCTCTTCTGGCTTCTGTGGGTTACCTGCACACACATAGCATATATATATACACAGTACACACAAGATTAAAATTGTTATAAATAAATCTTTTTTTTTTTAAAAAAGAACATCTCTTCCTCCATTCTCAAGGTCCCCTTTTGACTTGAGACCACTGACATTTCTTGCATTTGGAAGACATTTCTAGAACCCAGCCTGACACTGGCTATACTTTCTGTCAACCTCCACAGAAGGCTTGGAGTGAGCGTGCTCAGAAGGAACCGGCCAGTGAAAGTATTACCCTGGGCTATAAAATGTTGTAGCAAGAGCGAGTAGGCACCTGAAAATTGAAACTTTTCTCTTCTCTTTTGGCAGGAAAACATTTTGCAGAAAGTAGTCATGACAGCCTTTGCGGACCGCACGGTCGTAACCATAGCTGTAAGTGACATGCGGGAGGTGGGGGTAGGGTGGGGGGAGGAGTGTCACTCATTCTTCTGTAGCTTTGATTATAAGGGTTAATGAGTTTTAAGTCTGAGAAGGTAAAATATTCTTATGTTGAACTGTGTATTTCTTTCTTATTTCACATTATATATATATTTTTCAATGGCATCATCTGAAATGTAAGGACAGCAGCTGATCACATGCTAAGTGTCTGTGCTAATTTTCAATACCATGATGGTTGGAAGGAACATTTCAGAAGGAATGCTCCTAAATGCCATTACCAATTTAGCTAATATTTATGTATATTTTCTCTGCTTCTATCCATTTGTCTGTTTTAACATAGAAGTCAATGGGATAGCTATCCGTACATTCAGTTGCAACCAGGTCCATGAATCACTTAGCCCTGTGTTGATTTTCGTGCTTGCAAGGTTGTTTGTTTTCTGTCTCTTTCTCTTGTTTTTGTTTGGATCTTTGATATCACTGAAGACTTTGTTTAATGATAACACTCGTCCATTTTTCCTGCTGATTCTCCTCTCTCTCCACCTCTCTTTCCTCCAGCACCGTGTCTCTTCTATTGTGGATGCAGGCCTTGTTTTAGTCTTTTCTGAGGGTATTTTAGTGGAGTGTGATACTGGTCCAAACCTGCTCCAGCACAAGAATGGCCTCTTTTCTACTTTGGTGATGACCAACAAGTAGACCAGCGTGATCTGCTCCGCCAAGTGTCTCATTCTCTGGTAGTTGTCTTAGTGGAATCCTCCGCTGAGTAAGGCAGAGAACAGGCTGTGATTAAGAGGAGTGGGGCATGGAAGGGGAGGAACTAACCACAGGGTCTAACTGCACAAGTCAGCTCACCTGAATGCTTGCATTGTGTGTGGCATCTTATGTTCTCAAAGAGAGCATTTAAGAAGCAAGAACTAGGTTTACCTAAGGACCAGTCGATCTGAGGCTGTTTTCTAGGCCCCCTTAAAATTGCCATGTGTATTACCTGCCCAAAGATGGCTTTAAGGGAATACTTAATATAATTGCTGAGAACCCTGTGCTTTGGGGGACACTCACTACTCTTGGGAGAAAGACCACTCTTTGAAGTGTATCTTTCTCAAGCTCTAGAAAATGACTTCCCATGGGGCCCAGGTAAAGGAACCCCCATTCTCTCCAATTTTCCTGATAAGCCCTGTGCTTCCCCCTTCCTGAAGGCTGGAGCTTTAGAACTTCATTCTCACCATGGTAAATAATCTAAGAGGCGAGAGAACCAGCTAACATGAAAAACACTTCTTGAAGATGCTTCAAGAATTGCCTCGCTAGAGACATGTAGGAAGATATTTAGGAGAAGGAAGAATTCCCTCTTTTACTCCTTCATGACCCGGAAGATAGAGGAATGTCAGACCCTTGCTAACCCAGGAGACCAAGTCTCTGCTCTACTCTGCATGAAGCATGGTGGGGTTGGGAGTCCCATAAAGTATTTATCTTGATCCTAAGTTTTATCTTTAAATGAAAGATTGCATTCTTTTATCTGATTTCTAACTGTATTTGAGGAATAGTTAACACAAATCTTTTGTCCAGTCTTCTAGACCCTTAATGTGAAGGTCATTACACTCCCCCACATACCCAACACACCTAAAGGCTAGAGGGATGAGGCATGTCTGAGAGTCCGTACAGAGGCCCACCTTGCACAAGTGGCTCATCAAAGACAGACCAGCACCACACATGTCATGGACTTCTTCCAGAGCGATCCGGAGCTCTACAGAGATTTGTTCTCTTTCTCTAGTTAAAAGTTCTTCTGCTGCCTTGGTTAACTGCCACTAAATGATATAAAATATCTTAAAATACACATTTTTTCCCAGCTTCCTAAGAGGAGTCATCACATACCAAATTATTTCCCGGTATTTATTTATGGAAATGATTTATTCTTCAGTCTTAATTGGATTAAGTACTCTGGAGCATTTTTGAAATTTTCTTCAACACTATTAAAACTGACCCCACGCTTTCTCAACAACAACCAAAAATAATGCAAATTAATGGGATAAACACAAGCTGTATTTATTTCTATTAGCTAAATTTTTTCAATATTTATAATATTTTAATAAACACAATTTTAGACTGTTATATTAATGTTTATATAACTGTCTTCATAGATATAAAAGCCAATTTGTTTTTTAAAGCACTTTTGAAGTGGTCATTGAAGAAATGACCTTTTTCTAAAGAGAAAATGCATTGTTATAAGACAATTTGCTCAGTTTATTTCTTTGAAGTGTGTGGGGGTACAAAAGCCTCTGATCTTTTCTCAAAGATGGGCATTGCCCCTTAACTCCTGGCTAATTTCTAAAAATAGCCATGGGTGACTACTGAGAACTTGAAAGTGGCAAGTAGAACTTGAGAGTCACTCTCAGGTCTAAAACACACCATGCCCCACAAACAGCAATGGACAGAAGAGAGGAGAAGGATGGAAGTTTTTACATTGTTTTTACACATCAAAATGTTAACAAAGGGGGAAGATGGAGGCTGTGTGTGTGTGTGTGTGTGTGTGCGTACGTGTGTGTGCACGTGCGTTTGCATGTATACACATTCAACGGCTTGCTGTTGTTTTAGTTTGGTTATCTTCACTCTATTAAACACTCAACAGGGAAGTTCAGCCAACAATTAAATAGTTGATAGGTTTCTTCAACAATCTGTGGAATCACACCCTGCAGAGAATAGAATTATCATTAAAGCAGTTATTTCTCACTAATAAATTTTTTAATTGATAAAGTTTGTTGATACTTTTAAAGCATGTCTCCCAGCAAATTTAAAATTGTACAAGGCTGACTTTCCATGTTCATTAGCTAGACTGATCTCAGCAAGAGTAAGGGCACTGCACTGCAGTTTTCCTTTCTAAACTTACGTCAAGAGAATTTCTCACAGCAGCTGCTATTTATCATTTACTTACAAGTGCCAGAAAAGGTGGCAGTTTCCAAAAGCATTTATCTCACATCGTGGCAGAAGGCAGCATCAGCACCGCCATCATTACAGCTGCAAAGCAGCAGAATCCACGGGTAGCGTGTTGATGAAGATTGCATAGGTCTCGGGTGGGGTGGCTAAAATGTATGCTGGCCTGACATGGAGCCTGCTCACACACATCACTGTAACAGTCATCGTGGCTGGTGAACATCCCTGAGGTAGCCAGGCTCAGGAGCAGGGTGGAAGTACTTTGCCAAGTTCAGTACCTCTGAAACCTGTAAATTTGTCTCAGTAATAATCCGATGATAATCCTGATGTTAATTATCTGTGCCACCTCTCTACTTTTCTTGATCTGTCTGAACCCTAGTTGTATGTTCGATAAAGTGGAGGGAAGGGAGACTTGCAGCTGAAGAAAATGTTGATGGTTCACAAGTTCATGTGTGCGGTGCACTAACATATGATGCATGCTTGATAAATGGCAGTTATGAGTGGTGGCGCACGCCTTTAATCCCAGCACTTGGGAGGCAGAGGCAGGTGGATTTCTGAGTTCAAGGCCAGCCTGGTCTACAGAGTGAGTTCCAGGACAGCCAGGGCTACACAGAGAAACCCTGTCTCGAAAAACCAAAAAAGAAAAAAAAATGTTGTTAATAAATAACACCAAATCCCCCATTCCAAGGGCGCTATAATGTACTTCAGGTCAATAACTCTGAATAATGCCCTAAGAGACTACAGGTCAATAACCCTAGATAATGCATTCAAATGTTGAATGCCAGAATAGAGTTCTCCAGATTTCCAGACCAGAGTCTCTCAGGATCCTTTTTATTATTTGTTAAACAGGGATTTAGTGGGCTCACACATGAACTAACTATAATCAAGAATAAAATAGAACCGAGCTGGTTCCTATGGGCTCCCTTTGGCATTTCACTGAGGCACATTTATTACTGTGTACAGTGGTCAAGTTTCAGTGCAACAGTGAGTAATGGCTGCACTGAAGTTAAGACAGAGCAAACAAAATCCCACCATGCCGGTTGGCATTTAAAAGCATATAAATGAATTAATTAATTCATACAAGAAAAGGGTAGTTCTTGGTACACCCAAAGTAAAAAGAAGCAACCATGCATGACCAGTCTGTGAGATATTCATATTCACCGTCTTGGCTGATGTGCTCAAATTCATAACAAATGCCGATGTTTCTCACGTTCACGCAGCATCGGGTTCACACCATTCTGACTGCAGACCTGGTTATTGTGATGAAGAGAGGAAACATTTTGGAATACGACACCCCGGAAAGCCTCTTGGCCCAGGAAGATGGAGTGTTTGCCTCGTTTGTCCGTGCAGACATGTGACAGGATTGTCTCTCAACAACACAAGTACTTCAATGCCTACCGTCGGCCCACCTGAGCGGTCTTCACCTTTGCCAACGGTGACGGATTTCTGTGCGGAGAGTTGAGATTTCTATTTCCTGTTTTGGTTTAACAGTTTCTGAGATACATGTCTTATAGGTTCATTTACACATGAGATACATGTCTTATAGGTTCTGTCCACACTCGAAAAGTAGGCTACGTTAAATCATGCTAGCAGCCTTAAGAGGTAAAGCCATTTGAGAGAAGTGTCAAACATGGGAGCTAAAATGAGTAATCTGTGTCACCACACTCTTAGTATTTTTTGTTTTTCGAGGCAGGGTTTCTCTGTGTAGCTCTGGCTGTCCTGGAACTCACTCTGTAGACCAGGCTGGCCTCAAACTCAGAAATCCACCTGCCTCTGCCTCCCGAGTGCTGGGATTAAAGGCGTGTGCCACCACCACCCAGCTGTTACCACACTCTTATTTGGAAGACTAGCATGGCCTTGCTGTTGATGTGCCCATGTAGCAGGGTAAAAGAAAATTCATTTTCTAACAAAATACTCACATTCATGATCTACTTTAGGAGAATATTTTCTATGCATTTAATATTATTAATATTGGTTTTAACTTTTCCCCTTTTAAATCATTTCCTGTCATCAAGAAACTATCACATTTTTGGTACCTCTATAAAGCTAACCCTTCACAAAAGAAAAGATCACCAAAAGAGATTGTATATTTGAAAATATTATACTTGTATCCATTTTCCTCTGTCCAATAAAGAGAAAGTTCAAGTTAGCTTCAGGCCTTCAGTGATAGGCAACCTAGGTTTTCTAGAGTTTAATTCTTTATCAGCCAGGCAATGACTCTGAACCCTGAAATGCTATATTATTTAGGACCCAAAAGAAAATAGACCAATGGTCTTATCTGTTACACACACACACACACACACACACACACACACACACAAGCATTTTCACAGCATAGCTTGGCTTTATGCTAATCTTGGCATGTGCACATTCCTCAGAGGTACCAGGTATTCCCAACCATGCATCTCTGTGGGAAGATAGAAAAATCTCATGCTCTGAAGCTACATAGGTAGCAAGGGTTTATTTTTACTTGGGCAAATATCAGTGATAGGCATTGAGATCATGTATGCGACCATTTGTCCTGTCCTAATTATGAAGAGCATACCAGAAGTCTGTATGATATTAGTGTCATATTTCATTCAAATGCCAATTAATAAAGCAAAGCTGACTGAAGTTACCTCCCCTGGTATTCCAGCATCCACAGTTTCTGTAACCTTTAACCAGTGGACATGAGCGTTGCTGAATTTCATATAAGGGTCTTCACAGAAAATACATGTTCCTTCCCCGTAGTTCCTTTACTCATTTTAATGTGTTGTTTATTCCATTTCATGACCTACAGTTCTTGTGTATCAGGATATATCAAGGTGCCTTCATGGCTATAGAATGTAATGTAAGAAAAATGTTCATAAGTATGGACAAAAAATGGTCCAGACGACTTAGTTTAAATAGTTACATTTTCTTCTGTATCTAAAACTTCATTAGAAGAAAGTAATAGTATTATTTGCAGAAAGCCAGTCGATCACAACCATTACCAATAAGTTCAACCTCAACGTACTTCATAAAAATCTGACTAATCTACTAAAATACTGCAGGTGTGAAAGGTTCTGTTGGGGCTGAATGTCATGATGTTTATCATCAAGCAAGCCCTCCTTTTCACATAGAAACAGCATCCACCTACAGAAGTTGCCCCTCAGTGTAGCCCACTTCACCACCCTGTGCACCCTAAGTGACTTTTGATTCCTTGAACCTTTCACTTACTTGAGGTGAGAAAATGTCTGATAATCTGCAAAACGAAACCTACCAAATGAAATCAGGGGCGACATCTCCGTCCGTCCGTCTGGCATTGCTTTGCTTGACAGAAACGTGCTTTTACTATAGGTAAAACCATAAGAAAGAAAATAATCTCAACAGAGCTAAACTTTATATTGATTTTACCAAATCAATGCCACACATATTTATTCTAACTATAAAAAGCAATAAATGAAAAAAAAAAAGTTCATGGTAAAATGACGGAATCACCGTGTGAGTAAGGATCGCTTCCCTCAAAGGTTACCCTCTCACCCCCGCTATTTCTCATGATTCGTCAATATCTAGGTTAGGTACTGAAAGATCTTTCTAAGCATCTGGTATTGTGATCAGGACCATATCCTGCCCATCTTTGGGCCCTTGGCACTAAAACAAGTGAATAGATCCAAATAAATAAAGTAATTTCTCCATTGACTTTTATTTTTTTTAACTGCTAGTCATGTGGCTGTAACTATGGGTTGCTCTCTATTACTCCCTGATATGTTTATTCTATTTATTCTCAGTATATTAAATCTGTTTATTATGTACACTGTATGTTTACTCTCTATAGTACATGAGAACATATCGGCTTACCTTATACAATAAATTAGTCCTTTTGTTTACTCAGTTACGGAGAGTAATGTTTCTTTTTTTTTTTTTTTTTTTTTTTTTTTGGTTTTTTTGAGACAGGGTTTCTCTGTGTAGCCCTGGCTGTCCTGGCACTCACTTTGTAGACCAGGCTGGCCTCGAACTCAGAAATCCGCCTGCCTCTGCCTCCCGAGTGCTGGGACTAAAGGCGTGCGCCACCACGCCCGGCGAGAGTAATGTTTCTTACACAGACAGTTTCATTGGGTGTTAACCAGTCAACAGCAATAAATCAATATACTTGCCAGGCAGTAGTTAGCCTGCCTGCCTTCATGATTTGCAAGTGTCACATATGTGTCCTGTCACTTCTATGAACACACCCCAAAACTACATGCCACCTATTAGCAGAGAAAACACCAGTTGAAATTGTACACCTGAAACTTAATTCAGTGACTGCAAGTTATTGATATCATTGATTTATTAAGTATTGGTAGGATTCACCTGGATCAAACTCACCAAGAAAGAGATGTCTATATGTTTCTAGCAAGTGCCTCAGATGAGACTTATAATTGGCCAAGTTTGGGTTAAGTCACCTCAGCCTCTTCCACCACCCCCCCCGCCCTCCCTCCCCCCGCCCCAACACACACACTCACTACTTAGCTGAGGCTGGTGAACTCACAGGTGATCCTCTGGCCTCTGGTTTCTCTTCGTCACTGATGTCACTTTACTCTGAGTTACTCCGACACTCCATGTCATGAGATGCATTGTTAGGGCTCCTTGCTGATGCGATCTCGTTCTGGATCTCATCTGAGAAGACAGCCAGGATGATCAACATCCTCTTCTGCTGTCACTTAACCAGCAGTGGGGATTCTAAGCATGAATATTGTTCATGAAAAAGCAATGTGTGCTTTCCACATCTGAGTTAGCTATCAAATCGTTGGCATGGGATTCTGCTGAGTTTGAGTTCTAAACATATACTCCCCATGCCATATACATTTGCAGATGTAAACCATGCCCCTATGTGTCTGCCCTCAGTGTGGTGAGTGTGTGTGTGCGTACATGTGTGTTCGGGGTGGGGAGGGGTTGCTAATATTTCCCAGTGTTAAAGGAGTGGAAGGAACATGATCCTGATTCTTTTTCCCACTGCCACATTTTTCTCCAAATATCTTCACATTTATATGTTGACATTCCACGCTGTGTTTTCTACATGGGATTTAAATCACCTTCTATTATATGCCCTGCAGCAAATTTCTACTGGCCATTCACACTGCAGTCACCAATACCCTGTTTCTCAAAGAACAAGGGTCAGGAGAGGCATGTCAGTCAGTACTGGAATTGTGGGGCATCAGGGATCAGGAAGGTTGATGACAGGGACAGATCTAGAGGTCAGTCTGGGAATAGACCTCTCCTTCCATTCCATTGTCTCCCAAGTTTTCATCCTCTTTCTGTTGCACGACCTTCTCTGCTGCCTTTTGGCCTTGCACACAGACCTTATGAACAACTCCATGTGTTCTCACCTTCCATGCAGCCTTTATGATTGGTTTGATGCAAAATTCTCTAGCATCCAGACTTATAGCCATGTCTGTGTTTCAGATTGTCTGCCCAAAAGATCAGGGAAGTGAGTCGTCAGCTTCCTCCAGCCCTTCTTTCTGGGTGCCTAGGACAATTTGGCCCACTATCAGTTTAAGTCAAGGATTTGACTCTGAGGTCAAACCTTGTGACCAGGAGGTACACACAGATCAGAAGTAAAGTCTGGAATTGGGGGTGGGGTGTGGGAGTGGCTAAGTGGTTCAGTTCCCAACACCCATGTTGAATGACTCACCTCTACCTATAATTACAGAGCCAGGGTCTGACTTCCTCTTCTGGCCTCCATGGGAATCTGGACTCACATGTGAATATATGCTTTCCTGCCACACATGTGTACACTTAATTCAAAATAAAATAAACCTCTTCTTTCGAGGTGTAAAATTTTATGTTGAAGAGAAGTTAACACGAACTAGAAGTGACATAACAAGAAGTGATATCAGAAAACCCAAATCATATGCAGTCATCTTAAGAAGTGGATGATGCAGTGTGCTGGGCACTGATGCACTGTGATAGGCACTGATGCACTGCACTGGGCACTGATGCACTGTGATGGGCACTGATGTACTGTGATGGGCACTGATGCACTGCACTGGGCACTAATGCACTGTTCAGGACACTGATGCACTGCACTGGGCATTGATGCACTGTCCTGGGCACTGATGTACTGCACTGGGCACTGATACACTGTGCTGGGCACTGATGCACTGTCCTGGGCACTGATGCACTGCACTGGGCACTGACGCCCTGTCCTGGGCACTGATGCACTGCGATGAGCACTGATGCACTGTGATGAACACTGATGCACTGTGATGGGCACTGATGCACTGTGATGGGCACTGATGCACTGTGATGGGCACTGATGCACTGTGATGGGCACTGATGCACTATGCTGGGCACTGATGCATTGCACTGGGCACTGATGCACTGTCCTGGGCACTGATGCACTGTGATGGGCACTGATGCACTGTCCTGGGCACTGATGCATTGTGATGAGCACTGATGCACTATGCTGGGCACTGATGCACTGTGATGGGCACTGATGCACTGCACTGGGCACTGATGCACTGTGCTGGGTGCTGGTGAATTGCACTGCACACTGATGCACTGTCCTGGGCACTATGCATTATATTGGGCAATGACTGTTTTCCTTTTTTAGAGGGAGGGGTATTTAAGATGGAAAATCCTTTTTGTTCTGCTTACCACGTGATCAAATAAGCTGCCTGACACAACTTTTGTTCTAACATCTCCCAGGCAACCTCTGCCATGTCTGGAGGAAAAGTCCAAAGAAATCAAAACAAAACTCTGCCACAAGGCATCACCCCCAGATGGCCGCTTAAGCCCACGTTTTACTTTCCCACAGCAATGACTTTATGCCACACAGTCTACATGGGGGACATTGCTCACAACCATTCCAGCGAGGTAACGGGCATCTAGAGCGGTGCTCACAGCTGTGTTAGGGTTTCTGACTTTTCATGTATTCTTCATTTCTCCCAGCAAACTTCAACCCACTCAATCGTGCCAAGCATTTAACCCAAACCTTGCATGTCTGTGTCCTTGGCAGAGGAAGGAGGAAATGGTGGAAACACGGTGACGTGGGTGATAATGGGACTGCCCTCTTGATTCCTACTTCTAGGATATAGTCAATGTGATAAAAGATTATATTGGGAACACAAGGCATCTAGGCCTTTGTCCAACGATGTAGGGGGAAAATTAGCAGGCCTAATATTTCATGAGGAATTCTTGGCTCAAATGGTATTTTAATAAAGCTTAACTATGCCTGCCAATAAAACATCGGGATGAAATAATGATTTATGGTTTAAATATTATATAACCCCTGTAATGTCTGGTATCATCTCATATCAAACAACAGGAGAGAAATAAAATCATTGGGAGAAAAAAAAAACAGAAAAATAACATGACATCAGTTCACACGTTAATAGAATACATATGAGAAAACCATCCCTTTAAAATTTTCCTCCAGGGTTGACATCCAATAAGTATATGATGAGCAAGTATGCTCTAGTTTCATCTTGAAAAAATTTTTGAAGCAAAAATTTTTTATCTCCCATTATGATTGAGGGTCAGTGGCTCCAGCTTGCCTGAGCTTCAGTGGACCTAAGAGGTGAACTGAAGCAAGCGGACTTCCAGGCTGTGTTCTTGACTGTGGGATTCACTAGACTGGTGAGTTAATGTCGCTGGAGAATAAGTAATTTATCATGTATATGGTAAACAATAAAAGAACTATTTCACTATATTTGACTATATTACTGACTAGGAACCGAAGGGAATTAGAATTCTGGGTTGTATAATACTTAATGTCTATCACTCAGTGATGTGTTCCTGTCTCTTCATAAGTCTGGGTTCCTGCCTCTTCATATGTAAAAAGCTAAACACAGGCACATGACAAACTGCTTCCATGCTGGACTGAGTTTTCTCACCACAAATGGTGAAAACTGACAAACTGACTACATGATTATAAAACACACTTCAGTATGAAATATTAGTACTGAGACCTTAGGACAAATACTATATCATTTTTTTAAAAAAAATACAAGATTGATTTTTCCTTTAAAAATAAATTGATATTCTAATTCTGCATTGGTGAAATCATATAATCAAGACGAGAAATTGTATAATTGTAACTCCAGAACATGAATGCCCCTGAGGTCCTGATAAAGACAAATAATATCAATGTGTTACAGTAAAGTGTGGATCACTAATGGAATTTAAAAGAATAAAAGGTTATCACACACTCAAACTTAAATTGTTTAAGGAAATTAAAAACCTAGAATGAATTTTTTTAAAAAAAAATGTGTGTTTTAATGCAACATTTTTCAGACACACTAATTCCACACACAAAGTCACAGTGCTTGTGACAGAATGAACAAGAGCCATGCAAGCTCAAGCCAGCCAAAACACCAGTGTCAAGGGGAGGGGCTGGGTATCCTCTTCCTACCCCTAGCTGGGATGGTATTTGGTAACTGATAAATGCTGGGAGAAGGTTAATTTTCATCCATTTTATGGCTCATGGAAGGTCAACCACAATAGTAGATGACCATACACCCAAGAGTTTATAGGTAGCACTAACTGGATTCAATTGTCTTTAAAAAAAAACAGCAGAAAGAGAGAGAGAGAGAGAGAGAGAGAGAGAGAGAGAGAGAGAGAGAGAAGAAAGAGAAACAAAGAAAGAAAGAACAAACAAATGAAGAGTCAAAGTCTGAGGGATATGGAATGGGGGGGGTGTGGATCTCGGAGTTAGAGAAGAGAGGTGAATAATATCAAAATATGTATAAAATTCTCAAATAATTTTAAAAAACATATAAATAGCTGAGAATGTTAGCACAAGAACTAACAAAAATAATAGTGTTTGTAAGGGGTTTTAAAGCCTGTGTGTTTGTTGGTGAGTTGATAAAAATGTGCTCAATGTGTTTCTTCCTGAACATAAGCAATAACAACTGCCTACCAAAAACGTGGGCAAGGTACCAGCAGAAGGAGAGGAAATGGCACAGCTGATTTAGGACCTGGAAGAGTCTACCAAGGCTAAATATGTATTTATACCACACGTTACATCAGGATTCCACGTGCACACAGCTCAACAAGTAAAGCAAAGGTAGAAAGAACTATGAAGCTAAGCTCAGGCATGGTGGAGTTGCCATCCAGAAGAGGCAGATGTGTTCAAGGATGTGATGCGATGTGTATCACATTCCCACTCTTTATCTGGAGTTAGATAGTTGTGTAGACACACACACACACACACACACTCACACAAACACATACACACATACACGAGTGCAGGTGCCCTCAGAGACCAGAGGTGCGGGGTCAAGGGAGCTGACGTTTCCTGACACTGATGCTGGAAATCACACTCTTTTCTCTGGAAGAACAGAAAGTTCTCTTAACTGCAGAGCCATCTCTCTGCAAATGAAAGAGCAAATGAAGTTAGGTGTGGTGGTACACACTTAGGATTCCTCCGGGACCTAAGCTCAGCCTGGTTACTAAAATAAAAATAGTAAATTAATTTAAAATAAACAAATAAAATTTTGGGAAGTAAGACATAGAACAATTATAGTTTTGAAATCTGTGGATAGACTATAGACAGGACTTACTAAGTAATGCTTTCCAGTTCTTTCCGTTGGAAACACACCCAGACGCAGCATAGAACAGACAGAAAATGGGCAAGAACATCTGGAAGATACAGGATAAAATAAGGGGACCTTAAATGGGGTCTCAGCAGGAAGTTCAAAGGGGCAACAGCTGGGGAGATGGCTCCGAAGCAGGCAGGAAATATGGTTCCATGGGTGAAATGCTTGCCTCCCAAGGATCAGGACCTACATCCTGGTTTACCAGAACCCACATAAAAAGGTTGAGATGAGATAGGTATGGTAGTGCAGGGCTTTGATTTCAGCATGCAGGAGGCAGAAGCAGGTAGCTCTCTTTCAGTCTGAAGCCAGCCTGGGCTAACAGTGAATTCCAAGCCAATCAGAGTTACAGGTGTAAGACCACACCCAGAAACAAGAGAAGCAAGCCAGTGCCAGGGAGGTGAAGAGAGGTGAATCATTGGGGTTCCGTGGCAGCCAGCTCAGCTGACATGGCAAGGTCCAGTGAGAGATTTTATCTCAGGAGAAGGTGGACAAGATCTGAAGAACAGCATCTAAGGTTGCCCTCTGGTCTCTGTGTCCACATGCACACATATGTACATGTGCCCTATTTGCATTCACCCACACACAAACACACAATGTCATGCACACATATGTACATGTGCCCTACTTGCATGCACCCCCACACACAAATACACAACGCAAAAAAAAAGTAGGCGATATCAACGCTCTTGCAAACTTTCAAGAAGTAGCTGGCTCTGTTCTACTTTTTTCTATCCAGGAAGGACTGTGAGTCTTCTACAAAGAGGAAAGACTGTATCCATCTTCTACAAAGAGGAAAGGCTGTTTCCAAAGCTGGAGAAAGTCAATTAGAAGTATTAATAAGGCCCAATCTGGTTTAGAAAACTGCCTTCAGAAATCAAAATCAAATGTTTACAAAACATAATTGAATACATTAAATAGAAAATCACCATAAGAAATGCAATCTAGCTTAGGAGTGTAAGAATAGCTCCACATTTTTAATCTAGTAATTTAATTGACTGCTAAGTGGCCAAAAAAGAGTCACTTAAACATGTGCAGTTTGTATAATTTAATTCACTCTCTGTCACCAACTAAACACTAAAGAATCATAAAGCATACTGTGTCAAAATATAAGGTTCTTCCTCTGAAAGACTTTACTAAAATCACAGGAAGAAAACTACACTAGTCACCTCTGTTATTGTTTATCATTGGTTAGAACTAATAAAAAATTACATTGCAAGCAAAGAAAACATAAAAAATAGCAAATAAATCGTGCTCTGTGAAAGCCATAATTATTTTTGGTAATGCTATTCATAGATATGGTGATCACTTCTAAGCCCTTTGTATTTGACCAAAGAGGGAACAGTTATGATGGTCAAAAGCCTCCAAAGGAAATGGCAGAATTGGGTTTTTAGCACAGTGCTGAGATTCGAACCCATGGCCATCATGTATGCCAGGCAACTGCTCTACCACTGAGCCATACTTCCAGCACCATCCCCACCAATCTTTCTTCCCCTAAGGCTCTGTGAACTTAATCAGTACTTCACATGCAACTTTCATAGTTACCCACTTACTTTAGAAATAAAAGAGAAGCTCTCCTTCAAATTCATAGAAAGTGTGCGTGGCTTAGCAGAGGTTACTCCTTTTGTTCTGACAGTAAATATGGCATTATGATATTTTAAGTTAGAAACAAATTCCAAGTATTTAATTCTGGTGTAAACCTGTTTACGAAAAAAAAAAAAAAAACCTGACCCTAAAACTTTTTTTTGACTCAGATAATCTTTACCTGAAGTAATACCACTGGTTTAGTGACAGAGAAGAAAACTCACGGCTTCCTTGGGCTTAAAGCTAAAAGTCCCTTTAGATTTTTTTTAAACTTTAAAAACAAACAAAAAAACAAAACCAAGCAAACAAAAACGAGCTACAATAAAGCCAGGCACATATCACATCAAGGCTGCACAAGGTGACCCATAAGTAGGAGGAAAAGGGTTCCCCCATAAGTAAGCAAAAGAGCATCCTGCTCCCACTGTTAGGATTCCCACAAGGACACCAAGCTACTTGTCTGTAGCATATATGTCAAGGACTTAGGTCAGACCCCTAAGGCTCCCTGATCTCTGGGAGCCCCCATGAGTCCTAGCCAGTTGATTCTGTGGGCTGTGTTCTTGTGATATCCTTGATCTCTCTGTCTCCTTTAATCCTTCCTCCCGCTCTTCCACAGGACTCCCCAAGCTCCACCTAATGTTTGGCTGTGGGACTCTGCATCTACACCCATCAGTTGCTGGATGAAGTCTCTATGGTCTCTTTGATGGCAATTCTGCTAGGCTCCTGTCCCAGAACAGGCAGGAAAAACTATAGGATGAAGGGGGGTTTTGTTTTGTTTTGTTTTGTTTTGTTTTGTTTTGGCTAAGTTCGTGTCCCAATCCCTCCACTTGAGGCCTCACCTGGTTACAGAAGATGGTTGGTTCAGGCTCCTTGTCCCTCCACTACCAGGAGTCTTTGGTAAGGTCACTCTCATCGAGTCCAGGGAGTTTCCACTACACTAAGTTCACAGATGCACTCCATATCTGACAGAGGGCTAATTTCCAAAAATATATAAGTAACTCAAGAAACAAGACATCAATAAAATTATCCAATTTAAATGGGGACAGATCTAAACAGAATTCTCAACAACAACAACAAATCTCAAATGGCTGAGAAACACTTAAAGACATGTTCAACAACCTTAGCCACAAGGGACATGAAAGTCAAAATGACTTTGAGATTCCATCTCATACCTGTCAGATGGCTAAAATCAAAAACAGAAGTCATAGCTCATGCTGACAAAGATGATGAGAGAGCAAGAGAAACACTCCTTCACCGGTGGTGAGAGAGCAAAATTATATAGGCATTATATGGCATTTTCTTAGAAAACTGGGAATCGATCTGCCTCAAAACCCAGATGTACCATTCCTGGGCATATACCAAAAAGATATTTCACCAGCCCACAAGAATACTTACTCAACTATGTTCGTGACAGCTTTAATCATCATAGCCAGAAACTGGAAACAGCCTAGATGTCCCTCAACTGAAGAATGGATAAAAAAAAATGTGGTACATTTATACAATGGGGTATTACTCAGGTGTTAAGAACATGAAATATGCAGACAGATGGATGGAACTAGAAAATATCATCCTGAGTGAGGCAACCCAGACCCAGATAAACAAACATGGTGTGTGCTCACCGATAAGTGAGTACTAACTGTAAAGTGAAACACAATCATGGTGTGGTCCATGGACCCAGTGGGGCTAAGTATCGAGGAGGGCAGAAGGGGACGCAAAGATCTCCCTGGGGAGGGGAATCAGGATAGATTTCGTAGGTGGACTGGGGGCAGGTGGGGTTGGGAAGAGGCCTTATCAGACGAGGGAGGGGAGGTGTTGGGAGGGGAGAGCCACTGGAACTGGGAGACATTTCCGGGGTGAGGTGGAAATGTTCAACTTTTATCATCCCTTCTGCAGCTGGCAGTTTTTGAAAGGTGGCAGAAAGCAACCACTCAACAAAGAGTTCTGGGAAATGTCAGGTTTTTCTTTCCAAGCACTGCGTGAGTCACTGGGTTTGCAAAACACAGGGACCTTTGAAAGCACAGGATAGCAAAGGACATCTTTGGAAATCTCTTCCTAACCCTTTCCACAATAGAGCAGAGACTGGGCTCCTCTCTCTGTCTCTCTGTCTCTCTCTCTCTGTCTCTCTCTGTCTCTGTCTCTCTGTCTCTGTCTCTCTCTGTCTCTCTCTCTGTCTCTCTCTCTGTCTCTCTCTCTCTCTGTGTCTTCCTGTCTTTGCCTCTGTGTGTGTCAGTCTCTGTCTGTTTCTGTTAGTGTGTGTCTGTCTCTGTCTCTGTGTCTCTGTGTCTCTGTCTCTCTCTGTCTGCCTGTCTTTGTCTCTGTGTGTGTCAGTCTCTGTCTGTTTCTGTCAGTGTTTGTCTGTCTCTGTCTCTGTCTCTCTGTCTCTCTCTCTCTCCCCCTACCTCCCTCTCCTCCCCGTCTCTCTCTCCAACTTCAGGTCCTGAGCCACCAGCTAACAGCATCTCTTCCTCGTGTCCTGAGGATGTGACAGGTTGTCAGCTTTATTCAGAACGAGCATTTTACAGCTTCAGTGTAGAAAAGGTTCCCAGAGACTCTCTCCTTTGTAGAAGGAGCAGCCACTTTTCTCTTGGTGACATGGACAATTCCCATAAAACAGACATAGGATACCTGAGTTCTTTGTCGCAGCAATAGTGTTTTGGTTGGTTCCCTTTTAGCATCTGATATCAGCCAGATTTAAGAGCTGAACAGGCACCAATATGACTACTGATTCTATACCATACTCTGAAGGTTAGTAAGGTCATAAAATTAACACTCAGCTCTGATAATGGATACCTTATTTTAGGTTAGGAAGAGAGCTGGGTGGTAAATAAGGTAATGTGGGGGCCATATCTCCCCTCTTCCTATGATAACTTCTTGCTCTGACTTCTTGGTCAAAACCAACCCTCACATATCAGTAAGAGTGCCTAATGGGAGCAAATCACAGGGCAGGCACCACGCTAGGCACTGAACACAGCCTTTGAATATGTCCATCCTCTTCTGTTCCTGAGACAGAGCACTGCGATGCGATACTTTATAAGGAGAGGAGGTTTGTTTGGCTTTAGTTGGTTTGGCAACTAAAAGGAGGAGCTCAAGTGTACTTCCTGTCCTCATCTGTGGAGAGGACCTCACAGAAGGGAGCATCGTGTGACAGAGACCACTTGGGACATGAAGCCAGTGATTCACACATAACAACCCATTCTCTTGGGAACTAACTTACTCCTCAAGACCAGCCATGTGTCTGTCAGCAGATGGATGGACGTACTACACACACAAGGTGAAATTTTCTTCAGTCCTACAGAGAAAGAACTAGGGTGATAAGACAGCCCGGCAGGAAAGGACACCTGTCCCCAAACCTGATGGAACAAGTTCAATCCCCAGGACCCACGTGGTAGAGGGACCTCAAAGTTTTCCTCTGACTTTCACAATCACGCCATGGCAGGTGTGCCCAGCCCACACACACATGCAAAACAGTAGTATAAATTTTTATGAAGAATGGCATTGTGTCCCTTGTAAGAAAAATGGATAGAGCTGGAGATCACCAAACTGAGTGAAATGAAACAGAATCGGGAAGACAAATATCACCTGCTCTCTCACTCAGAGGACAGGGATGTAGGAAGAGGGCAATGCGGTCAAAGCATATGAGAGATGCAAGAGAATATGCCATTGTAAGACCCATCTCTTAGTACAATGACTATACACTCATTAAAGTTTTAAGAAAAACGGCCAACATTAATATCTTCTGACAGCTATGTCTTCATAACTTACCCATCTCTTAAAATTTCCATCCTCCCAGAGCCTAGGGAGATGACTCAGTTGGTGAAATTGCAATGCAGATTGTGTTAGGCGCCCCAGTGTCCAGATAAAAAGCCAGGCTGCAATCGTGGTGCGAGGAAGCTGAGCCTGAAGGACCCTGGACTTTGCTTGTCAGGTAGTCTAGCCTAATTGGTGAGCTCCAGACCAATGAGAGATGGGTCTCAAAAAACCAAGGTGAATCGAGTCTGTAAAACAACACCTGAAATTAACTTCTGATCTCCACTCACACGCATACCCATATACATGTGCACCTTCACATATATGTGTATGCACACAACATACGCACCACACATTCACACACAAAGTATTTCACATCTCTCACACTGTCACATATGAGGCCAGGGTTGGGGCTCGGAAACTCTTGCAGGACACATTCAGACTGAATCCAAACCATAGCGCTCTCCTCGTAAGTCTGAGGCTTCTCGTATTTCTGGGATAATGTGTTGTTGTTTCATCTTATTGGAAGAATTTGTGCCTTCTCATTAAAGACACTTTAATTTGTGGTCAAGGATTTTATTCCTGTTCTATCTTTGCCCAGCAAAACCTCAGAGGAGCATACGACCACTTCCCCAGGCATCTCGTGCAGCTGGACCATGGGTAGAAAACCATCCCTCAGAAAGAGCGCACAGTGGGGAGACACTGGACACTCTGAGTTTGTCACAGCTTTCCACTTACTAAGCGGGTTAGTTTAGGTTGGTTATTTTACTGTGCTCTAAACTTGTAAATAACACAAGGAAGATAACTCAGTTCCAACTGGGTGCTTGTCACAGCCACAGTCAGACCCTCGGTCCTTACTCACTAGGTAAGTGAAGGGCTGGACCACTGATGTATGGACGACCTACCTCTTTCTTCTCTGTCTTTCCTCTCCTTGGTTAATTACACTGCTCTTGTTGGTAGTGTTCAGCATGTAAAGCTATTTCCTATGTGAAGCTTACCCAGGAGTCCTTGGGTTCCCTGAATTGTTCACCTCCATATGGGGACGGGATGGGGGTCCCGTATGTAGAAGATCTGCCTCACATAACTCCCTCAGGTGGAGCTCACATTGTTTTGTTTTGTTTTTCCTGTCTATATTTTTATTAGGTATTTTCTTCATTTACATTTCCAATGCTATCCCAAAAGTCCCCCATGCCCTCCCCCCTCCCCACTCCCCTACCCATCCACTCCCACTTCTTGGCCCTGGCGTTCCCCTGTACTGGGGCATATAAAGTTTGCACGACCAATGGGCCTCTCTTTCCACTGATGGCCGACTAGGCCATCTTCTGATACATATGCAGCTAGAGACACGGGCTCCTGGGGCTACTGGTTAGTTCATATTGTTGTTTTTTGAGAACCAGTCACTCACTGGCCTGAAGCTCTCAGATTAGGGTAGATTAGGCTACCTGGCCAGCAACCCCAGGGATTCTTACGCTGTAGTGCTAGGATTACATATATGGCAGCACAGCTATGCTTTTTACACGAAATCCAGGGACTGAATTTTAGTCTTCTTAGTTGAAGGCCACCATCCTGACTGACCCAGACTGATTGTTCATAAACACTTACGTTTCATAATATGTAATCTATTTTTTCCTGCACGATAGGAAAGAGCAGAGTTTGTTTTATCCGCTTAGATGCAAATAAAAGGGATTGATTTTCCTTAACCATCCCCCATCATGGCTCTCTGGACCCACACTCTGTCTTGAGTTGAATGCACAAGTTGGAGATAAGTTCTTTTAATTTGCAACTCTGATGGATCACTTTGACAAAACAAATGACCTAATTAAAAGAAGAGAAATACTTATTATATATGTGTATACATACCACACACACACCTAACTCAAAAAGAAATATTTTCTGAACTCCTTATTATATATGTGTATACACCACACACACACACACACACACACACCTAGCTCAAAAAGAAATATTTTCTGAACTCCTTATTATATATGTGTATACACCACACACACACACACACACATCCCTAGCTCAAAAAGAAATATTTTCTGAACTCCTTATTATATATGTGTATACACCACACACACACACACACACACACACACCTAGCTCAAAAAGAAATATTTTCTGAACTTCTTATTATATATGTGTATACACCACACACACACACACACACCCCTAGCTCAAAACGAAATATTTTCTGAACTCCTTATTATATATGTGTATACACCACACACACACACACACACACACCTAGCTCAAAACGAAATATTTTCTGAACTCCTTATTATATATGTGTATACACCACACACACACACACACACACACCTAGCTCAAAACGAAATATTTTCTGAACTCCTTATTATATATGTGTATACACCACACACACACACACACACACACACACACACACACACACACCCCTAGCTCAAAACGAAATATTTTCTGAACTCCATAAACCAGATAACTGTGAAGAGTTAGCCGATCATTCTCGGTTGATGATAACACTCTGAAAGTGAGTTTCTAACATGTTGTTTTGATTACTAGTTTTATGTAATGTTTGATTAAGCTGATTCCAAAGCAGCATATCCCCAAGGGGTTTAGATGAGGACATGAATAAAGAAGCACACCAAGAAATGAGGCCAACCGTCATCCCTGCTGTTGACGTGAGTGCTCCTCTGGAAGATTTTCTAAATCCTGATGCCTAAGAGTTGAAAACTCACAAGTCAAGTCACAAAGTCATCAGACACGAAGGCCCCACCCTGCCTCTCAGAAGTCCTTTCCAGGGCCTCTCCAGTCTCCATTTGGTAATCAAAACAGCAGACAATTGAAAAAGACATCGGCCTCACACACACACACACACACACACACACACACACGCACGCACATACATGCACGCACGCATGCACCCACTCCTGTGTCTGAAAGCACCTGACAAGCTTTATTTCTTTAGAGAGTAAGAACTTCAGGGACCTCCCTGTATTCATTCTTTCTCGTGTTGCTGGGATGAAATACCTTCGAAGCATTGTGTGGAGGGAGGGGTTTGGGATTACGGTTTAGGGAACTCGGGGCCATCTCGTCTTGGTGGAGGGAAGACACAGCTGCAAGACTTCCAGGCTGCTGCCCACGCTGCACCTGTGGTCAGGAAGCAGAGGACCTGGATGCTGGTGATCAGCTCACATTCTCCTTTCTTCTTTCTTTGCTTTGGAACCCAGATGCTGAGATACCATCCATATTCTGCATGAGTCTTCCCTCCTTGGCTCACAACCATCACAGATGTGCCCCCTAGGTGTTTCTAAGTCCAGTCATCTTGACATTGAAATGTAACCAGCAAACTCTATTCCTAAATAATAGCTTATAGTGCCTACAAAGAGCCTGGAAGATACTCACTTGGACATGAGCAACTATGTCCATGCTAAGAAAGCTGGCTGCCTAAGGAATATAGCACGCGGCCTGTCACCTGCTAGTTTGCCAGTGCTTCCGGATGCTGGTTAGATTCATTTCTGCTGTGCCAAGGCTTTTGCCCACATTTCATGGCTGTCTGCTTGTCTATGGAATGTCTTTTTTTTTTTACCCCCTACTTTTCAATATATTCCAAATAGATCAAGTTTTTCAACTACTAGATTGGATACCAAACAATTCACAAATCTTCCCCTAGTATCTGAGTTTTCACTGCTTGGAACTCCATTACCATGGCATGCTTTGTATTTTTTTTTATTTAACATTTAACATTTTTATCATTTATTTTCTGTGGGTTTTTTTTTTTTGGCTTTATGTATGTCTTTGCAACCAGTGCATGCCTGATGCCTACAGAGGTAAGAAGTAGACATTAACTTCCCTGGAACTGGAGTTGCAGAAGGTTGTGAGCTACCCTGTGGGTCCTGGGAATTGAACCCTAGTCCTCCGGAAGAACAGTCAGTGCTCTTCACGACTGAGTCATCTCTCCAGCTCCTCCTTTCCTGTTTTATTTATGACCTTCATTGCATCAGATCTTAGCAACATCACATCTCTACCAGCACTGTCTGTCTCTTAAGAGCATCACAACACTGGCACAGATTATATATCCCTAGCCATCTAAACACAAACTACATGTTTAATAACCAGGCATAGTAGTTGGATACTTTAATCCCAGCACTCACGAGGTTGAGTCAGGAGGACTGCCTTGAATGTGAGTCGTGTCTGGGCTATATAGTTAACTATAAACCTGCCTGGTTTCATAACAACTTCCTGTTTCAAAGGATAGCAATAAAATCACATAAGGACAGAGGAGTAGCCCTGTAGTTCAGTTGGTAGAGTGGCTGTCTATGCACAAGCTCTTAAAAACAAAACAAAACAAAACAAAACAAAACAAAACAAAACAAACCCAGACATGATGGCACACACCTACGATCCCAGCACAAGGAAGATAGGGCAGGAGGATTAGAAGTTCAGGGTCACCATAGGCTACACAGCAAGTTTGAGGCCAACCCAGAATATGTGAAACCCTGTCTTCTGAAAAGAAGAGTTTAATGTTTTTGGCGTTAAGTTAGTAGACAGTAAAGTGCACAGCAAGGTGCACTTCAAACTGTGTTTCAGTGGCAGAACTCACGGCACAAATGTTGTCTGCATGGCTGCTATGAGGCTACAACATGCATTCCTGCAGAAAACAAAGGGAAAAAAAAAGAATCTCACTGACAGGACAGGCCCTCCAGCATGCAAGGGGTTAAGCAGATCTACCCACAGTGGAAAAAAGGGGAAGGGGGGCTCCTCATTTTCCTTCATTAAAGACTAATTTTAGGTCTTTCTAGTAAATTAGCATGTTGTTTATACTTCGGATACTCCCGACCCTCAAGTCTTGGAAAACATAAAATTTCCAAGAAGTAAAGTTTCCATTAATACAAGCGCCAAAAACAAGATGACCGGCGGGGGGAAAGCACATTTGTCCCCTCACCCCCCCCCCCCCCGCCCCGCTCCTTCTCAAAAGCTATAGAAAGACATTTACTGTATAATCTTTCTTGTGCGCAAGTGAGCAGTCTTATCATTCTTATGATCTAGACTGGAGGGAGAGGCCTGCGGCCAAGAGTCAAAATGGAGCAGCGACTGCGCCTGCCTGCCCGGAAGGCAGGTGTGGTGCTGGACTGAGCTTAGCCGTCCTGCTCCGTGTAAATTTTCTTTATTGGAAGACACGGTTGATGGTATTTTTGTTGTTAGTCTCTATCTTTGTTTCCCTTTTTGTTTCTTTTGTGTGTCCTTAAGTGCCTGAAAACTGGTCTTAGTTGGTGAAATCGGTTTTTCGAAAGGATTTCAGCCCTCCCACCCCTCTATATTCTAAGGCGAATAGATTTACAAGCTCAGGGCAGGGACCCCACCCTCACTCCACGCTCACCCCACAATCACCCCACCCAAAACACCTACACTCTCTCTATCTGGTTTTATTTCATCTGAAGTAACCCAGTGATCCCCCTCCCCCAAGTTACACTTTAAAGAATAATAAATTAGAATCTCTTTGCGTCAGTGAACTTGGGCTCAGAAAGTTCTCTGAGCAGCGAGCCTTTTAAAGACGTGTGTGCCGGTCTGGCAGCAGAGTCCGGGCTACTGGGAACCGAGCTGGCTTGGCTGGTGCCTCCTCCCCCGGTGGTCCCTCCCTTCTGGCCGGCTCCCTGCCTCCCCCCGACTGGCCTCCGCCTCCACTTTCCCCGGCTCGCTCGGAGGTCTGGCCCCAGCTAGGCGGCTAAGGAGCTGGCGGAGCACGGCCACTAGCACCTCGATCCCCAGCTCCTACCCCGCCCTCCCCGTGGCCCAGCAGCAGGAGGGGGAAAGCCAAACCCAACCCTCATCCTCCAGCCCTCCTCCCCGCGTGCACTTGGGATCGCACCTTCTAGAGTCTTAACTCAGTTCTGGAGGACCAACATCCCCCGGATCTGCATTCGGGAGGTCTCTGCTCCCGAGATGCGAGCGCCTGGGACCAGCCCGCCCTGTGCGGAGTTCCAGCCGCAGCCGGGAGCGCAAACCCGAGTCTGTAAGTTGCATCGCGCCTCCCGGGGAGAGCAGGGGAAGTTGGCTATAGCACAGCCCAAAGCCAAACAGTCAAGGTGTACCCAGCTTGGCTCGAGCTATGCAAATCCACTGCAGACCTCAGCAGTGTCTCTAATCCCCGCGTCGCAAATTACTTTCCAGTATATAGTATGATATAGGTCCAGAGGGAGGGGCGGAGAGTCTGGCTGCCTTTTAAAACGCATCTCGTAAATCCTTCCAATTTAATATCAATCATTTTCAAGTTCGAAAACGCAATGTTTTGTATCTTTTAATTACAGTTAATATTTTCTTAATGAGCAGGAAACAGTTTTCTTCGCTGCTACTAAACGTAAGAATCCCTCCATCTTTCCTTTTAACCTTGCTACTTTATCTAAATAGTTTAGCAAGTAGATAGTGAACCCACTTGGCCTTTAATTTTCTTCCTCAGGCTTGCCTGACTAATCCCGAGGACACAAAAGAATCCTGTATATACAGAAAATGCTTAAAGATTTGCTTATAGCGGTTATTTACAAGAGTGAGCAGAGAGAGAGAGAGAGAGAGAGAGAGGATTCCTCCGGTTCTGATCAAAAGTTTTCTCTGGGATCCCAGACCTCAGACACAAAGTGGGTTCTCTTTTGTATTGATCACATCTTTAATTTAATATGTGTGTAAAACAGCATCCCTTTGTACAGATACCTGAGACGAGGAAATGAAGTTGACAGTTTTTAATAAGCGTTTCTCTAGTCTAGGAGGACACGTGTGGAGGAAAGGAGCCACAGGTTCGGGCAGGTGCATAGACGGGCTATGGTGAAAGGAAGATGTTGGCCAGGAAGAGCATCATCCCGGAGGAGTATGTGCTGGCGCGCATCGCAGCGGAGAACCTGCGCAAACCGCGCATCCGCGACCGTCTCCCCAAAGCCCGCTTCATCGCCAAGAGCGGAGCCTGCAACCTGGCACACAAGAACATCCGAGAGCAAGGTCGCTTCCTGCAGGACATCTTCACCACCTTGGTAGACCTGAAGTGGCGTCACACGCTGGTCATCTTCACCATGTCCTTCCTCTGCAGCTGGCTGCTCTTCGCTATCATGTGGTGGCTGGTGGCCTTCGCCCACGGGGACATCTACGCTTACATGGAGAAAGGCACCATGGAGAAGAGCGGCCTGGAGTCCGCTGTCTGTGTGACCAATGTCAGGTAAGAATGAAATGGAGTTACCAGCAACGTAGAAATAAAAAGCTCTTTCAGCTAGTCGATTGTGAAATAAAGGGTCCTCACTGGGCAGTTCAGAAACAAAAAGCAAATATGGGGTGCAGGGTTGAGGCTAGCACATAAAAGCCTTTGTAAATGTAGTTTTACCGACAGATTTCTGAGAATGTGCAACTGCTTCTTTGTGCTGACCTTGGATGGGTTCAAAGAATTCCTGACTCCCCCCACCCCCCAAAAAAACACAGTTCATTTTCACCACAAGGATGTCCAGTGTGCACCGGAAAATATCCCCAGTCCATTCAAAGCACTGTGCAAATACAAGAAAAAAATTTTTTTTCTGTAAAGCAGTCTTAATTTTAAAATACACTAAAAATAAAATAACTGAAGTGAATAAAATCCCTTTTTTATCAAGGTTATTTTAGCATCTCTGACAGATTATTTTAGATTTAAAAAAATTAAAGCTTATTCTAAAATTTAGAAGAGACAGTTGTAGTGAAAATTAGTCCAGGTTTTCACAAACGGGGCTGAATAAACACCAAGTGGATATTGAGGTCTCTTTCCAAAGCTTCCACAGAACAGGAACAAGGCAGCTTTTAGGTTATCTAAATTTGACTTCTGCATTTAGGGATGCTTCAAAGTCAGGATCATGACAACCTTGAAAATAAACTAATTTTACTCAAGATGATCTATGGTCACGACTCATGAAAAATAACTCAGTAGATTTAAATGTATATCATCAAAAAGAGATTATTCCTCCTAGGATGTCTTCTAGGAAGAGAACTCTATAGCATTCACTGGTCCCCCAAATCTGCTTCTTGTTACTTCTTACCAAGCAAGCTATTGTGAAGAACATTGATTTCCTACATGCACTCCTAATGGTGTTGAGAGGTGAGAAATGGTGTCTACATTACCGTGAAGCAGCGGTGACTTTCTCCACAGTGCCAGCTTTTAAATCTCGCCCCTTAGCATATTTAAAGCTTATTCTCTCCCTAGAGAGCTTTAAAGATGCGCAACAATTCCAATTGTTTACATTGCCAATTTGGTGTCAGGCAAATCATCAGATTTGGAAGCACCTTCCTCTCAGAGGCTGTCCACCAGTATTTCCAACATCCCTTGGTTGCTCTTACTTTAGGGTGGCTCACTTTCTCCTCTGTGCAACGGTGACTTTCCAACGTGAGTCCGAAAATAGAAACTATGTTATTTTTCTCATTATTGTTCAGCTGACACCAGGCCCTCAGCCCTGCTCTATTGAAGGCTTTTTTTTTTTTTCACTTGAGAGTTTTTTAGCAAGACAGGTGTCCAGATAAGATTGGCTCTTATACTAGATAGAGAAATTGAATTCCATTTTAAAATAAACAATATGAAAACACAGTGCACTAACTGTCTCCCAAGCCATGGACAGACACTGGACTCTTCTCTCACATACAAACCAATATTAAAGCTCCATGTTATATGTGTGCCCTCTTCTGAGATCCATTTCTACTGTCTGTGCTATTGTCAGTCCATGCCACATATCTCGGAGTATGTAGGTAGGGCGGAAGTCAGTTCTTACAGTTTTGCACAAACGCTTTTCAGCCACAACAGAGATAAAAGGCTTTTTTCCTACCCCCACTTGAAAGCTGATGGATGTGTACAGACTCATGCTCCTGGCTTCCTGCCAGAGGGCAGCGTGTATTGAGTGCTCAAAGTTCAAATGTTTTGTTCGCTCATTGTGCCTGGCATTCATAGATAATATTTTGACAGATTGTAACATATGGTTTCTCTCCTATGAAGTTAAAGAAGTGTGGAATTGGGGTGAGTGTCAGGAATAGGGTCTGTGATGAAGTGCCAGCAGTACTGGGTATGCAATCAGGCGAAGAATTTGATAATAACAAAATCTGATTCTTCTCAGCCAGAGATTAGCAGAATTACCCAGGAGACTTTCTGCGACTCACTCAGGTCCAGGAGGAGTCCCCCCACACACACACACCAAACCCTTGTCTAATCGCTAAGATGGGAAGGGGATGTGCGACCACAAAACACCTTCCCAAGAAAATCCTGACACCGGTTGACTCTTTCCCCTTGCTCCTTTGAGAGCAGCAGGCCAGATCTGACAGGACTCACGGATGTAGTCATTACACGGACATAGTCTTGACTGAGTCACTTACTAACCGACACTTGAAACTCCTTTAATAGTTTCCAAGTTCTCTGGGTCACATAGAAAACAAGATAATCAACCAAAAATTTCTCTTCTCCAAATGGAGAAATAACTCTCATTAAAATACTGATGCTTTCTGGATGGTGTGTTTTATACCATGTTTTACCACTGTACTAAGTTTTGTAATCAGGACAATCAATCACTGGATAATGACTATAACTCTAGAAGCTATAAATAATAAAACATTCAGCACGCAGTAGCTTCCACATGACTCAAGTCTCTCAAACACAGAGGTAGGTAATAAATAACAAACACCTGCCTGGTAGAAAATTCCAGAAAGTAAGTTAGGCTTTGGTAAAAATGATATATACTACAATTTATATTTAGTTGTTTATTTATGAATGTTTTCACATGGTATATGATCTAGGAAACATTAGTGAAATCGTATTCCCAAATCTGGAGGTACATACATAGGTACAAACGGAAAAGGAAGAGGAGTGAGATGGGGGAGGCTATCAGGAGGTAGTGATAGGGAGGGGGGAGAGAGGAGCAGGGAGGATGCTTGTATTTAAAATTAGTCTTTCCGGAATCGCTGAGCTCTAATAGCAAGCACTGCTCTTCCTGGGCTCTTTTCATCACGCACTCGCTGACCTGACATCATTTCTGATATTGGTCCTTACAGGTCATTCACGTCTGCGTTTCTCTTCTCCATTGAGGTTCAAGTGACCATTGGGTTTGGAGGGAGAATGATGACTGAGGAATGCCCTCTGGCCATCACGGTTTTGATTCTGCAGAACATTGTGGGTCTGATCATCAACGCGGTCATGTTGGGCTGCATCTTCATGAAGACGGCGCAGGCCCACAGAAGGGCAGAGACGCTGATTTTCAGCCGCCATGCTGTGATTGCCGTCCGCAATGGCAAGCTGTGCTTCATGTTCCGTGTGGGTGACCTGAGGAAGAGCATGATCATTAGCGCCTCGGTGCGCATCCAGGTGGTCAAGAAAACCACGACGCCAGAAGGGGAGGTGGTGCCTATTCATCAGCAGGACATTCCTGTTGATAATCCCATCGAGAGCAATAATATCTTCCTAGTGGCCCCATTGATCATCTGCCACGTGATTGACAAGCGTAGCCCCCTGTATGATATCTCAGCAACTGACCTTGCCAATCAAGACCTGGAGGTCATAGTGATTCTCGAGGGCGTGGTAGAAACCACAGGCATCACCACACAAGCGCGGACCTCCTACATTGCGGAGGAGATCCAGTGGGGACACCGCTTCGTGTCAATTGTGACTGAGGAGGAGGGCGTGTACTCTGTGGACTATTCCAAATTTGGTAATACGGTGAGAGTGGCTGCGCCAAGATGCAGTGCCCGGGAGCTGGATGAGAAGCCTTCCATCCTGATTCAGACCCTCCAAAAGAGTGAACTGTCGCACCAGAATTCTCTGCGGAAGCGCAACTCCATGAGGAGAAACAACTCCATGAGGAGAAACAACTCCATCCGGAGGAATAACTCTTCCCTCATGGTGCCCAAGGTGCAGTTCATGACTCCAGAAGGAAACCAGTGTCCGTCAGAATCATGAGGGCAGGATGGCCGGAGACAGTTACTTGTTGAGTCCTGATGACTGAGAGACAATCCTGAGACAGTCCATTGAGTTCCGATGATCAAAATATTGCACCCATCACCAAGTCAGGGCTGGAACACAGTATTCCTATCCTAATGCACTGAGAAATATTCATATTTGAGACATTAAACTTCCCGTATTAATAAACAATAGCACACAAACCTGAGCTCTTTATTCTCCTCTCATCTTAAAATTCTGTTTTCTTCCCAGCAGTCTCTGTAGTCGGGGTCAGTTGGCCTGTGTTTTTGAGCTTCTGTCACTTAGCAGAGATGAGATCTTCTACCAAAGCCCAGTTTCATCATCCTTAGCTCCTGCACCCTCAAGTAAGGGCAGAGTAAAGAGACGTCCTGGGTTAACACGGTGTGTGATGTGGGGTTAACACAATGTGTGATGTGGGGTTAACACAATGTGTGATGTGTGGTAATATAGTGTGTGATGTGGGAGTAACACGGTGTGTGATGTGGGGTTAACACAATGTGTGATGTGGGGTTAACACAATGTGTGATGTGGGGTTAACACAATGTGTGATATGGGGTTAACACCGTGTGTGACGTGGGGGTAACATGGTGTGTGATGTGGGGTTAACACAATGTGTGATGTGGGGTTAACACAATGTGTGATGTGGGATTAACACAATGTGTGATGTGGGGGTAACACAATGTGTGATGTGGGGTTAACACAATGTGTGATGTGGGGTTAACACAATGTGTGATGTGGGGTTAACACAATGTGTGATGTGGGGGTAACACAATGTGTGATGTGGGGGTAACACAATGTGTGATGTGGGGTTAACACAATGTGTGATGTGGGGTTAACACAATGTGTGATGTGGGGTTAACACAATGTGTGATGTGGGGGTAACACAATGTGTGATGTGGGGGTAACACAATGTGTGATGTGGGGTAACACAATGTGTGATGTGGGGTAACACAATGTGTGATGTGGGGTAATACAGTGTGTGATGTGGGAGTTACATGGTGTGTGATGCGGTAAAATGTGGAAGCTGGGCTTCTGGGTAGCCTTCTATTCAGACTCTGGGGCTTGAATTCATTTCTTATATGAGCCATTGAACCACACAGGTCATCATGAATATGTTCAAATCTAACCTTCAAAGATTCAGGATGCTAACCAGGCAAATAGCACCGGCTGGGTCAATTATTCCTAAAAAAAAAAAAAAAAAAAAAAAAAAGTCTGACTTGGAACTCCAGACTCAAAGATCAAACAGGTACATGAAGCCCTGCTTGCCTGTTTAATAAAATACTCAGAACCTTCTATTACATCTTCAGAGCCAGTGCTTCCCGGTGTGGGAGAGCAGCTCAGTTGGTGGAGTGCTTCGCTAGAATGGACAAAGCCCTGGGTTTGGTTTCCGGCACCTCACAACACAGAGTCTGAGGCCAGCCTGGACTACCCTACACCTCAAAGAAAAGGAAAGGAAAAACAATGAACAACAAAACCAACTCCATCCAAGGCTTTATTCCCACTCAAACACTCCTTTTCTCCAGTTTTCCAGTCATTCTGACCAATATTTGGAATTCAGAGTTGACGTCTCCTTCATAGCTTCTATGTCATTCACTAGTACCTATACCCAGCGCACCTCCTTCCTAGTCTAGTAAGGCCTGCTTCCAATAGGATGTACATGATGTAGGTCTGACAATTGTTGAAAGATTGAGACATTTCTTTATGAGTAAATGAAGAAAATGTCTTTACAAAACAGTCTAAGAACAGTTGCAGATTCTGTATCAGTTCTGAGAAAGGTTTGCCATGTTGATATCCCAAGGTTGGCTAAGCAAACCCAGCAAGCAGCTGCCACGTCTGCTGCAGGAATATGTACAGTGCGCCTGCTCTGTAGGAAAAGCAGATGTTCCTGGGAGGCCACAGGCTGCAGGGTAGGAAATGCTGGAGAGGGTCAGTGAGGGTGTGAGCTTGGCGATACAGAACATGGGCAATTCTTCTGGTCACTCGTCATTGCTGGATACCAAAGATATAATGGCGATCACATCGATGGGGGAGTCAACCAAAGGGTCTGATGGGGCTCTCTGTGGCAAGTCATGGCTTAGAATGCGATGCTATTAAGAGAATGACAAGACAATGGCTTCTTTGTCCTGAACTGTATTCACTGCATTCATGATTTGGAGAACAGTACCATTTATTTTAGGCAACTGCAATCTCATAGACTGTGATAGCTTACTCTGTAGAGAGCTTGAGAACCTGGGGTGAAGACCAGAAAGCATCAGGCATGGTGACACACTCTTGGAGTCCCAGGGTCCTGGGAGAAGGAGCAGGCTCACTGGCCAGAGAGCCCAACCTACTTGGCGAGGTCCAGGCCAATGAGAGACCTTGTCTTGGGAACAAGGGGGATGGTGCTTGGGAAACAAATCACGCTCAAGGATGTCCTCTAGCCCCTGTATACGGCAGAGCATTCAGACACACACACACACACACACACACACACACACACACACCACCACCACCACCACCACCACCATACCACACACATTTGCTTTCTCTTTTTCTGTATGTGTGTATGCTTTTTTTATACACACATACATGTATAATTTTACTTCTATATTAAGTTTAACTATTATTTTATATTCAATATTTAAAGTTTTTCCTGCCACTTAAATCTTCGTACAACAGCCCTACTTACTCATGTTAGACTGTAACTCTTCCTTTTTTCCATTCATTTATTCATTTATTCACTTTACATCCAGAGTGCAGGCCCCCACCCCCACTTCCAGTCCCTCCTCATATAGCTCCACCCCCTATGTTCCTCTCCCCTTGTCTGATAATGGGGAGAATCCCCTGGGTACTACCCCACCCTGGCACATCAAGTCACTGCAGGACTAGGTGTATCCTCTTCCACTGAGGCCAGACAAGGCAGCCTAGTTAGGGCCACAGGATCCATACATAGGTAGGTAACAGTCAGGAATGGTCTCCATTCCAGTTATTAGAGTACCCACATGAAGATCAAGCTATGTGCTTCTGCTACATATGTGTGTGGGGTGGGGTAGGTCCAGCCTATTTATGCTCTTTGGTTGGTGGTTCAGTGTCTGGGAACCCCCAATGGTTCAGGTTAGTTGACACTGCTGGTCTTCTAGTAGAGTCCCTATCTCCTATGGGCCCCTCAATCCCCCTCCCAAGTCTTCCAAAAGACTCCGTGAGCTCCGTGTAATGTTGGACTGTGGGTCTCTGCATGTTTCGGTCAGCTGTTGATACAGCCTCTCAGAAGACGACGTTCATGCTAGGCTCCTGTCTGCAAAGATTGCAAACTATCACGAATAGTATCAGGGATTGGTGCTTGCCCATGGAATAGGTCTCAAGTTGGACCAGTCATTGGTTGGCCATCCCCTCAGTCTCTGCTCCATCTTTGTCACTGCACTCCTTGTAGGCAGGACACATTTTGGGTCAAAGGCTTTGTGGGTGGATTGGTGTCCTTATTCTTCCTCTAGGAGTCTTGCCTGGCTACAGGAGATGGCCACCCCAGGTTCCATAGCTCCCACTGCTAGGAGTTTCAGCTACAGGCACTCTCATAAACTCCCTGGAGTCTTCCCCCTCCCTTCCCACTCTGGCCTTCCAAGCCACCTATTTCTGTTCACTCTTCCCGCCCTCTCTCAACCACTTTCCATACATCAGATCTCCTCCCCAATCCCTGCCCCAATCTTTCTCCCAGCCATTTCTCTCCCTCCATCTACTCTAGAGGCAATTTTATTTCCCCTTCTGAGTGAGATTCAAGCATCCTCCCTTGGGCCCTCTTGTTACTTAGCATTTGGGTGTCTGTGGATTGTAGCATGGGTATCCTGTAATTTATGCTTAATAACCATTTATAAGTGGATACACATCACGCATGTCCTTTTGGGTCCGGGTTTCTTCCCACTATAACTCTTCTTAAAAGACCCATGTGGCTTTCCCTTTTTCTCAAGATGAAAATGAAAATTCTTTCCAAGATCCATAAAGCACTGTATGTAAAAATGAGTGATTTCAATGCAATTTTCTTTCTGTCCTTTGGGGAAGGGTTTTGTAGTATGTGTGCGTGGTGTGGTGTGTGTGTGTGTGTGTGTGTGTGTGTGTGTGTGTGTGTTTTACAATCTCTTACTTTGTAGCCTATGCTGGTCTGGGACTCACTTTGCTGGCTTTTAGACTCACATCAATTCTCTTCATGTATGTAGTTCCCAAGGAGGCCAGAGGAGGTCTTAAGGAGCCCTGGAACTGGAGTTACAGATCGTGAGAGCCCCCATGTGAGTCCTGGGAACTGAACTCAGGTCCTCTGTAAGAGCAGCGAACACTCTTAGCTGCTGAATCATTCTCTCCAGCCCCAGGAGCAATTGTTTACTAAGCAAGGAAACCAACATATACTTAAACAACACATCTACCACTTGAGTGACAAAATCCATGTGATTATACAATAGAAAACTCTATAGTATTTGGATTCCTTTTGGAAATCATTAAAAAACAATTGTATGTCTTTAGGGGAAATTTTTGCTTTTTCCTCTTTTTAAGCTTTTGTCAGAGAAGTACAGACATGCACAACAGTGTGGGCATTACTGTAATGAACACTGCATACTCATCACCTGCCTCAATAATGGTTAATTGTATTTTTTGTTTGTTACCCCCACCGTGGTGGTTTGGATGTGAAATATCCACCACAGGCTTGTGTTTGAATACTGGGTTCCTAGCTGGGGTTAGAAGGTGTGAAGCTGGTGGAAGGAAGTAAGTTAAAAGAAGCCAGTCTTGAGGTCTGAGAGCATGGTCCCACTTCCTGTCTGCCCTCTGCTTGCTAACTGTGGATGCATTGACCAGCCACTTCCTGTTGCTACTATCATACCTTTCTTGCCACGATGGAGTATATCTTGTTAATTATGTGCATTTTGCGTGCACATATGTGTATGTGCACGAGAGCAGTGCCCACAAAGATTAGACCTAGGTATCAGGTCCCCTGGAGCTGGGGCTCTCAGTGGCTATGAACTGCCATGTGAGTGTTGAACTCTGGGAGAGCCACAGGTGCTCCTACGACAAAGCTGCCTCTCCAGCCCCAAGTAAAGTTGTTCTGGAGCCAAGAGTTGGAAGTCACATATCGGCTTCTGTTCAAAGCCTTTTAATTTAAAATCAGGCATATGTCCATTGGAAAAGCTGAAGGCTGTCAAATCTATAACTGAATGGTCACATTTCCAGAAAGGGAAAAACTGTAGCTATGAACGACAGGAAGGCGTCTGAGAGGAGAGAGCATCTACCAGCTTCCTGGCACCAAGTATTTAAGCAAATGCTGTGATAAATAGTCTGAAGACAAGGGCGGGGGAGGGGATTGAAATGATTTATGATTTCAATTTATGAATGAAATGAATATGAAATGGCAATAAGTAGGGTGGTGGGAGATTTGAAAGGGCATATTGGTAAAAGGAGAGAATTTTAGCTTAGGTAGCTTACAGCTCTGTGTGGTACCTCTCTCTGTCTCTCTGCCTCTCTCTCTCTCTCTCTCTCTCTCTCTCTCTCTCTCTCTCTCTCTGTCTCTGCCTCTCTCTCTCTCTCTCTCTCTCTCTGTCTCTCCCTCTGTCTCTCTGCCTCTCTCTCTCTGTCTCTGTCTCTCCCTCTGTCTCTCTGCCTCTCTGTCTCTCTGTCTCTCTGCCTCTCTCTCTCTGTCTCTCTGTCTCTCTGCCTCTCTGTCTCTCTGCCTCTCTGCCTCTCTCTCTCTGTCTCTCTGTCTCTCTCTCTCTGTCTCTCTGTCTCTCTGCCTCTCTGTCTCTCTGTCTCTCTGCCTCTCTCTCTCTCTCTCTCTCTCTGTCTCTCCCTCTGTCTCTCTGCCTCTCTCTCTCTGTCTCTGTCTCTCCCTCTGTCTCTCTGCCTCTCTGTCTCTCTGTCTCTCTGCCTCTCTCTCTCTGTCTCTCTGTCTCTCTGCCTCTCTGTCTCTCTGTCTCTCTGCCTCTCTCTCTCTGTCTCTCTGTCTCTCTGCCTCTCTGTATCTGTCTCTTTCTCTCTTTCCATTTCAATCTCCAGCTATCTATATTATCTCTATATACATATATGCCATAATCTATATCTATATGATAATTTATATCTCTGTATATCACCATAATTTATACTACATCTCCATTTCTGTCAATATAGATGATATAAACAGGCAGATGCAGTCCTCGGTGAACCTGAGGAGATATAAAGAGTTGGGAATGAAGCTGGGAAATGAACCCAGGAAGCCACATCAGAGACCAGGTAGAAAAGTCCTGGCTGTCATTCCTGAAAAGGTTGGCCTTTCTCCAGTTGCCTATGTCCAATACTTGAAGCCTTTGGAGAACTCCATTGATTTGTAGCATTTCCAACTGAGAAGGGGATCGTGACCTTAATTTTGCATACCACCAGTTCATCCTTTGCATTGTCAACACACACTGAAGCAAGGCAGTGGTATGTAGATATTTAGCCTCAATCTGTGTTCATGCATATGTGTTTGTGTGTGAAGATGGTGCATACGTCAGGTGTGCATTGTAAAATAAATATGCATGTGGAGGCCAGACATTGATACTAGGTACCTTATTGTTTGCTGTTTTATTTTTTGAGACAGGATCTCTCATTGACTGACCTGGGGCTCATCACTGTGGCTAGGCTGACTGGTCAGCAACTCCAGGGAGTGCCTGTTGGTATTCCTGATGCTCTGGAGTTACAGATGCATGAAGCTGTGACAGGTGGTGATGTGGGTTCTGGGTCCAAACTTAGTTCTGCTCACTTGCACAGCAAGCACATCACCCAGTGAGCCTGTCTTCACTGCTGGGCATTCGTTTTTACATCACTAAAATAAACTGTTCTTGATACAATAGTTTCACCTCAGTTACCCCAGAGAGAATCAGAGGGACATCAGAGGCTTCCAATGTAGGTAGCAAAGTCCTTGGTGGGTGTGGGGGAGCCACTTGAAAAAGATGAAGATGTAAGCCCTCTAATCAGACTTAGCCCCAATGCCTTATCTTGACCTGACATTAAAGTCCGATTAAGATTTTCACGAACTTGAACTTGAATCTTTGCAATAAATTACCAGCGAGCATAATTGGAGTCACATCCTCTGAAGGTCTGTGGGGAATTCCCGTCACATTTGATGAGAATTGTGTAGAAAGATCCTGGGAAGAGCGTGGCCCTTGAGCTTCCTCTTGAGCCGCCTGTAGGGTTTGCTGTGGAAACTTTCACACACTGCTCCTTGGAGACACAAATTTCAGTCCTTTCCCTGTCTTCTACATCCTGACAGTAATGCAATGAAGGAGAAGCAGAAGTCTTCTCATTCTTCTTTATCTGAGATGAATTTGCTCATCAAAGAGGAAAATTCTTTCACTATAAATTGTGAATCACAACACAACATCAACAAGAGGAGGAAATGCTTCACTACGATTACTGATGACATTGTCCTCTCCAGAGGTCATTTCCTTGGGCCACGGGAGGACTGTGAGTTCTGAGTCACACTCAGACCAAGGCCAAGGGTGTTTAGAAACATCTATGGGCTGAGGATCCTAGAATTTCACTCAGAAAAAGCCTTGGACTAAGTGACAAAGAATAGCCAAGAACTATGGACTGACACTCTGTGTCAGGGAGAGAAGAAAGCCAGAAAAGACAACAGCTCTGAGGGCAGGCAGTGTGGTGCTTCCTCTCCCAGAAATTGGCAAGGCAATGGTGTCATGGCTGTGGCATGTTCCCCGCCTCCTATACCTAAGTGACTGGGGGTGGGCGTGATTTTGGTTTTGGCATAAAAGTGTCCCTTCTACATTTCTGGAACATGGCCCGGGTTTTTGTTTATTTATTTGTTTGTGTTTGTTTTTGTTTTTCTGTCCCACATTTTCCATCTGATCTCTTTTGGGTAGAGTTGTCATATCTCTTAGCTTTTTCTTAGGGAAAACAAACACACCTAGTTATTTTTTGCTCAGTGGTCAATATCAGAGATAGTAGATGTTGTGTTTACATCATTAAATGGATAAATAGATGCATGGAATAAGAGTCTCCACTCTATGCAAACTGCCTCGTTTGCATTCTTACTGTCTCGTTTCATAGGTGGCAGTCTCTATATATTATAGACTCTCAAGGGCCAAAGGCTAAGAAAGAGCAAGTAGAGTGGTCAGATAAAATATCTCCACAGCAAAGATTTGGAAATTAGGTGTGAACGATATTTTATTTCTGTCCTAGAGAAAGGTGTAATGAGTTTGCCCTGCACTAAGAATCTGATTGGGGCCGAAGAGATGTCCCCGTGGTTAAGAGTATTTGCTGCTCATGCAGAAGACCTAGGTTCGAGCCTCACGGCAGCACTCAACCATCTGTAACTCCAGCTCCTGGGAATTTGGCACCCTCTTCTGGCCACCTTGGGTACTGCGCACATTTAGCGAATTTGCATACATGTAGGCAAAATGTGCATAAGCATCAAGTAAAATAAGTAAAACTTAAATGCTTGTTCCTTAGTTGGAGTCCCCTTGCTCAGCCTTCTGCGTCGCAGACCAAGCTGTGTGTTGTCCTCTGCATTGTCTCTGTCAGGAGACAGCTCCACATTTATTGCGGTGTTCTCTACTGCCTATTTCTGTCCTTGCAACCATTCTCTCTGTTCTCCAAACGCAGAGTGCAACGAATCAAGAAGAAAGCACATAGCATGCAAGGGCTTCTTCAGTCCAGCTAGGGGCGGTTTTGCCTGAGATGGGACTTTTGTGAGTGCAATTGTGTTCCAGGTTTAAAAATTACACATTTGGTGCTGATGTCAAATTTGAGAATGCCGAAACTCTCATCTGTATACCACGGGTCTGGAGAGGTAGATCAGGAGTTAGGAGTGCTTACTGCTCTTTTAGAGGACCTGCCTTCAGTTCTCAGCACCCACACTAGTAACTCTAGCTCCAGGAAATTTGACATTCTCTTCTGGTCTTCCTGGGTACCTAAATGCATGTGTGCATACCCACACAGAAAAACACAGATATGTTTTTTAAAATATACCAGCATGTGCAATTTGAAGACAAATTATGAATAAGTGTGATAAAATGTTTAAAACTTATTTAAAACATTAAACATTGAATTAAACTTAAATTTTTTTTTAAAAAGCATTGAATAAAACTTCATTTGCAATGCTTCACTCCACCAGTACCTTCTGCTTTTCCTCTGTATCACTCTTGGCGTTCCACGCTATCTATGGGCATGAAGCCACAAGCCTTCCTAGAATCCAGAGGCCCAAGAATCCCCCAGTGTGCATCACTGCCTGAACTTGAAAGAACGCAGGATGCCAGGGCCCTGTGATGGGCCCATCTCCACATCTGCCCTGCCACCCATCCCGAGCGGGGGATTTCCTGAGCTCTCTCAATCATCTCACTCCCAGTCTTCTGGATGAATCAGGGTAACAGGTCTCAGACAGCTTGGATTTCTTTTCCCAACAACTCCTTTTATCTTCCTTATCTTTCCAGGCATTCCTCAGTATTTCTTTTATACTAATTTAAAAAAAAATAACAATGCAAGGCTGCAGGAGATTAATTTGGAGTGGAATTTTTTGACTGTTACAGATGCAACAGGGTCAGATAAAGGCGTTGTCTTCCATGTGAGTGGGGGATTCTACTCAGAATCTCCCACAGTTTCTGATTCACTCACTTCAAATTGCTTAGTGAGGCACAAATCTAGAAAGAGTAGCATCAGAGAATGGGGGCGCTGACAGCTTCTCCCTTCATTCTTCTCCCTGTGTTAAATTACTCTATGTTAAGACATTCTTGTTGTTGGAAGACAACAAGAGCAAGAGTGAGACTTTGGGAACTGACTCTGCTGTCAGCGGCAGGGGAAGACGCTGAGGTTCATCCTCCATGTCTCCGTGTGTGGGCACCATCATCATCTTAAGAATCTATAGACATTCTAGAACAAACTCACTGGCTCCTCCTTGTCATTGGAGTCTCGGTGCCTTGCCTGTTAAAGAGCCCTTCTTTTCTGCCTATTGGTTACTATTGCTGCTGGGACATCACCTGTCCTAATCAATAAAATAGTATTAGCAGTGGTAACTATGGTTCTAGTATAAAATGCATTGAGGTCTTACTAGAGTGAAGACACTGTAGTGAAGAGAAATTATTACTACCTGGTCTTGGGACTCTGTGCATTCTAGGAAAGTGCTGTGACACTCAGCTATACTCCTTCACTGAACAGCGTCTTGAATACCTTGCACATAAACACAGAGTTGTGTGCTGACAGAGGAAGGGGACACACTTTGACAAGTGCGGTTTCAGCTGTTTTCACAACTGTGCTCCCATAAACCTACATGGCCAAGTCAGTGCCTCACTATGACCTCTTAATCAGCAGAGCCATGGTCAGCCCCAGCTGAGAGCACGTGTGTGTGTGTGTGTGTGTGTGTGTGTGTGTGTGTGTGTGTAGACTAGAAAGAGAGTCACTTGGTCGTATGTGCTGCACACAGTTGCATGCACTGTATTTTTAGATGACACAATCAGCTTGTTCATACTAGCATCACCACAAACTTGAGCAATTGGTGCATGGCATTAAGACATCCACTGCATTGAGTTAAGACATACAGAAGGACTGTAACAAGTCACTAGGCCCCAAGAATTGTCAACTCCCTCCTAATCTCCTGCGATCCACTATACTTGTGGCTCATTGTCAAAAAAGTCATTATAGGGTTCCTCATTATATTTTACAGGACTGGAAAACAGCAACAGAGAGATGAAAATACAGGCACAATAGGGTGTATCTGGACAACCAGGAGACTATAAAGAGGCAGGGATGAGTTTAAAACCCAGTAAAAGGGGCTGAATATATGATTCTGAAGTTAAGAGCCCATGCTGCTCTTACAGAAGACCCAAGTTCGATTCCCCAAACCTTCTGCAGTTTTCAACCCTGTCATTCTAGTTCCATAGGATGGAACTTCCCTTTTGGCCTCCATGAGCACTACACACACACACAGACAGAGAGAGAGAGAGAGAGAAGCAAACAGAGCAAGGGACATTGATTCTTTAATTCATCCAATGTCACTTGTTAAGTAAAAGATGTCAATGTGTACAAAGTTGGAAAGAAAGTGGTAGACCAGATGTACATAAACAAGGCACAATTCCATGTCTCCATGATCTTATTGGAGAGAATAAGACACAAAACCAGAAGCAAAATTTGAAATCACCATATTGTTTTAGATGGAGATAGAATGAGATGTAAGAAATAAAGAAATGGTGGGGACATGAGCAAGCTTTTAGGTAGGAAGTTATGAGAAAGGCTTTCTCAAAACATGTGTTTTTATTGAAGCCAGTTAGACAAGAGGTAGCCAGGCAGAGGTGATAAGAACTCAGAGGTGGTAGGCTTCTTTGAGGAATAGTCTATGTACTAAGTGGGACAAAGGCCATGTGCTTGGGTGGTAGGGTAATCTATATTGAGAGGCAAAGCACAAAGAGTCTCCAATTTTACTTTAGAATCAATAAGAGTGCCATCATTGTGTGTGTACATGCATGTTTGTGTATGTGGACATGCAGGTTGTTTATGTGTATATGAATGTGTTGATGTGTGCACATGTATATGAGTGTGTGTGTGTGTGTGTGTGTGTGTGTGTTTTACAGAGAAAACTGAAGAAATGTATAGCCTGACAGGGGAAAGTGGGGGGAAATAGAGAATGTTTAGTAGAGCCAAGAAACAAATTTCCTCAACTTCAGAGAGCCAGGAAGAGGAAACATTTTAAAGAAGACAGAGATAATGAGGAAAACAGAAAATAGATAAGAGAAATTAGGAAGGACAGGTCTCCCGGAGTGTTGGGATTAGTGCTGTCTTCTCAGTTGGAGTTTCTATTGTGATGATAAAGCACCATGCCAAAGACAGCTACGAGCAGAAAGAGCCTTGACAGTCTCCTGCTTGCAAGTCATAGTCCATCACTGAAGGCATGTGAGCAGGAACCTGAAGGCAGTGACTGCAGCAGAAGCCATAAGACCAGGAAGTTTGCTGATTTCCTCCCATGGCTTGCTCAGCCGGCTTTCTTATAGAAGCCAGGACCATGAGCCCAGGAGTGTCAGCACCCACAATGGGCTGGGTCCTCTCACATTAACCATCAACCTAGAACATGCCCTTCAGACTTCCCTATAGGCCAGTCTGATGGGAAATTTTCTTGGTTGAGGTTCTCTCTTCTAAAATGACTCTAGATTGTGTCAATTTGGCATAAAATAGCAGGCACGCCTAGTGATGGAGCATTAGAAAACACAATGGAAAAGAACCAATCTCTTTAAGTTACTGTGTTTATTTGCAAGTTTATTTTAAAATGATTCTGTTCCCTAGTAGACTTGCAGATATGTAACTCAAGATACATTTGAGGGGTCAATGAGATGGCTCAGTGAGTGAAGTCACTTAACACCAAGCATGACAGCCTGAGTTTGATCCCCAGGATCTACACACACCAACTCCAGCACACTGTTCTCTGACCACTGTGGAATACCACACACACACATGCACACACACACAAACACACATACACACACATACACACATACACACACATACACACACACATACACACACATACACATACATACACACACAAACACACACACATACACACATACACACACACACCTACACACATACACACACCTACACACATACACATACATACACACACACGCACACATACACACACACACAGACACAAACACACACACATACACACATACACACACACACCTACACACATACACACACCTACACACATACACATACATACACACACACGCACACATACACACACACACAGACACATACACACACACACACACACATGCACACATACACACATACACACACATACACATACATACACACACGCACACATACACACACATACACAGACACATACAGACATACACAGACACACACGTGTACACACACACATGCACACATACACACACATACACACACATACACATACATACACACACAAACGCACACACACATAAACACATAAATACACACATACACACATACACACGCACACCTACACACATACACACACCCACACACATACACATACATACACACACACGCACACATACACACACATACACAGACACATACACACACACACACACATGCACACATACACACATACACACACATACACATACATACACACACATGCACACACACGCAAACACACATACACACACATACACACATACTCACACATACACACACACATACACACACATACACATACATACACACACACATACACATACATACACACACAAACACACACACATACACACACACATAAACACACAAATACACACATACACATGTGCACACACACATACACATATACACAGACACATACACACACACACACACATGCACACATACACACACACACACACATGCACACATACACACATACACACACATACACATGTGCACACACACATACACACATACACAGACACATACACAGACACATACAGACATACACAGACACACACGTGTACACACACACAGACACACACACACATGCACACATACACACACATACACACACATACACATACATATACACACAAACGCACACACATACACACACACATAAACACATAAATACACACATACACACATACACATGCACACACATACACACACACACATACACACATACACACACACATAAACACACAAATACACACATACACATGTGCACACACATACACACATACACAGACACATACACACACATACACACACATATGCACACACCCACACACATACATACACACACACACACATACACACACATACACAGACACATACAGACATACACACACACACACACACACACACATGCACACATACACACACACACACACACACATACACATACATACACGCACACATACACACACATACACAGACACATACAGACATACACAGACACACACGTGTACACAGACACACACACACACACACACACACAATCTTCACTACTTCGTAGGTTCTTCTTTTCCCCAACCTTTAACCCCTGGTTTCACTTCTATCACTAAATAGGAGAGAAAGAGGGATAGAGGGAAAATAGTGAGGTAGAAATCCCTGAACCTAATCTATTTATTCTTCTTCCCTCTTTGGACAGCACTACTAACAAACTGCAAGCAAACCCCCTGAATGACAACCAACCACCAACCCTACCTATGGGACTTTAGCATTTAAATACCCTCTGAAAAACTCCCAGAATTCCAAACATCACATCATCTACAGCTGGCAGAACCACGCCTCTGCTAGAGCACTGGGCAGATCATAATCAGCTGCTGTGAAGCAGCCCCATAGCCTCACACTTGGGATTAAAGTGAAAACATGTTCTTATAATATTTCTGTGTTTTTTTTTTTAAAAGAAACCAAAATTCCATAGTTCTCACTACACACAACACCCACACAAAGAAGAAAGAAAGAAATATAAAGAAATAAATAATAATTTTAGAATAGCCAAGCAGATTAATCCTTCAACATTATGTTGAGTACATTCTCAAATGTTGCATCAAATTTCCTGACTGAGCAGAAAATCTCTTCGTCTGAAACATCCAAAAACTTTGTCAGCTTAAATCCTTCAACTGCCTATCAGACAGAAAATACTTACTCCTCTGTCATGGGAAGGCTGTTCTCAGAAGATGTGAACTGAGTGTGGGGCGGGGGACGGTCACCTGGTTTTAGCATCTTTATCCTTCTCCCTCATTTTAGAATAATGATATATTCCCAAGATATTTTCTTCTCTTTCCATTCTTCTTGCCCACATATTGGGAAGACAAGAGATGTTTTAAAAAAATCATTTGTATAAATGTCATAATTTTTGTCAACTTGACACAAACCTAGACATATCTGAAAGGTGGGAACCACACCTGGGGAATTGTCTCCAGCAGATTGGCCTGTGACCATGTCCGTGGGACATTTTTCTAAAAGCTGATTGATGTGGGAGGTCCCAGTCCATTTTGGGTGGTGGTATCCCCAGGTATATGGGACTGGGCTGTGTAAAAAGATAGCTGAGCAGGCAAGAGAACAAGCCAGTAAGCAGCATCCCTCAGTGGTCTCTGATTCAGTTTCTGCCTTGAGGGCCTGCCTTGGCATCTCGGTGGTGTAACCTGCAAGCTGAATGATCCCGTGTCTTCCTCAAGTTGTTTTTGGTCAATTCTTTCTATCCTGGCCTCAGAAGTAAACTAGAACATTGGGGCTGGTGAGACGGCTCACCAGCAGTACATACTGCTTTACAAAGGATCCTAGTTGCTTCTCAGCATCCACATTGAAAATCCCACAACTCCATCTCCAGCAGGTATGACATCCTCTTCTGGCCTCTATGAGTACCTGAAGTCAGTTACATATACCCACACAGAGATATATATACAAACATACACATAATTAAAAATAAAATAAATCTTAAAACTATATTTTGTAAATAGAGGCCAATGTGTTCCTGCATGGTGGCCTCTGCCATTGTCATGGTCCCCATCCACAGACATGCATGTATTTGCATTGGTATAATTTCAGCTTTACTGATACGTAGCTGTGCATCCCAGCCAGTGAACACTTCCTCGTCTCTCTGCTCATCCTTTATCAGGGGCCATGTTATCACTTTCAGAGAGAATTAACAGAAGAAGGAAGCTCTACTCTAAATGTGGGCAACACTGTTTCATGGGCTGGGGCTCCGACAAAGTAAAATGAGAAAGAACTGAGTACCTGAATCCATGTCTCTCTGCTTCTTGACTATGGATCCAAATGGCCAGCTACCTCAAGCTCCTGATGCCATGATCTACTGCCATGATTGACTATCCCCTCAATTCTTGAGCCAAATCAAGCCCTGCCTTCCTTCCTTTGTCTTTACCAGATATTATATACAGCAATGAGGATGACAGATATAATTCTGTACTTGAGATCCTCTCAGCAAAGTAGTTATCAACTGGTATCCCTCGCAGAACTTGAGAAAGCCTCCTGTGAACTTGTGCCTGGGAAAGAATCTGTTCTGGGATCATGTGTTGAGGGGCAGGTACAGCTCCTGCCCTGAATTCACAGTCCTGAATGATGATCACTCTGGGTTGTTGTAACAAGACCCTTTCTATAAGGCTGATTAAGCAATGGAGAGCCAGGTGGTAAGATATAAACCACTGTCATATAGATATAACCAGGAGAGGTACACCTTTGTCATGATACAGGATTTCAGAGTGATTGTTAGAGCTGAGATCCTTAGGGCCTGCCTTTGATCCAGCCTGCCATTGGCTTCTTTGGGAAACCCGCCAACCCCTCCTCCTAGCCCAATCTGTCATCCATCAACACATCTGCTCCTTTTCTTAGACTCAGAACTGAAATTGCATAAGTCAAGCCTCTTTGTTTTCCAAGAGAGCATCCTAAAAGGAAGTTGATAGAAAAGGTTCAAACCCTTTCTCCTTGTTTACAAGGAGATGTATTGTCTACTGTAGTATATAACTGCTTGGGAAAAAGACAAAAGTATTAATACCATATCATATTATCTCAATCACATATATCACAGAGACTATGCAGTTGAAATCCCATTACATATGTGAGATGTCATGTTTTTAAAGGTTTATCTGCAAAGCCATTCTAATTTTGCATGTTATAAATGAATTTTGCTTCCAAGTTTCACAAGCTCTGAGATCAGATCTTTGAAATGATGCTTAGAGTCTCCTGTTCTCTTGTTATAATGTTCATTGACCCAGGGCTAGGAAGTGAGAGGACAGTCAATCGACTTCCAGAATTAGCAGAGAATTTTTCTACTGTATCTTCCAAAAGTGAGATTCTGTCTTGGTCAATAAGAAGTTTGCATTAATTCAGCATCTGGATGGGGTCCAGAGTCGGTTGCAGTAAATCTTGGTTAACTGCTTCTTGTTTCGAGTAAAAGCCAGGCAGTTTGTTTATTTTAGACGCTTGCTTGAAGGGTTCCTCCCCTGGGAAAATGACCTTGTTTTCATCTCAAGACCCAGAAAAGCTTTTTGTACTATGGAATCTTACTCCAGAATGTGTCTGAAAAGCCAAACTTTGCAGGCCATACCCAGCAAGCATCATCTCACGTACTTCATGAACAAAGGTCTTAAAATTCTAACCTTCCTTCCTTAATCTCCTCATCCCTGTTAATCCAAAACCAGAATTGTTCAAAGCTATCCAAATCCCTTCACCCCTTCATACCTGCAGCTCCTCTTACAGTGTAAACAGGAAAAACACCCCCAATGGGATCATGCATTGAAGGCTTGTTCTAGGAGGGCTGGAAGGTTTAGCAAGTGGGTCTGGTTAGAAGAAGTAGACCACCAAAGGCAAGACTGTAAGGGTTATACTAGGTCCAAGTCCATTTTTATTTTATGACTCCAATCAGCCTTGAAGTATCAAACCATCACCACATGCTCCTGTGATGCGGATTCTGCCAGAGTGCAAGACGACAGATGGAAATTTGTGAAACTGTGAACTGAAATAAGTCTTCCCTCCTGCCCTGGGTCACTGAACATTATAACAAGAGGAGACTATTTAAGCCTCTTTGCAGAGATCTGATCTCAACCCTGTGAAACTCAGAAGCAGAATTTATTTATAGCGTGTAAAATTAGAATAGCTTTGTGTATAAATCAATAAGAACATAACAGCTCACATGTATAGTGTGATTTCGATTGTATAATCTCTGTGATGTGTGTGATAGAGATAACTAAAGGAGGAAAGGTTGCTTCTGTCTGGTATTTGTCACAGCAATGAGAAAAGTAATATAGAAAACTGGTACCAGGAGTTGGGTTGTTGCTGCATCTATTCCTGGCAGATACCTTGGGAAATGGTTTGCATGAGTACAAAATAGAAAGTTTGTAGATGAAGGTTAAAATTGAGCTAATAGGCTATGCACACAGCTTAATAGGTAATTCTGTTAGGAGTCCAAAATATCACAAGAACAGAATGTCAATCAAGATGCAGATAGTGCTGAACACTCATAAAGTTCCAACTAGAACAGGGAATCCTGCTACTAAATTAGTCTCACTGTCATTGTTTCCTAATGGAGCCATGAGCACTGGAGACAGGAATGTAGAGTGATACCTCTGGCATTATAAACCGAAATGAGTCATCCTTTCCTTAGGTTGTTTCTGTGAGGCATTTCACAAATATGTATACCGTTCGCATAAGGTGACAGAGATGACAAGCCCAATAGTGTAAAGAGAAGCTTGGGGATTGTTTGAACCCTGGGTGTAAGCTTGTAAGATTCTTTGGACCTTGAGCTAATAATTTCATTTATATACTGTAACAGCTTTAAATGTCAATGACATGACCTGGATTCACCTAGGTAGAGAGTTTCAAAGAAAGACTAGCCACTGAGCATACCCATTGGGTGAACTACCTTAAGTTAATTGATCTGGAAGACCCAACCCACTGTGGTTGGTACCACTCCCTACCAAAAGACTCCTGAATATATGAATGAAAAATTCAAACTAAGCACAACAAACAAGCAAGCAAGCAATATATATACGTGTGTGTGTGTGTATATATATATGTGACATATATATATATATACACACACACATACACACACACACACACATATATATGATATATATATATATATATCATATATATCATATATATATTGATATCCCTCTCATCTTGACTGTGGATGTTGTGTGATAAGCTGTTTGGAGTTCCTGCCATTTTGATTTCCATTATATCATGAACTATAACCAAATTTTGAGCTTAGGTAAACCCTTTCTCTGCTAAGTTACTTTTGTCAGGGTATTTTATTACAGCAACAGAAACTGGTGCTGAGGAAGTAGAGTTAATGATGTCATAAACCCAAGCATGTAGGTTCCATGCCTTAGGACTATTGTGGAAGAATTTGGAACTTTGGCCTGATAAAGCCATGCAGTTCTATGGGAGGAGGCTAATGGGTCATTCTACAAGTAACACTAGACCATTTTCCTGTGTAGAATGAGAAAAAAAAATGGAAAATAGTAAAGCATTTCTTTTAAAATCTCTCTCTCTCCCTCTTTCTCCCTGTCTCTGTCTCTCTTTGTCTCCCCCAACCCCTGTGTGTGTGTGTGTGTGTGTGTGTGTGTGTGTGTGTGTGTGTGTGTGTGTGTGTGTTTGCAGGCATATGCATGAGTGGAGGTCAGAGGACAACCTCAGTTGTGGCTTTCTTCTTCCATCCTGGCAGGATCTGTTGTTCACCATCGTCTACACCAAACTACACGGCCCATTTGTATCTGCGGATTCTCTTTTCTCTGCTCCTGTCTTCCCAGAGGAGCACTGAGATTACAGAGGTGCTCCATTCAGCTTCAGTGTGAGCTCTAGAGGCTCACACTCAGGTCCTCAAACTCACACCGCAGGGACTTCACCCATGAGCTGCTGTGAGTTCTTTTTTACTCATTGTGCTTCAAAGTATCAAAACACTGATAAGGTAGCGACAAGACCCATGGAGAGGTGAAGGGTCAGAGAGGGGACTCACTAAGTCTATGCATGTACTCTAATGTGAGAAGAACCTGCAAAAAACCCCTAGAAGGTCAAGAGTTTAGAAAATGTTTCCCATAACTCCCAGGGGGTGAATCTTTTTAGAAGTAAGAGTAAGCCCAAATTAAGAAGCTTTGGATACTTTCAGTGTTTAAAATTAAGCAGTAAGTGTGTCTGGTGTCAGTAAATTCTACCTTCTAGGAATAGAAGCAAGTCCCTACGGGAAGAAACCTCACCCTGGATCTTCAGTTATGTCTATGGATACTTTGCAAAGTTCAGGCTCCATCATCAGAACCTCATCAAGTGTCATTGGCCCAATCTACTAACACTATATGCACTGAGGACTCTAACTTCAGAAAATAAAACTTGCAAGGACATAAGCAGGCAGTTTGTAACACAGGGTCCTACATAAGAAAATGTGTGCCCTTCGTAGACACATCAGAAGACAGAATGATGGGAACAACTCAGCCAAACAACAGATAGCAGAAACAGTTCCACAGAAGCTAGAGTTATCAAAAAAGGTGTTTTAAGATAATAGTTCTTGGGCTCCAGGGAGATGGTTCAGTGGTAAAGACATTTGCTATCAGGCCAGATAGCCTGAGTTTGATCCCTGGGACCCATATGGTGGAAGGAGAAAACTGGCTTCTATTGGTTATCCTCTGACTTGCACATGTACTCCCACCCACATTTTAAATACATTAAAATAGAAAACCTAGATGGTTTTTAGGCTAGAGAGATTTATCAGTTGTTAAGAGTACTGGCTCCTCTTCTAGAGGACCTGGTTTCAGTTCTCACTACTCACATGGTGGCTCACAACCATCTGCAACTCCTGTTCTAGGAAATCTGATGCCCTCCTTGGCCTCCACCACAGCACACAGGTGGTACACAGACACACATGCAGGTAAAACACCAATATACATAGAATGAAAATAAGTAAATGTTTTTTTTTTTAAAAAAAGCATAACTACTCATTGGAGTAAATGACAAGATCTAACACCTCCATGGTGAAGCAGATTAGGTAGCTTTGATAGAGACGATGGTGTTACAATGAAAGCATGTGATTGTGGGCAGGTAATGATGGCAATAGAATACTATACTAAAAACATATCTGAGGGGCTCAGTGACTAAGAGTGCAGGCTACACTAGCAAAGGACCCAGGGTCACATCTCAGCACCACGACCATCTATAACCCCAATTCTAGAGATCTGACACCCTCTTCTGTCCTCCCTGGGCAGCAGGCATGGGCATGGTGTATGCACATACATGCAGTCAAAACACGCATGCCCATAAAATAAAAATAAACAACACCCTTTAAAATGTAATGTCTGCAGAGCAGCATGTGCTCGTTTGTAATCCTAATATTCAGAAGGCAGAGGCAGGAGGATGAAGCATTCAGAGACAGTTTCAGATATAATAAAAATTTGGAGGCCAATCTTGGCCGCATGAGACATTGTCTCAAAAATGAACAAAACACTTAACCAACAGCTAACACACAACAAACACCTACAAAAACTAACCTAAAGAAATAAATGCATAAAGTGTATGGATACTTTGATGAGCAAATCACAGGACTATGGTCAGATCATCTGTCGTAACATGCTTCGACGTTGTATGGTGTTTTAATCATAATTCTAAATCGCCTTATTTATTAACTCTAAGCCTTCTCTAAAAGTCTCTCTATAATAATATAGAAATCATTAGGTTAAAACATGCGATTAGTTAACACACAATAAATCCTCACCATGTGAGTTATTATACAGTCTCTGCCCTCTTAGCTTTGACAGTCTTTAAATATAAAATGTATCAACCTTAAGGAGTTGCTGGAATAAGTTGGAACTACTGGTACCAAGTAGACTGTTTGCTAAGGCAACTGAGAAAATATGCGAAAAGAAAATCACCAAGCCAAACCATGATGAGGACAGTAAGTGACTTACTTCCAACAGTCCCCAGTGACTGGTGGCAGGGGAGGACCATCTGTTTATTCTGTGCGTGGGTCTTTTTTTCCTGCATATATGTCTCTGCAGACCATGTGTGCAGTGCCCAAGGCAGCCAAAAGAGGGTGTTAGCCCCTCTGGAACTGTCAACTACCATGTGGTTGCTGGGAACTGAACCCAGGTCCTCTGGAAGAGCAGCCAGTATTCTTAACCATTAAGCTATCTCTCCAGCCCCATTATTATAAATTTATATGCACATAAAGATAAACAACATGAAAGTTTTGGCTAAGTGCTATGACTTAGCTAAAAAAGAAATCTTTTTAAAAACATCTGAATTTTAAGTACCACAATTAGATAAGAAAGTTTGTAATTCAGAATCTTAGGAATGCAGAAAACTTGAAAGTATCGATAAACTTTTCCCTGATCTAACACGGGTTATTTTTCACCTATAAATATTGATCAAGATCCACAGACGACACTGCAGTCAGACGAACTTACTGTCCTCATCATGGTTTGGGTGATCATCTTTCTTGCTGTCTTTTGATGTTCAAATCCAGCGTTCTGTGTTAAAGTAGAAAGGTAAATTTATAAAATGAACGAGAGCCTTCGTTTTCAGAACCAAATAACCGAGTGAACCCCAAAACTGTACTTTCTCTTTCTTTCTGGGGTTGTACTTCCAATCTAAGTGTATGAGGTTTCAACTGGAGCTACTTCCGGAGCAAACGTGGGTTCTGACATCATATCGACTATCACCTACAAATCACATTCTTTTCTTCACAGTTTAATGTCAATGACAAGGAGAGCCCAGTTTTCAAGTACAGTGACCCACACAGTGCACACGCAGACGTGTGGAAAAGTTAACGCTGGACTTTGATTTGAATCCAACAAACTTGATTTGTTTACTAACTGAGCATTTGGAAGTCACCACCAGGTATGGAAGAATAAAAGGAAAAGAGAGGAAACACCTAGGCTAAATGAGATAACTTTTAAAATAGATGTCTATGCACTCCACAATTGCAGAATAGTTCAATAGTTATACGCAAATTGTATGGTTAGTCATGAGCTTTGATATTAGAAGCCTACCCTGAGCTTGAATTTAGAAATATTCTGCCAAATTAAGAAATTTGTGATGGTTGTAATTCCCCTGATATATTTTTCTAACACGCCAAGCAAAAGTCATAAAATTCATTCTATCAACCATTCGGTGAATGAACCAGGAAGTGAGAGAAAGCTGTGTTCTGCTACCTAAAACCTCACCCTCTGTATTTCACACAGGCTGAATGCACGGGAAACAAATTCCCAGGCACTCACCACCTGAGCATCACAGCGGTGCGCCCCCCAGAGAGCTCCCATCCCTCCATCCAGGAGTTACAGTTCCTTTTCGTTGGCTCCGCCCCCAAAGAGCTCTCATCCTTGCGTCCATGAGTTACAGTTCGTTTTCATTGGCTCATGTCCCTGCTCAAGCCTGAAAGTCAGTGGTGTGAGCAGTGCCAGGCTAAAAGTGGACTGGAAAGAATTTGCTAGAGTATACAAGTCTAATAATTTTCCGGATGTGAGGCGCTGTGCTCGCTTTGCCGCCGTGCCTGTCCGTCTTCGCGGGCTGCTCCTGAAGCCCTCTGGGAGACACTAGTCCTTTGTCTTCACTGGGGCAGGGCTCAGTGACCAAGCCCAGGTGGGCTAGTTGCGTATTTAATCCAAGGGTGGTGTTATCATTGAGACCTTAGTTGTCCCCCCAAGACCTCCCTGCTAAAGACTGTCCCCAGGATATACTGGAAGGTCCTGGAACCTCCAGGAGGTGGGACCCACTGTAAGGAACTTAGATCACTGGGAGATGCTCTTCAAGAATCTCAGAGGGTCAACAAGGAGCATGCTAAACACATTACATGTGGTATTCACAGGCTTCATGACGAGGAGGTGGGGTGGGGTGGAGAGATGGTTCCGTGGGGATCCCCGCTTGCATGAAGACATGGATTTGGATTCTCAGCATCCAGGTAAAAAGCAGGCATGGTAGCAGATGTTTGTAAAGCACAGCTCTGTGGGGAGGAGATAGATCCCGTGGGCTCACTAGACAGCCAATATGGGCAAAGTGGGTTCAGTGAGAGACCCCAAAAATAAGATGAAGAGCAATGGAGGGAGGCACCCAACAGCTAGTCGTGACCTCCACACGTGGATGAGTGTGCCCACAAACAGCCCTGCTTCCTAAGCCTTGTCTGCTTTTATCTACACAATCACACAATCATCACAACCACACAATCACAAATTGACAGGGTGAGTACCCAAGAAAGAGACTGGTAAAGAGTTGAGTTCTGAGGACAAGTTGGCACGGGGAAAGGAGACGTGACATACACAGAGCCGGAAAGGGTCTCTCTGGTCTCTGGATTGCATGGAATCTCTGTGCATATGTGTTCTCAAGGATCCTGGACACAGCCCAGGTCTGTGGAGAACACTTTTCCCTTCTATGCTTCCATCCCAGTCGGTGCCTTTGCTCAGAGGCATTGTAGATTCTTCAAACAGACACACAGACCTGCCTAGCCTCAGGAGGCCATGGCATCTTCTGTAACTGGACGTTTTATTGGCTTTACTCCTTGCTCTCTGGTCTTGATAAAATATCCTGATAACTGTTTTTTTTTTTTTCTCCTGTGCGCACAGGATCCGATCTGCCATTCTTCCTGGAAGTGGATTTCCTGTTATCTTTAACAAATGTTTGCAGGGAAAATATCTCCTCAGATGCAGCTGTTTGAAGCCTTCTTCCAACAGCTGTGTCATGCATTTGGAATTTAACTTCCACTTAGATGAGAACTTCACTTGCCTGTATGTGGTCAGTCTTCTACCCTGTGCCAGATACTTAGTGCTATAGATCATTCTGTTCTCAGAGACACATACTCAATAAGGATCTAATCAATTAACAAAGGGCATAATCAATAGGTACAATCTTTTCAGGGTCCTGGCTTCTCTAGTACTGCGCATGCACCCTTGCTGCTCTGCCCTACCCTCATCTCCCTCCAGTTCTTTGTCCTCCAACTTGTCCAGTGGGAGGTGAAAGTGTACGTGCTCTTGTTTTATTTTCCCCTGCACGAAGAGGAAGGAAGCTATGTTCCCTCCTTGTGCAGTCTCCCCCTGCACCCTACCATCTTAGCCTGTTGCCCATTCAGTCCTTGAGAGAAAACGCATTTGTTACTTTCCTTATTGCTGTGGCCAAATATCCAAGAAGAAACAACTCAAGAGGATGGTCTTATTGAGGACACAGGTCACAGAGGTACAATCCACGATGGTGGGGAAGGCATGCGGCAACAGTGTGACAAAGCTGGCCACTTTATGTCCATGGTCAGAAAGCAGACAATAGACAGGAAGTAGATGGGGCTAGAAGGCCTCAAGCTCCTCCCCTGCCCTTGGTCCATTTCCTTCAGCAAGGCTCCAGTTTCTAAGGTTCCACACAACCTTCCAAAGCAATACCACCAGCTGGTTACCAAGCGTCCAAACATGAGCCTATGGGTCGTAATTCCTACTAAAACCATAACAGACGTGAACCAAATAATCTGCTCTAAGGAGTGGGGATGTGGCTCAGGGTAGATGTTTGCTAGCATGTACAAGGCCCTAGGTGACTCTTGGCAGATCTTCTACACTTGGTCCTCACTCACGTGAACAGCTGGAGAATCTCTTCCCCAGAATGTCCCATCTGTTTTATGTTAAAATACACTGGCTTTGTCAGATACAAAAATATTCAAGAGTATTGGAAACCTTAACACATCCTTAAAATATTCATCAAATGAAATGTTTGCAGTGCATGATATTTTTATACAAATATGCTATTTTTACTAAGGTTTAATCTTTTACATTTGGGAAGGTCTAAAATGTCCTCCATCCTGATCTCATGTGCTAGCCAGGAAAGAGGACTCTGGACAGATCTGTGTCCATCCATAAAAGGCTCTCAACGTGCCAGGATCCCTCCACAAAGCCTCAGTGAGTGAAGAATTTCGAAGGATCAACAATGTACATGTCACACACATTCCGTGTGGTGTTCTTCACAGACTTCATGACGTCCTTCCTGGGGGGTTAATAACCTTGATTTATTACTTCTGCTTAGCATGTTTACATTTTCAACTGTTCTTTGGGGGCAATAAAACATCTTTTGGAACTTTCAGAATGTGCTCTGAAACTTATATTTTTGGGAAAAAACTCATTCACTGGTTCTGTCTGGCAGCCAAAGTGGAGGCCGTGGGATGATGGTTCAGGGTTATAGTGAAATATTATGTGCTTGAATTTGTAATATCTCTTTGTAGGTGTGTACCACAGCTGGGAGGGTGGGTAACACACATTGATCCTCAGCACCCTAGAGACACAGTAATGGAAGCAGCCTCAAAACTAAGGACCTCTCTCAGGCCAAGGCACTGCTACCTCTCTGCCCTGGGCAGGGCATTCCAGCCCCACCCCTTGCCAATCTTTCTCAGGACATCAAAGCATCTACATAAGCCATCCACAGTCCCTTCCAAGACTGCAGTGTTGTATCCTGGTGTCATTACTGAAGAGAATGGAAGAAAGGGCTGGAGGCGAGAAGGGAGGGAGGGAGGGAGGGAGGGAGGGAGGGAGGGAGGGAGGGAGGGAGGGAGGGAGGGAGAGAGGGAGGGAGGGAGGGAGGGAGGGAGGGAGGGAGGGAGGGAGGGAGGGAGGGATAGAGGGGAGTTGATAGGAAACAAACTAGGATAAGACTGAGCACAATTTTCCCTCCACTAACTGTGCTCTCTTACTGTCTCCTCCGCTGTCACTGTCTAACGTGCCTGCATGTTGGTCTTCATCTTTAGACACAGTCCTAAAGACTCAACCTGTCATATACTTAATGGATCAAAACAGCCTCCCTTTTTGATCAGTCTGGGATTGAGTTAGGACTCAAATCCTGGAGCAGAAGCTCAGTTTTCCGCTTCCCTTTATCCTTCTTGAAAAACAAAAACAAAGACAAAACATAGCTTGAATAGGAAATGAACTAATAGAATAGACGTCAAGACACCTTCCTTACTCTTGTTTTGGTTAGTCCCATGAGGTCTAAAGAAGGTGAGGAGGGTAGATATTTTTTAAAACAAATAATAGTTCTGGGAATTCTGCCTATGCAGCTTTTCTAAAAAGATCAGCTTTTAACTTGGTCAATTTCACACTACTTATAAGTAAAAACAAACAAACAAACAAACAAAAAAAACTCAGAGGAATTGCCACATGGGAAAGGATAAGGGATGTAATGTGTTGTTCTTATAAAAACCAAATGAGGAGCCTTGGAGACAGCTCAGTTGAGAAAGTGTTTGCCGTGTGAGCATGAGGACTAGAGTTTAGATCACCAGACCTTCCTACAAGTCACATGTATAAGATGCATCTGTAAGCCTGGTCTTCATCTTTAGACACAGTCCTAAAGACTCAACCTGTCACATACACAACGGATCAAAACAGCCTCCCATTTTGGTTAATTTGGGACTAGTTAGGCCCAATTCTAACAAGGAGGTGCTGGAGGTAGGAGGAGAGACAAACTCATCTTTGGAGCTCACTGTCCATCCTATCCAAAAGATGCAGACAATTCCAGATTCTATTAGAGACCCTCTCTCAAAAAGTAAGTTAGCAAATGTTTGAGAAAAATGCCCAGTGCTATCTCTGGCTTCTATACACACATGTGTGCACACACGCACACACACAAACACACACACACACACTCAGACTCACTATATGTACACATGAACACATACAGACAGCATACATGCAAACCAATGAAAACAACTTAAATTTCTCTTTCCCACATGAATGTCTAATACAAGGTTCGAAAAGGTTTATACACTGTAATGAAAATGGCTTCCTACTTTGTTTACTGGGATAAAACAGTGACCAAAAGGGACTTAAGGAAGACAGGCATTATTGGTGTACAGGTCCTGATTGCAGCCCAGGGTGCTGAGGAGTCAGGGCAGGAACTCAAAGCAGGAGCAGGAGGAGAAGGCAGGGAGGGAGCCAGTTGCTGGCTTGATTCTTGTGCTCTGCTCTGCCTACTTTTCTATACAACAAGAGCCACCTTCAAGGGATGGCATCACCCACACTGTCATGCAATCATTCATTAAGGTAATGACTCCACAGACTTCCTCCCTACAGGCCAATCTGATGGAGGCACAGACTTCCCTGCAGGCCTGCCTGAGGGAGGCACTATCTTTCTCAGTTGCACTTTTCTTTTCCCAATGACCTTAGCTTTGGTCAAGTCTACAGGAACCTAGATGCTCAAGTGAAACCCATGTTACTTGTCCTTTAAAGCCCCATCCGCAGCGACTGCCAACTTCTAAATAGCCCTTTATAAACATCACAGAATAAGGCCTTCGCGATGGAGCACTATCAGTTTCTGATGATGAAAGCGTTTTTATCTCCCATGATTACAGTAGCATTGGGATATGGCACGTAGTTCTGGAAATAAAAGACGTTCAGTCTTCTTCTATACAGCAGCTTACTGCTGTTCAAGTCCATTGTGTCAAAGAGCAAACCCACATCAGCTATTTAAACCCTGTGACCCCTGTTTCATTTACTGCCCAGAGAAAGCTGTTAAGTATTAGAGAAGGGTGCCAAGAGACAGCTCAGCACAGTTATTGCTAGCTGACCTGAAATTTTCTGGCCCATTTACAAGACTTGAAAATTTTCAAACTGGATTTATTTATTATTTACTTATTTATTCATTATTTATTTATTTATGTTTATTGTACAATGCTCAGATAAACTGGAGTAGAAGGGCCCGAAGAAAGGCTGTCCTATTTAAGATATTTTTGGAAGGCCTATTTCTCCCACTGAGGCATGGCAGTCCTAACCTGTTGCTATTCGCTTGTCGCCATGGAAGACTGCTGGTTCCCCGTGACTCACCTGCAGCAGATTCACAGTCAGCAAATTATAAGACACGGTGGGGTCATCCTGGTATAAAAAGAGCAAAAAGAGGAGCATTTCCTGGGTAGGTTCCTGTCCTCATGACATTCTTGTCTCCAGTAACAAGGGACTCAAGGAACAAGCCATCTGGTCCGTTTTGTCAACTTCCTGCCTTTATCAGAGGAAATGAAATGTGTCCTTGTCACCTTTCAAATCCCACATAAACAGTATGAGGAAAGCTGTCAAAATCATGCAGGATAAGCAACGCTTGTATTTTTTTACACATTGTTTTTAATTCTTCTAGGAATATCACTGACTGGTAAACCCACAGACGACCCCAACTCCAGTGACTAGTGATGATGGATAATGACAACAAATTACTGAAGGCATACTAACACTCAGTGTGGGCAGAGAATGGGTGTTATCTCAACAACCCTAAGAGAGGATTCACAGGGCCAAAGGGGGAAACTGTACAGCCCGTTGTCTTCTTTCCTTCTCTGAAGATACTAATGACAATCCTCACACACGGCAAGAGTCAACTCGGCGTTGATGCAGGCGTGTGTCAATGACTTCATTGTTTCAAACCCACCGCAGTCCTTCCTTCTGCCTCAGCTTCTCCTGGGCTGGGATTGCGGGAATACCACACCCTGCGCATGCAGTGACTTTATGAAAGGAGTAGACGCTGACTACTTAGTCCATGCCAGGGAGGTTGCTTGTTAGCTGTAACCTCTTGAATGTGGACAGTCTCAATCCATCACCGTTTGACTACAGTTTCTCAGCTTTACAGTGTCATGAGAGCCATACAGAGCCAGTTGAAACCATGCTCCAATTTTTGAATAATGAACATTCAACCAACCAGCAGTAGGCAGTGTCTTAGTTAGAGTTTTACTGATGTGGACAGATATCATGACCAAGGCAACTCTTATAAAGGACAACATTTTAATTGGGCCTGGCTTACACGTTCAGAGGTTCAGTCCATTATCTTCGTGGCAACAGCATGTCAGCATCCAGGCAGGCATGGTGGAGCTGAGAGTTCTTCTTCTTCATCTGAAGGCTGCTAGTGGAAGACTGACTTCCAGGCAGCTAGGGTGAGGGTCTTAAACTCACACCCACAGTGACACACCTACTCCGACAAGGCCATACCCCAATGGTGCCAGTCCCTGGCCCAATCATATACAAACTATCACACAGAGCTACACACTCAAGCAATGCTGGGCACCCACAGAGGCTCCTAGCCAGTCATGCCATTATAAGGAGGAACAAGCATGACTTTATACTGCCAATTATACTGGGAACGTAGAATATTTACCAAATTAAATGGTTATATGGTTGTTTGCTTATATTTTCAACTTACAGCTGAGGAGCATTTTTCTATGCATGTATCTACCTGTGGGTGGAAAACAAATTATATACCACATGCTATTGATGAACAAATGAAAAAAAATGCAAAAGTACTATAATAAAAGAGCTTCTCACGAGCATCCGTGAGGAAGATACAAAAGTGTTTTCTGTGGAGGGATTGTGTTTATTAAAGGCGTTCTGCCAAGGGCGTTTGTATTCTGCCAATTATTGAAATGTACACATTTTGACCTCGTTTTAGCACTGAGGAGGCCGAGGATAAGGATGAGGCGCTGGCACAGAGCCCCGTGGCCGTGAATGAACTGGAAGAAGCCTCAGACTCTCCTATTACCGACTTTCTTTTCACAATGCTGTCCCCACTTCCGCCTGTCTTCCCGCAGCTGTTTTGGTTATTGTTCTCGGCGATGCTGCTGTCATTTCCTGTTCACACTCAGACAGGATGCTTTCAGGATGGTGCCTTCCAGCCAGGACCAACTCATCATCCTCCCTCAGCTCTCACCAAACCGCATAGGGAAGGCCGACTCAGCAGCATGCAGCCCTCAAACTTGGATGACCCGGAAATCATCTGGGAGCCTTGAGAACATTCCCACAGTGGGCTCCCACCTGCTGACGCTCGCTCCATGCATGCTGGAAACTGGGAATCCATGCGTGTCAAGGCTCTCCGGGTGATGGTCATACACAGCAGAGAACGGGAACTGCTCTTCTGTGTGTTGTTTAGGCCTCTCTTGGGATCTCCAATGCTCTTTGTTCCGGCCATCAGACTGAATGATTGACTATCCCTGTTTCTTCCAAATAGCTGAGATGCCTCTAGCTGTCCATGAAGGTGTTAGCTTTGGTCATGCTACAAAAAATTACTGCAGAAATTCTTGAGACTGTCAACTTTCAAGTGCCCAACTCCTCGATCACCCCGTCCTTTCATTTCTGCCTCCTTTGCACTATGAATGTCCTTCACTTTATCTAAGGTGGCTCTTGATTGGTCATATTTCTGGTTTTGTTTCCCCATAACCCCACAGTCTCCCAACTTGTTCAAGTTTATCGATTTCTAGTTACCATGTTATATATTTCCAGATCACTGTCTCTGTCACTAACAATTATTCAACTGTCTTAAACCTTTGATTCTCCTATCTCTTCTTCATGGTACTTGACCCCCAACTTTCTTCCCTACTTGAGATTATTGTATTTATTGATAGTTGCTTATGTTCAGTATAACCGTTCTTAACTCTCTTCCCCACCCCCACATCCTCTGGAAACTCCAAACTTAGTTAGCTATACTATTCATGGTCATGGTCACTGGGCTCATTGTTACGATTCTTGGCCTCTACTGGGCCACAAGTGCTTCCAGGAAACTCCCATGCATTTGCTGTTCTAGCCTCTCACTCTGAGGTGATGACCTGGACTTCTGCTCTTCTGAGAAGATAATGGGTTTGGAGAGAACCTTCAAGACTCTGCCATAATTTATTAGAGTTCTCATCCATGCTCGTGAACTTGATTTCCCCTTCTGTTCTGTGTAGGATCTTCTTACACTTACCTGGGCTACTCTTTCCCTGGCACTTCTCACTTGCCTAAGGTAGCACCTGCCTCCCAAGAGATCATCCCAATCAGTATACAAACATGCTGGCCCCGGGGCAGATCCTCCTTAAGGAAAAAACTTTCTGTAGGTCTTCCCTCTGGCTCTACCCAGTGTCCCTTCCTGTCTCTGCTGAAACACACTCCCGAGTTGTCTATTGTCCTTTTTCTCTACTCATAGTTATGTCTGTGCATCATGTGCATATGACCTCTGTTGTCCAAGAAGGCGGGAAAAGGACACTGGATCCCCTAAAATTGGAGTTACAGACATTCGTGAGCCGCCAGGTGGGGGCTAGAGGTTATAATCCAGATCCTCTGAAAGAGAATCCAGTGCTCTTAACTGCTGTTCCCTCTCATCTCACGCTGCTGCTGTTGCTGTTGCTGTTGTTGTCACTGCTGCTGCTGCTGCTGCTGTTCTCAGCCCAGCCTACTTCCCTGAACTCATCTTCAATTGCTGTACAGGATTATTATACAGATGTTAATAACAACCTCAATGTGTGTATGCTCAAGTATAAATTCTTAACTGTTGTGGGCATGAGGCTTTGGCTCTTGACCTGGATACTTGAGAACAAAGAGTAGGAAAGGTGATGTCTAGTAAAAAAACAAACAACTCTGAAATTACTTTACCTCCTGAAAGAAATTGTTTTCTTCCCTTTTTAAAATGATGATGATGATGATGATGATGATGATGATAACCCTCTGTTTTAGATTTGTTAAACTGAAAGAAAATAAAAGGTATGGGAAGATTAAAAACGAGTGAATTCAGCCCTGGTAATGCCTATTGTAAATTATACCTTGCTAGTTTCATTTGCTTAGAACACAAAACTTTGTGTTAGCCCTTGGCTGCTTTTCACTCTCACAAATCACGCATAGTTCACCAGTCTGTGCCATGGGCTATGGGCTCACCTCTGGTCTGATTGCATGTCCCTCCCTCTAGGCTGCCACCAACGATAGGCCTCTGCTCTAAGCAGCCAGCTGTAGGCCTCTCCTGTAAGCCACCAGCTGGAAGCTGCCACTGTAGTAGCAAACAGATGGTAGCAAATTGCTACGTATTTACCTTTGTGTAAATTAGCAATCTTTCTTTTTGAGATACAAGGCATATCATGTACCTTTTTCTTGGCCTAATCTATGTCTGAGTTTTTAAGATAAAGGAAAACCAACTTTAACATTTAGGAGCCAACAAGATGGATCAGTTAAAAAAAAAGGTGCGTACCACCAAACCTGGTGATCTGAGGTAGATACCTAGGACCCAGGTGGTAGGAGAGAACTGACTGCCAAAAGTCAGTCTGCAATCTACACGCATGCACAACAACTAGGAACTGGCACTATTAGGAGGTGTGGAGTGGGTGTGTCACTATGGGTGTGGGCTTTAAGACCCTCATCTTAGCTGCTTGGAAGCCAGTATTCTGCTCGCAGCCTTCAGATGAAGAAGCAGCCCCAGTTAAATGTTGCCTTTATAAGACTTGTCTTGGTCATGGTGTCTGTTCACAACAATAAAACCCTAACTAAGACCCTGGACCATATGAGACCAGTCTTAAATAATGAAAAGAATGAATTGTCTTCTTTAGTCATAAAAGATCTCAAAAAAAAAAAGTTAACGATTAAAAAACAAATACATAGCAAGCTAACTGGAAAACCAAAACTAACTGAAATATTTTCAAACGTAGAGGCTGCTCTCCATGCCAAAGTGGATTGGGGCTTGGGGGTGGAGGAGAGGGGCAGTGGGCTGGTGGTGTGCCTGGGAGGCCTCGACCCTTCACACAAAAACTATAGGAAACCAAGAAAAGCTAGGAGCAGGGGAGTGGCTTCCCACAGAGAAGAACACACCAAGAGGTTGTCCCGTGCTAGATAGTCAGCCCTGAGAACATACATGTGGGTAGCATTATATGTACCTAACAGGTTATATTTAGAAATGTACATATATGACACATTCAATGATCATTAGTGAAGAAGGAGGTCATGAATCTGAGGGGAAATAGGGAGGGGGGATGGGAGAGTTTGGAGAGATGGAAAGGAAGGGAAGAGTGATATAATCAAATTAGAAACTCAAAAACAAAAATCTTAAAAAAGGAGGCTGTTCTCTGTAATTTTAGCAAGGAAGGAAGCTGTATTTCTTGAAGTTGCTCTGAGCTTAAAAACCCTTCGCATGGGCTTTGAATTATCACCTTGTAGGTCTCTATAAATGAAAGTCCTCTGAACTTCCAATACGTAGTTCCAAAAGAAAATAAGGAGGTTTCATTCAGATGTGGGTGAAACCAAACCCGGACATTGTCATCTGAGAAGCAAAATTTATGGGTGAAAAAAAAAATAGAGAAAAGATAGTGCTGGGATCATTCAAATCCCAAAGGAAGGGAAAGCACACATATAACTGAGCAAGATTTCCCACCAGAAACAGGGACATGTGCATTGAGACCGGAAAAAGGGAAAAGAAAAAAACAAACCAATTGAACGGAACCCAAGAACAATAGATAAGGAGGCGTAGACGGGAGAAAACCAGTCCTTGTTGTTGTTTATAAAAACTTTCAGACAGATTTTGAGCTTGTTTATAAGTGATAAAAATTTAATCCTTTATTCAAACACAAAGGATGTCACAGATATTTTTGTTAATGTTTTAGTAAACTTATTTTAATTGTAAGATGTATTTATTTTATTTTATGCATGAGTGTTCTGTCTGTGTGTAATGAACGGGTACTCTGTTCACACTGTGTCCACAGAAGCCAGTAAAGAAAACTGGGTTCTCTAAACTGGAGTCACAGATGGTTGTGAGCTGCCTGTGGGTGCCAGGAGTTGAACCCAGGTCAGTGCTCTGGACCACTGAGCCATCTTCAGCCCCATAACTCAGCATTTCAATATCTTATATGGCAAAAGCAGGGCTATAAGAAGTAGAAGAGAAAGACAATAAGAACTTAAACTATTTATAGTAACAACCAAGTAGTACCATTATCAAACTAAAAGGCAAACACTTGTAATGTCCAAAGTTAACCTATGAGCCCCACCTTCCCAGGAATCAGGTAATGCTGGAACCCGGAATGCTGGGAACTGTAGTTCTTGGAAAATAGCAATGCCTCATGGGAAAGCATGGTGGCCTATAAGCTTGTCCTTATAAATCCTGCAACATGTAGCTCTTGAGACTACATAGGGTGGAAATTCCAGGGAATGGTCCTGCCCAAAGTCCATCTTTTGGTCAGTGTTTAATATTTAATAAAGCTTGCTTCAAATTTGGCTGAAATGGTAGAGCTGTTTTTTTTTTTTCTGGCAAATCTCGGGATTAATACACTAAAACGGGAGAAAAATATTTCCAATAAAGTCAATTTAGATAATGTCTTTAATGTGTGATGGTTTCTTATGTAACTAATAGTACCATGTCACACACCAAGTTAAACTGGGGGAGAATGACAGATGAGCAGTTCTCAAGGGAAAGAATTTAAATGTCTGCCAAGCAGAGGAAGCAGGTGCTCTCCCTATGAAATAATCTGGTGGGAAGTAAGGCAATTCTTCACTTCAAAATTAGAAATTACCCTTGTGGAGCTATCAACCGGCCTCCTAAGTATTTACGTGGATGCCCCACATCTGCTCTGCTCTCAGCTTTAACCTGAGAAGCTGCTGCTTGTAGCAGGCAGAGCTCAATGTAGAGACAGACTCCTGTGGTCAGCGTGCTGAAAGTGACTGTTGAAAGGTCAGCCTTAAATGGTACACCTACATCAAACACCACCGCACCTATGTCACCACCACCATCATTATCGCCACCAAAGCTCCCCCCACCACGCAGCCACCGCCACCACTGCCACCACCACCACTGTCCCCACCGCTGCAGCTACCAAGGCCCGGGAAGAATGAAGAATGCTATGACAAGCTGTTTTCTGGACATGACATGGCCACTGCACTCATGAACTCCCAGCAACTATAGTTACCCACAGGAGACCTGCACAAGATTAAGCTAGCCTCCATTCAAGCACGAATGCGGGCACAGTACATGAGGTCCAGCTCCAGTTGAGGAGCTGTTGGCCGTGATGGGGGAGGGAGAGTCCTTTCTCTAGGACATTGTCCAGGCTTTGATGGATGGTATCACAGGCATTGGCTATGTGCCTGTAGCCAGCACTGAATTGATTCAAGATAGTAAGAGAAAAAGTGAGGAAGTAAGGAAGGGGACATGGTCTGGTGGTCTGGCGGGAGGTGATGAGAAAAATGGTGTGTGGATATCATCAATATGCGTTGTATACATGTATGAAATTCACAGAGAATAAGTAAAAATGTTATTTAAAATAACTATATTTGAGATCCTGTCTCAAGGCAAACCACTAGTACTACTACTACAACTAATAATAATGATAATAATGATAATAATAAATAGTATATGTGAATACTCATCACCAAGACTTAATCAAAATCTGTAAATCAGAGTGGCAAAGCCAGAGTGAACACACATACATGTGTATTTACCAGATCATCTTTACTAGTGATCCAAAAGCAGAAATAAAGAATCAAATAAGCGGTGAGGGTTAAGATTACACTTTTGTGTAAAATTCACGCTTAGAAGAATCAAGTGCTTGGCACGTGCTCGTAATTCCGCCACTCTGGGGGCTGAGGCAGGAAGATTATCGGGATTATTATCACGAGTAACGGGAATTAAACCTGGTCCTCTGCAAATGCAGGCAGTATTTTTCACCAGCGAGGCCTCTCTCCAGGCCCATGTTCTGCATATTTTCAATTATTCTTTTGAAGTCATCTAAGGCCCTTGACAATTTCTATTTTCTCACAACGATTCTACAACCTGTTGACAAACACATTAAAACTCCAGGGGTCTCTCTGAGTTACTTCAGTGTAAACGTATTCTATGTTTCCCATGGTGACAGATGGGAAACACATCTGCATTGTATTTACTTGTGTGCTCATTCTAGACAAAGGGAATGACCTTCTCAGAGCGGAGGTGGTGGTGAGTGGGGCCTGCCTGGGTGCTATGTACACAGGAAACACAGAACCTTCCCATGACCTAAAGAGACTCCGCAAAATGGCCGCAGATGGTTTATGCTGTGAAATTGGAAAAAAAAAATCAGACCAAGTCCTGTGAAAAATATCTAAGTTTGGAAAGAACATTAAAGAGAGAAAGCAGATAAATAAATGAGGTTGCCAGTCAGTTCCGAGTGAAAGCTTCGCTCCATGAGTCTGCCTGCCTCTGTGAGATTGCAGCATGCGGACGTCCACACTGAAAGGAGTGGGCGAACCAACATGAGCTCAAGGTCCCGAGGTTTATTATTCCACTGTCACACACTGGGGAGATTAATGGGGACTCTTCCATAAATGTTTTCATGTACCAAAGTAGTGACTTGTCACCAGATCTTTGTATAAAGAAGCCAGGCAATGTGCCCAGAAGGAGCCTGGTCAGTGACCAGGGCTGAAGGCATCCTGTTCACTGCCTTCAGGAGACCTTGCTGCTTCTAGCTTCACCTGTCGGTTTGACATAGCCCAGAGTTCAATGTAGGGGAATTGCCACCAACAGCTTGCTCTGTGGAATATTTTCTTGATTGCTAACTGATCCAGGAGAGCCCAGCCCATTGTGGGGTGGCACGATTCCTAGGCAGGGTGTCCTGGGCCATGTAAGAACGCTCACTGAGCAAAGGGTTGGGAGTAAGTCAGTAGGCAGTATTCCTCGACTCCAGGTCCTCCATGGACTTTACTTGCTGGTGGACTTAACCTGTAAGACGGCATAACCTTTCCTTCAGCAATTTGCTTTCGGTCAGAATGCTTCATCCCAGCTACAGAAAGCAAACAAGCAATACTTACCCTCAAATGTGTTTCCAGTTTCTTTTTGCTGCATATAAGGCGGGATACCCTGTAAACAGAGAATACCACAGCATCCGAACCAAGCTGGGGAACCGCTTCCTGGCAGACCCACGAGCACTGGGACAGTCATGAGTTCCAAAGTTTGGGTGCAGCTACCTCGTGTGCACCAGCAACCCCCACTACGAGGAGGCACAAACGGGGAGGATCACTGGGGCTTGCTGGCTTCCAGCCTGGCCTCAGAAGCACCAACCCCTGGTTCCAGAAGAGAGCCTGCCTCACAAGGAAAAGTGGAATGTAATCGGGATGACAGCCTCAAATGCAGTCGTGTGTGTGTGTGTGTGTGTGTGTGTGTGTGCATACACACGCGCGTGTGCGCACACACACACACACACACACACACACGCACGCACATGCACACACATGCACACACGCTGCGCGCGCGCAGCCTGTAGACCATGAAGCAAAATCTTCAAGATCGCCAGTTATGCATGAGGCCCAGAAACCTGGACAACCCCTTTCGCTGCATCATATTCATGCTTGATGTGTGAATGCATAATAACACCAAGGACAAAGTAAACAATTATTCTTTTGTTCTGTTTAGAGTCAGGGTTTCACTATGTTTGTTTATGAGGCTAGTGTAGCACTCGCAACATAGCCTAGACTGGTCCTGAGGTCACGTCTCCTGCCTCGGCCTCCTGAGCGCTGAGATTATAGACATTTGCCACTCTGCCTTGTTCTATTTTTAAGCAAACAATTTAAAGTAAATGAAATATCTATCTATCTATCTATTTACCACCTATTCTATATATATGTTTACACATGTATATACACACATATATATGTTTACATATGTATATACACATATATTTACATATGTATATATGCATATATTTACATATGCATATACATACAGACACATATGTATATGATACAAAAAAGTTTTTTTTTTTAACTTTCTTGTTTGCTTATTTATTCTTGATTTTCACCACAGTGTTCACTACAGAGCCTTGCTGACCTGGCACTTGTTATATTTTACAGGTAAAGAGAATGCAAGGCATAGAAGAGCCAAGTTACTTAGGGACATGACAGCTAAGTCACTGACAGAGCTGGAGTTGAACACAAGCCCACCCTCTCCAGCACCAGGCACTTAGACAGTTTGCTTTACTCCTGACAGGAGAGAAGCTGGCATTAGACTGGGGCTGAGAGTGATTAAGCATTCTCCAAGTGAACAATTGGAATGTTCTCCCTAACAGTATAAAAACACAACAGAAGCACAGTGCAGAGGGCAGAAGGGGGAGTGAGACGTGACCAATAAACAATTTAGCAAACACACACACTTTTGTATTATGTCTTGAAATTTCATGGAGATGTGAGTGATTGAAGACATAACCTCCTGATGTCTGTCTTCCCTTTGATGCTAAATATGGATATGGAAGCAAAGAGATCATTTTTTCCTGTGTCATCAGTTACCAATAAAATAAAGTAAAATAAAATAAACAAGACCCAGCAACAAACAAGCAAGCCAACAATGAATGAGATTTCAAACAGAAGATTTTAGGAAGCAGTGGTAAGAGACCACTGTGAGAGAGCTGGCCAGCACTGACCCTGGCCACAAGACTCACAGACTGTGTATATGTGGTCACAAGCATAGCTGAGCCTGAGGACATCTGCATAACTCAACTAGGAAAGCTATGTTACCACTATTTAAAACCCTGGTACAAACAGGTTCAAAGGTCATGAGCAAGATGCACAGGACATTTCAGAGTCCAAAGAGCCAGCTAGTCCACTTGATTCCATGAAATTAAAGGTTTCGCTCTGAAGGCCTGGCTGATTATGTTCTCTGTCTTAGCTTTTATGTTTCAGGAAAGAGAGCAAGAGGCATAGAGGAGGTCTCCCTGGGTTGTGTTTCATAACACCTGAGGGACACAAAGTCCTTTCTCTAGGCTGTGGTGTGTATTCCCCTGAGCCGGTGTATAAACACACAACACTGGCAGCCTTCCAGGGAAAATAAAAATTATCACGCCAGAAGAAACTTGATCTTCCAGAGCCTCCAAAGCCACCGAGATGAAAACACTACCTATTGTGTGTTCTGTAGTGTGAGTTCTATGCAACATGAAAGGCAGGAAACCAAGGTAGAATGCTCTTGTGAATGGAACATAAACTGACTATAAAGTATCTTACTGCTTATTCTAAGTGTGCATTTTCTGCCAACTGTAAGCATGATTATAATTAAGCCACACAATTCTCTTCAGCCGGATAGAGACACAGACAGGTTACCAGCTGAGGATTGCTTCCAGGCCCAGGACTATCAGGAGTGAGCGATCTGACCTTTGTGGATTTAGGCTTCCTAGATTTGACTGTGATTTGGGATGGATAATTGCTGAAGGACCTTTAATCTGTAAATCTAATTATCTCATTGATGACTTTAACTTTTCTCTCTCACCACTGTGATAAAACACCCGAGCAAAGTAAGTAACAGAAGGAAGGAGCTTTGATTTACAGATCACTGGGAGCTGGGAGGTATCTCAGCCAACCACACCTGTATCCAGAAGCAGAGAGAGAGAGACAGGGACAGAGACAGAGACAGATACAGACAGAGACACAGACACAGAGGGCACCCAAGACCCCAGCCCATGCAATAGTGGAATTCACATTCAGGGTGGGACTTCTCAGTTAATTCCAACTAGAAATACCCTTAGTGGTATGCCTAGAATTTGTCTCCTGGGTAATTGTAGATACTGCCAAGTTGGCAATCAGTATCAACTATCCAGTGATATAAATCAGGGTTAGAAGATGAGCTTTTATAAACACACAGTTAATGCTTTAATGATAATAATGGCCAGCACCCATTGGACCAGGGACTTTTCCCACAATACTTTGGAATTTATATGTACAAGTAGGTTAAATTTCCCCAGCAGTCCCATGAGATAAGAATGAGTCTCATTCTAATTTTAAAGTTGAGATGACATTAAATTTAATTTAATTTAAAAGAAAAATACTTTTAAGCTAGTGGCCAAACTTCATAGCTAGCTGGGGTTCGAATGCAGGCACTCTACCTCATAATGCACACATATAAGAATTCTGCAATCCAGCTACTGCAAATTTCAATATTCATCCTGATCCAGAGAGGACCCAGCCCTGACCATCATAACTATTGCATGTATGCAGCATGGTCTACCATTCCAGAGAAGCTCTGGCTGAGGCAGAAAGAAATTTTGAAGTAGCTCAATTATTCTGAGGCTTCAGAGCTGCTCTCGTGTGCATAGGCATGTGAGTTTACAAGTTCATGTGCACACATGTATGTGCAAGGCTGACATTAGTGCATGTGCACACATGTATGTGCAAGGCTGACATTAACACTGAGTGTATTACTTGATCACACTCCAACTTATATAAGGAGGCATGGTCTCTCCTCTTGCTGAACCCAGAACTTGTCATCTTGACTAATCTGCTTAGCCTGCTTGCTTTGAGATGTGCCGAGACTACAGGCAGGCTGTCAAAACCACATGGTTTTTACATGGGAGCTGGGGACCAAACTCTGGTCATCATGGTTGCTTGGCAAGTGATTTACACACTGAGCTGTCTCCCCAGCTCAGAAAAGGATTTTTTTTTTAAAATAAACAACAGTACTTGTAGAACCTATGACTTCTCCTCCCCTCTGATTTTGACAACGTCAGCAATAGGGAAGCAGGTGGTGAACAGTTACCCTGTTCAATTCTGCATGCCTGCCACAGGCCCTAAATTGTTTCTCGTAGGGAAGTCATCACTCCCATTTTAGAGATGAGAATACCAAGCCACATGCAGACATTCAGCCGTGAAAGTGTACAATTCCATCCAGCCTTGTCGGTGAAGACAACGCCTCTACTCTCCAGGACTTCCCACTGATAAAAACCAGGCTCTCGGGTCTGTAGCTTCATTCTCAGCAGCTGAGGGCCCTGACCCTGACGCGTATCAGCTGTAGTAGAAAGAAGATCAGTAATGAACCTCGTTGCTGGAAAATGGGCTACACAAACCCCACTAACGAAGCACGCAACAATAACAGCGACCTCAAACCTACCTTTCCGAACCGTCTTCCCCGGTCTCTTTGGGAAGTTTTGTTTAAAGAGCTCTCATGAAGACTGGGGGAAGGCTGGGCAGCTTTTGTGTGCAGTGTGATGATGGGTTCTAGTTCTCAGTCTTTAGAACATTTCCATAGCTGTTTGCAAGAAGGGAGAGAAACTTCTTGAAAAGGGAATGAGCCTCTCTGCTGAGAGACAAACTTAGGAATCCGGTAGAAACCAGTTTTTGTTTGTTTGTTTGTTTGTTTGTTTTTCTTCCCTACCCCTGCCTTGGAGAAGCTGAGCAAGGAAGCTAGTGACTAACAGGGGAGAAACAAGCTTTGGTTAAATCTGTGCTGTGTGGGAGCCCATTTCACCCCTAGACAGCATTGTCCCCTCGTTCCTGGTGGAACTGTGCCTAGGATGTGGCAGCAGCTGCTATGGCTGGTTTCAGTTTTTAAAGATTTCATTTTTCACTATGTGTATATGTGCATGCCTGTTGGGGGAAAGCTGCACATGGGAGGAGTGCTGGTGTCCACTGAAGCCAGAGGCCTCGGATCCCTCCAGAGCAGGAGTTACAGGAGGCTGCGAGCCACCCGGTGTGGGTGGAAGAACTGAGCTTGGATCCCCTGGAAGAGCAGACTCACGTGCAAATCCTGAGCCTACTCTCCAGCCCCTGTGGGTTTTTTTTATAAGTTATACATACACAATACCACCTGCCTCACAAATGCAAACTCACCTCTCTCTCTCTCTCTCTCTCTCTCTCTCTCTCTCTCACACACACACACACACACACACACACACAATATTAACTATAGTTCTCATGTCTACTTCAGAGTACATTTCCACTGGTTGGTATCTTTTTCCACAAAAGGAACTGTGACTCCAGGGTGCTGTCACTGTCTCTCCCCAGACTCTAGGCTCATTTCTAGCAGGACAGAAAGAGAATGACTGAATGACTGGGTTGGTGCTGCCATCTGGTGGCAATGACTCAGATATACAGACCACACATTCCGAGCATTCTAAATTACCAAGTAAAAACAGAATTGAGCACAGGTACATAACTCCCGAATTCAGAGGTAGAAGCAGAAATATGGTAAGATAAAGGTCAGCCTAGGCTGCACAGTGAGCCAACCAATCAATAAAAAGTTCATTACTTTATGTGATGTCAAGTAGATATGAGGCTGGGTGTGGCTCATGCCTGTATCCTAGCCCTTGGCTGGTGGGTGCAGGAGCATCAGTGGGGGCCAGAGGTCATCTTCAGTTACATAGTGGATTTAAGGTCACCCTAGGCTACATGAGACCCTGTCCCAGTAAACAAACAGAAATGTAGGAGGGAGAGAGGAAGGGAGGGAGGGAGGAGGTGACCAAGTTTGGCTCCAGCCTGGATTTGAGATGCTTTGGTTCACGTGGTTTCTTTCTATGCGTCCAGGAAGGAAGTGGGGTTTCTAACGCTCAGGCCCGAGCATTGTATAAAATATGTAATGGCCGTTCTCTGCCTCCCAGGATCATTCTGGAGTTGACAGTGGAAAGGCACACTGCAGTGGTGCGCCGTGCACAAAAATGCCTCCTCTCGTGCTTACCTGCCAGCAGGTTCTTCAGGTGTGTTTCCTAGAAAGCCGTCCACATCATCCTAGAGGGATCGCACAGTTCTCCTTTATGTGTAAGCTCCTCTCGTAGCAAAGCTTCTACCCCACATAGAGGCTCAGGGCACAGTAAATCCTCTGCAGAGAAAACCCAAGGTTCTCAACGATACAGAATTTGTTTGGAGATTTAGTTAACTCTTCTCCTCTCTCCCTCTCCTCCTCTTCTTCTCCTCCTCCTCCCCCTCCTCCCTGTCTCTGTCTCTGTCTCTGTCTCTCTCTCTTCTTTCTATGGCACTGTTAAGACTCCAGCTGAAGGAGAAGGCTCCAGCTAGCCCAGTGAACGCCACTAAACTGCATGGTGGTCTCTTGTCTTCCCACCCATATTGCCAGCACACTCTCTGCTCAACTATCTGTGTCCTTTCTAAACTTTAAAACTCAATAAAGTTTCAAGGTCCAGAGGATCAAGTCCTGCACTGCAAGACAGTAGCTTCTCTATATGACAGGAAACTATATCCACGAAACACCAACAACATGGCCACTTAAACAAGACCTGCATTATGGCAGCACCTGTTGGCATGCCAACGCAGATGCAGAAAAGGTCACAAGGCCTTAGATGGACCTGCCTCTAGATCCTTCTAGACGGCTGCTTAGAGGAGGTGAGCCAGTCTTGTCCAGTGACAAGCTCCTGATAGGTTACCCAGGCCGGAGTGGTCAGCCATACACACACACACACACACACACACACACACACAGAGAGAGAGAGAGAGAGAGAGAGAGAGAGAGAGAGAGGCAGGCAACACTGAGAGGACTCAGAGGTGTGTATGCAGATGAGAGGGAAGGGTAGAGAGGATACAAATACAGGACCCACACATGAAATACTCAAACAAAAACAAATTAAAATTTAAGTGTAGAAGTTTATGTACACACAGAAGTCATTCTCCACCCATCGGCCTCTGCTCTCAGCATCCCGTGTGGGCAGCCATATTTTTTAATGTTCAGAAAAATGAGAGATGAGAGATTATCACCTTATTTAATAGTTGGCAAACCTCAACTAACTCATATCCACATAGGGTCAGGGAGAGAAGGAACCAGTTTCAGAAACAGGTTCAGTCTCGCTGACTCAGTTCTTTGTAAGTAAATATACTCTTTGTCCCTGTTATATCAGCCTGCTTTAAGGTGCACACGTGTACAAGCATGCATACACACACACACACACACACATTCAGCTTATAGAACAGACACATGAATGACACATTTGCATTTAGTCATAGCACCAGCATGAGGCATAATGGAACTGTGGTGGCTAGACTAATAAATGTTCCTTGTAGTAATAATGAAATATCCACGAAATGACATCTCCAAAATAAAAAGAAAGAAGAAAAGACCCAAAACTGTAACATAAGGTGACCTCACTTGTTGAAGCCAAGTGTGAAGGGGAATGATTTGAACATGGACTTGTCATTCTCTAAACTGTCCATGAGTCTTTAGGAAATATTCTACAATTCTATTTTTTTATGTCTTTGGCTATTCCATGACAAAAAAGAAAACATGAATTTTTACAGTAAACCAAGCAGTAGCCATATCTACGGGTCTACGCCCACCTCTCCAGTCTCATCCATCCCAGCACTTTGCTAATCTGAGCTCGGGCTGGGGCTACATTTGTCTTCTCTGAGCACAGTAAGTTCTTTGTCCAGAGACAAGGGGAGAGGATCAGTATCTGAGGATAGTGTGACAGGAAGTTTCCCAAAATGTATGAAAGCATCAGCCATGAAAGGATGCCGTTGTTTTCTGTGTCTGTTTTCTACTCAGTGCAGCACGCCCACCTTGGTCCATGGCGATCTGATGCCCCAAAGTCAATCTAAATTCACAGCTGACCCCCTGTGGTTGGGCACTTCAACTGAGAAAACCTCAGACACACCGTGAATGATGCCCTCCTGTGTGGGTGACCCTAGACACCAGCAGTAGCAAGGCCTTGGGGCTGAGGCACACCCACAAATCAGAGGAATCCCTCACTTGCTGTGCTGCAGCAGGATTGATGGAGGGCAAGGCCAACAGATAGTCTCAGTGGTTACCCAAATGCACTATGTTCTCAAATAGTTTTATTGCAAGACATGGAAACAGACATACAGACATGGTGACTAGATATAACAAAACAATGGCTTGCAGAGAGAAACATCTGAGAAATTTGCAGATGGGGGTGAAAGAACAGAGAAAACTGCAAACCAGGGTGTTATATGTCCTCAGGTGTTCCTACATAGGGACACACACACAGAGACACACAAACATATACATACACTTATACAGAAACAGACACACAGTCACAGACATACAAACACACACACACATGTGTGCACACACATACACATGCACACACACATACACATGCACACACAGATACACGCCAATACACACAAACACAGACACACAGATACACACAGAGACACACACAGACAGACATGCACACACATACTATGATACTTCAGGCCCACTGTAGAAGTGTGGCCTTAAGCAGGACAAGACAAAGGACACATTGCACATGTACCGCTGAGTCATGCAGATGTTTATAAGGCTTTGTCCCCATTCTCCTCACCTTGGCAAGAATCAACAGTCCCTAGACCCCAAAATAGCTCCACATGTGACTCCCAGCTGACTGGGAAGCAGACTGCACCTGGCACGGTGAGCATGGAGCATTCCCAAAAAAGTGATAACCCAGAATCCATCCTCCTGCCAGAATCAGGTCAGAGGAACTTAAGCGGGGAAATGAGAAGTACCTTTGTATGGTAGCTTGAATTGTATACAGCATTGAAAGGGGTGTCGTCCATGGTTAAGAATCAGAGGAGTGTTGGGCTTGGAGCTCAGTGGGCAAGCGCTTGCTTAGTATGTAATGAGGCTCTCAGCATCCCTCCAAACTCTCCCAACATAAATTTCTGTCTGTCTCTCTGACACTATGTTAATCAGAGAGTGAGTTATTCTGAGCCTATGCCTGGGAGATCAGTGAGTGAAGTCTCTTTGCCAACAGAGAAGCCATAAGTCAGTCAAGTGGAGTGGCCCAGCCCACATCTCAGACTGAGGCGTGTGGCCCAGGAGTTGATTTTACTACGATGTTCACCTGTTATTTTTTTTAAATATTTTTTATTACGTATTTTCCTCAATTACATTTCCAATGTTATCCCAAAAGTCCCCCATACCCCCCCCCCACTCCCCTACCCACCCATTCCCACTTTTTGGCCCTGGCGTTCCCCTATACTGGGACATATAAAGTTTAGATGTCCAATGGGCCTCTCTTTCCAGTGATGGCCAGCTAGGCCATCTTCTGATACATATGCAGCTAGAGTCAAGAGCTCTGGGGTACTGGTTAGTTCATAATGTTGTTGCACCTACAGGGTTGCAGATCTCTTTAGCTCCTTGGATACTTTCTCTAGTTCCTCCATTGGGAGCCCTGTGATCCATCCAATAGCTGATTGTGAGCATCCACTTATGTGTTTGCTAGGCCCCGGCCTAGTCTCACAAGAGACAGCTATATCAGGGTCCTTTCAGCAAACGCTTGCTAGTGTATACAATGGTGTCATCGTTTGGAGGCTAATTATGGGATGGATCCCTGGATATGGTAGTCTCTAGATGGTCCATCCTCTTGTCTCAGCTCCAAACTTTGTCTCTATAACTCCTTCCATGGGTGATTGTTCCCAATTCTAAGAAGGGGCAAAGTGTCCACACTTTGGTCTTCGTTCTTCTTCAGTATCATGTGTTTTGCAAATTGTATCTTATATCTCGGGTATACTAAGTTTCTGGGCTAATATCCACTTATCAGTGAGTGCATATCATTTGAGTTCTTTTGTGATTGTGTTACCTCACTCATCACCTGTTATTTTTTAATTTAGTACTGTTGCCCAGGGCTGTGCTGATAAAAATGCCTCAATTCAAAACTGAATTCTATCCTAGCAAAATGTTTGTTTTCCAGAGTAGTCTGAATGTAATCTCCAAATAAATAATAAAGAGCTAACTTTATTGTAAGAAGTTGATCTGGAATGAAGAATACAAAATGGCTTTATTCACCCTGTTTCTGTAAGAGTCAAGCAGCAGGGAATGGCTTTATTTTAAAAGTACACCTTGAATCCCATCTTTCTTTTTGAAATGTATTCGTTTTGTATTTGTGGTGGTGTTTTGTCTGTGTTTGTGTACATGAGCACACCTGGTGCCTGTGGAGGCCCGAGAAGGGCATTAGATGCCCTAAAACTGGAGTTACAGATGGCTGGAAGCTTCTAAGGTGCCGGGAATTGAACCTGGCGCCTCCGGCAGAGCATCCAGCCCTCCTAACCCCTGAGCCATCTCCCCATCCCCGTTCTGTTTTTCTCGACTCACAGATCACCATAGCTCTACTCTTCTATGAAGACATGCTGTTACAGAACTGAACAGGCCTCACGTTAAAAAATAAAACCATGATTGGCTAATATCTACTTACCACTGAGTACATACCATGAATGTCCTTTGAGGTCTGGGTTACCTCATTCAGGATGATATTTTCTAGTTCCATCCATTTGCCTGAAAATTTTATGATGTCCTTGTTTTTAATGACTGATAGTATTCTGTGATACAACTCACAGACTGTAGGAAGCTTAACAAGAAGAGAAGCCCAAGTGTGGGTACCTGAAACCCACTTAGAAGGGGAACCAAATAATCGTGGGAGGCAGAGTGAAGGAGGAAACTGGGCGGGAGAGGGGAGGGGAAAGGGGGGGCAAGGTCAGGTATGGGGGAGACAGGAGGGATGTCCAGAGGGACAGGAGAATGAATGGAAGTATGCAGCAGTGGGGACGAGGGGGCAGGGAAAACCTCTAGAAAGTCCCAGAGACCTGGGATATGAGAGGCTACCAGGACTCAATGGGGATGACATCACCCGAAATGCCCAACAGTGGGAAGATGGAACCTGAAGAGATCACCTCCAGTAGATAGATAGGGCAGAGCCCCCAGTTGAGGCAGGGGCTATCGACCCATCTTCAAAAATTTTAACTAAGAATTGTTCCTGTCTAAAGGAAATGCAGGGTCAAAAATGGAACAGAGACTGAAAGAAAGGCCGCTCAGTGACTGGCCTAATTTGGGATCCATTCCAAGCATGCACACCAAATCCTGACACTATTCCTGAGGCCATATTGTACGTGCAGACAGGAGCCTGGCATCACTGTCCTTGAAGAGGCTCTACCAGCAACTGACTGAGACAAATGCAGATACTTATTGCTAACCACTGAGGTCAGGGGCAATGTGGAAGAGTTGGAGGAAGGACTGAAGGAGCTGAAGGGGATCAAAACCCCTTATGAAAAACAACAGTGTCAACTAACTGGATCCCTCAGAGCTCCCAGAGGCTAAGCCAAAAACCAAGGAGCATACATGGTTGAGTTCATGGCCAGCCCCTGGTACATATGTACCAGAGGACTGCCTTTTCTGGCCTCTGTGGGAGAAGATGTGCTTAACCACATGGAAATTTGATGCCCCAGGGAAGAGGGATGCTGGTGGGGATGAGGTGGGGTGGGTAGACAGGTGGGGAGCACCTTCTCAGAGGCGGGAGGGGGAGAGGGATGGGTGAATAACTCGGAGAGGGGGACCAGGAAGGGGAGCAACTTTTGGAATGTAACTAAATATAGAAGAAGAAGAAGAAGAAGAAGAAGAAGAAGAAGAAGAAGAAGAAGAAGAAGAAGAAGAAGAAGAAGAAGAAGAAGAAGAAGAAGAACCCATGATTATACACCCCCCCCACGTGGTTGGTTTCAAACCATGATAGAAGGCTGGTGAAGAGCAGGGTTGTAGTCCCAGGGGTAGAGCAAATACCCAGCATGCCCTTGGTTAGATTTCCAGTACTGCACAATAAGAGCAGGAAGAAGGGGGGGAAAGAAGAGTTGTGTAGGGAGCGCTAGTTTAAATTGTGTGCAGGTCTACAGAACTTCCAGCAGGTGGCAGTGTTTACGAATATTATGATGCCACAAAGCTAATTTCCAGAGGTGTCCAAGAAGGGGATTTGGTGCTAGGTTGAGCCCAGAGCCACCACTCAGGTGCGCCCTTCACTGCCACCAAACAAGAGCCTTTAAGCTTTGGCTAAAGCTGCCTTTCCGGCTACTGTACCGTTGTCTTTGGAATGTGCTGTGTCACCATTTGCAGATAATTTTTTCCTGTGGGGCTGCCCTTCAAATCACAGATCAAGAATACTGGCGTTAGTAAGCGACAATGAGTTTGATTAACCTTATTTGAGAAATTTTATGTAAGATCTTTGAACTATGTTTTAAGTTCTGGTCTGCCTCCCTACTCCCATACAGGGTCCCCTGTAGCCCAGGCTGGTCTCAAACTCACTCAGTAGCTAAGGATGGCATGGAGCTTCAACTTCTGATCCTCCTGCCTCCACTTCTCCAAGGCTGGAGTTGAAGGTGTATCCACCATTCTTGGTTTAAAGCGGTGCTAGGACAAGAACCCAAGATTTGGTACATTAGAGGTGGACACTCTACCAACTGAGCTATGATGAACTCCACGCCTGTTTCTTTCTCGATATTTGTACATGGTAAGTTTCAGAGCACTGTTTGCCTAGTGTTGGCTAGATCAACCGTGTTTTGGGCAAGTATAAACACAGGATTAGCCTCTATTGACATGCACACAAGTGACCACAATGCTCACGGTGGACCTGTTACCTAGCAACAAATGAGAACCCATCACACTTCTTTTAACAGATAAGGCCTCATGCAAACCATTTAATCACCTTGGCTGAACAGTAGCAAATCATCTGAGCTCATGGCTCCCATTCTCACCTCCATACCATATCCTTGGCCTCCCCATTTAATCTTCCCGTTTTCAAGCCCTCACTGGACCAAGAGCCTCCCCTCTCATTGATGCCAGATAAGGCCACCCTCTGCTACATATGCAGCTGGCTCCATGGATCCCTCCATGTGTACTCTGGTTGATGGTTTAGTTCCTGGGAGCTCTGGGGGTCAGAGGTCTGGCTGGTTATATTGTTGTTCTTCCTATGGGGTTGCAAACCTCTTCAGCTCCTTCAGTCCTTCCCCTAACTCCTCCATTGGGGTCCCCGTGCTCAGTCCAGGCGGCTGGCTTTGCAAGCATCTGCATCTGTATCCATAAGGTTCTAGCAGGGCCTCTCAGGAGACAGCTATTTTACAAAGTAGTCACTGAGATTGGTCCTCTCCTATCTTCATCTTCCCATCTTCCCAGTGCATCTCAGAACTCCTGAAAACAATATTTTCAGAATTAGATTCTGTATATGTAAGTCCTGCCCTTATTTCCCTCAATTATAGAGCTGTTTTGGTATTTATTTGTTCCCTGTTTTGGGAATCCTGGGGATTAAACCCAGGGCCTCTGCAAGCTAAGCATCAACTCTACCACAGAGCTCCACTCAGACTACGTTCAGATCCTATATGCTCAGTCATCTGAGGTCCTTGGAGCATCTTTAAAGTATTCTCTATCGCTTATGTTCAGCCACTTTAGAATTCCTGTGCCTTTTAAAACAGAACTCCTTCCAAAGATGTGTATAACAGTTATATCTGTTACACCTCCCTCCCCTCCCCACAGGGTTTCATGTGCCTGAGCTGGCTTTGACCTCACTCTGCAGCCATGGACAATCTTGCACCACTGATCCTCCTGACTCTCCTCCTTAAATAGGTGCTGGGATTATAGCTATGTAACACCAGATTGGTTTATGAATCAAACCCCCACATGCTAAGCAAGCAAGCTACCACCTGAGCTACATCTCAACCCCATTTTTGCTACTCTTTTTGAAAGCTAGTGTGACATATTTAGTGTGTTGATACATGGTTGCAAGTGTGCAGATCACGGGTGTAGGATACCACAGAGCCTCACACAGCAAACATCGTCTACAGATAAAACTCATCTCCAGAGAATGAGCCTTGTTAGACAGCCCGTTGTGCCCGCCACCCTGGCTTCTTACAGCAGCCATCCACATGTACTTTAAAAATGGTTACTCAGAGTGTAACTATTAGTTACTTTTCTACTATGTAATGAAACATCAGGACCAAGACAGCTGATGGAAGGATGTATCCATCCCCATCACAGTGGGAGGGATCATAGCAGCAGGCAGCAGGCACAGCACTGAAAGCAACATCTGAACAGGAAGCAGAGTGAGCGAACTCACATTAGCCAGAGTCTTAAAGCATAAATAACATCAATTAATGAGGTGCTCATTCTTATCATTTGCCTCCAATAAGCGGTTCCCCTTTCTCCTTTCCTGTGTGTGCATCATGTTAGTAAAACCCCAGTTCTCCTCTAAGGAAAGGTTCAGTAACTCTCCCCCATTCTCAAACAAACCTTAATCATGAAGATGGCACTGAAACAAAAGACATGAATGACATGAGGGAAATGAAACTCTGACCTAACCTGTCCAGCACCGTCTTCTTCCTCGGGGTTACTGGGGCACTTTTAAAGGATGCTAACAGGCTGGCTGTGTACAAGTCACATCTGACTGCCCGTGAAAAGGTCTAGGAAAGGTTTGAACTTCTGGGGTTCTCCTGGTCTAGTGCGAGGACAGAGAGTAGTGACCCACACCTGTAACTGCAGCATGTAGAAGGTGGCTGCCTAAGAATCAGAATCTGCCTCACATCCCTGACTACATGGTGAGTTCAAGACCAGACTAGGCTGCATGAGACCTCATCTAAAAACACAACAGAGGGTTTCCCTGGGCTCATATAGCTCTGTGACCACAAAGCCAAGGTTGGGATGGATTAATGCAGTATCTACTGGGTATAATCTGCCCCCAGGAAGACTTAAACAATCAGGAGCCTCCAGAAATGTATTTAGATGGGCGAAATGAGGTTCCCACTGTCCGTCCGCTGATGGCCAGTGTCTGGGAATGGCTGGACTGTGTGTCTAAGAGCTCACACAGCACAATCAGTTACACAGAACTCTCTGCATCTTGAGTGTGTGCGCACATGTGTGTGAGAGAGGGCAGGGGAGCCCTGATGACATGGCTGCATTTCCTTTGTTTAAAAAAGGCACACATGTGTAGAAGTCAGGGAGGTGAGCAAGGTCAGTTGTAGTACTTCAGGGGGTATGAACTTAGGCGGTATAAAGATAAGCTACATCTCAGTCTTAGTTGGGAAGGCCCAGGGAATGGTCCTGATCAAAGCCTAAGTCTTTGTCAGTACTTAATATTTAATAAAGCTTGCTTTAAATTTGGAAAAAAGTGATAAGCTACATCTTTCAGGAAATATGGAACACTGGAATACAAGAAGACATTCCTTAGTTTAAGCAAGTATACACATACCCATGCACACACTTCCACACACACACTGGCACATGCACACACACACATGCACACGCTTGCACATACATACACATATGGGCACACACTTGCACGTGCACACACACACATATGCACACACTGGTACATACACACACATACATGCACACACTTGCACATGCATACACATACATGCACACACTTGTACATGCACACACACATAGGCACACACGTGCATGCACACACGATCTGAGATCTGTACCTCAAGTCATCCTTGGCTTCCCTGCCTGTGCTCTGCCCTTTTAGCCTGGCTCATGCCCACCATTCAGGATTCTGTTTGCTTCGTTCCTGTTCATCTCTTTTCCTCTCCTGTCTAATTCAAGTCAACCTCATAGGCAAAAGCTGCTCTGGCTGCCTACACTCACTCTCCCTGTTCACAAGCTCAATTCGATGCCTAAGATAGCCTGGCTCATTAGCATATGGATTCCTGTGACTGTGGACTCAAAGTAACCTGAGCTTGGAAACTCTGACTCTCTGTGTCTAAACAGTGTCTGGCTTCCAAAAATGACAGAAATGAACCCCCTCCGTGTGAGTGTGAATACGCACACACATACACAGAACACGTACATTCGGTGGGTGTGTATTCAGGGAGCTTAGTTAGAAACCCTTGAACTTGGAGGAATCCCACAGTACCCTGTGGCCTTGTTAAGGAGGGGCCAATGCCTATGAATAAATAAAGGAACAGGAAGACACCTCCCATGTGGCCGAGTACAGCCGAGTACTCAAGTGGTTTTCATAAATTCTGAATTTTTATAATAAGGAGTTTTCAGGGCCAGTGAGATGATTTGGCAGATGGAGACACTTGGCCTTTGTCATGCCTGAACACCTGAACTCTGTCATCAGGACTCACTTGGAGGGAGAGGGCCAGCTCCTGAACGTATCCTCTGCAAACACACATACACATATATACACACATGCACATACCCCCCCCCCACACACAACTACATGAGCATACATATACCTTCATACACGGTAATTTCAACTCTTCATTACTTTTAATTATTATTCTTTAAATAGGCCTGTGTGTAAAACTTTTTTTTTTTTTTTGGTTTTTTTTTTTTGAGACAGGGTTTCTCTGTGTAGCCCTGGCTGTCCTGGAACTCACTCTGTAGACCAGACTGGCCTCGAACTCAGAAATCCGCCTGCCTCTGCCTCCCAAGTTCTGGGATTAAAGGCGTGCGCCACCATGCCCGGCCTAGTGTAAAACTTAAAAACTATGGAGACAACACAATGGAAAGCAATAACCCCCACCCCCACCCCATACCACCCCCCACCCCCACCCTCAGCTGCCCAGTTCTCCCCTTCAAGCCATTGTCCCAACTGCAAGGTTTTCCTGGGGAGCAGAGGCATCTTAAACTTTGAATATTTAATATTGTTTAAATTTTATTTAATCTTATATGCATGAGTGTGTCCATGCCCAAGTATATATATATATATACACACACAGCTCTTGATGGTCAGAAGAGAAATCGATACCCCTGGAACTGGAACTACAGGTGATCATGAGGGGCCACATGGGTGCTGGGAACTGAACCCAGGACCTCTGCAAGAGTTGGAAATGCTCTTAACTGCTGAGCCATCTCCATAGCTCCCCCAAATTTAATATAATATTTAAATTATATACATATATAATTTAAGTATTATATATTTGTGTATATATATATATACATATATATATATATATATATATATACACACACATAGACATATATACTCAAGATAAACTATTTGCCTGTGACTGAGGTATTATTAGCCCTTGACAGCTGCCAAAAGGAAGTTTGCTGGGTGGCCACTGGCATGCTAAGTGTAGAGTATCTATAAGGTTTCCAGGCAGATTTGCCCAGGAGGTGCTGGAAATAGAGACCTGGGGCTTAGGAGAGGGGTCTGAGCAGGAGGTGGAAATCAAGGGTAATAGGTTGTTGATGCCAAAGTTATGGGCAGCAGCCCACACAGCACGGATAGAGGGGGTGAGGTGCCGGTTGTACAGTGAATCCTGGCAGATGCTGGAAGAGCTCACACCCAAACCAGGAAGGATAAGGGGGGAGTTTATGGTGATCGATTTCAACATCAAAGTAGGTCCTAATTCTGTACCCTGCTGTTTTCATATAGGAATGCGCCAGAAGGGCAGCCCTCAGGATGCTGGGAAGCAAGGAACAAAGAAGTTTTACTAATAAAGTGAGAGGTGAACATAGGATCCATCAATGGATGCTGAGGATGTGGGAATAGAGAAGCAACTGATACAGGATTGTTTCTTCAACAACAACAACAGGGCCCCTTATAACCTAGGGTGGCCTCAGATTTGCCACGTAGCTAAGGCTCACCTTGGATGTCTGATCCGTTTGCCTCCTGCCCTGAAGGCTGGGGTTACAAATGTGCACTACCACGCCTTGTTTATGCAGTGCTGGGCTCACACCTGGGGCGTCATGCAGCCTGTGTTCTGTCCTGTTACTGCCCCTCACCTTGGTGCATTTGTAAGTGTGAATGACTCTGACTCCCGCAACTTGGCCTTTCCTCCTCCTGGCCGGTGGAACACTCACCTTGGAGACACCTGTCTCAGGTTGCTCTGATATGCAAATCACCCACCTGAGCTTAACAGGAGTCTGGAGTCTTCTGCCAAGTCTATTCAAAAGTACCTACAAAGAGAAGTCAGCTCATAGGAGGTGCTTCTTAAACCACAGGGAGGAGGAAGTGAAGGAGGAGGAGGACGGAGGAAGAGAAAAGAGCAGAAGAAGGGGAGGGAAAAGAAAGGAGAAAGGGGGAAAGGGAATAGGGAATAGATTTTATATTTTAAGCATTTTTTATATTTATTTTTACCTAGAAATTATGCTGTGTCCATTGCAAAAAGAAAATGTTCAGTATAAGAAAACTGTTTCAGTAAATCTCATACACATAAAATGAGAAATCTGTATAAAGTCTGTAGGTTTGCCCTAGGGTACCAGTGTCAGTCTTAACAATGGAGAGGCACAAAATATAGACAACACAAAGTACTTGGCCAATGTGAAAGACCAACAACAACAACACACACACACATTTATACCTTTAAAAAACTTTCTGTTGTTGATACATGTATCTATTTGTATCTATATATGACTATCTATAGCAAAGGCTATGTCTCTATGAATCATCATGATTATGTTAGGAACAATTTTTTTTTGACAGATTGGCCAAAATAAAGCATTAATACTGAATAGGGTCAGAGAGTAATGAAACTGGACTCAGATGAGGCTAGGAAGAAAAACAGCAGCAGCAGCAACAGCAGCAGCAGCAGCAACAACAACACAAAAACTGTTCTCCATCTGAAGAACAACCTGCTATGCTTGTCGGCTTATGTGTCTGGGGATATGCAGTGTAGACGAAGACGGGACCTACACCCAATGAACGCCTCAATCATGGAAGTCGGAAGAGTGCCCCGGACTTCCGGTCACTGGAACTACCCTGAAAGCCCTGTGAGCTTGGGAAAGTCGATTTCCATCAGCTCTGCAGGAGAGCACCTGTTTGGAAGTTCTCAAAAAAACCAAGACCTCGTGCCTGGTGGGTGACTCACTCCTTCAGGACTCTCTCTAGGAGGACAGGAATGCCAGACTTGTTTCACATGCCCTGCAGAAGAGGAAACAAACATGCGTTCACCCCAGATCAAGCACCAATAAACCACCAAAGGAATGACCCACCGGGTCCGGCTTGTAACCCCTGAGTTTACTTACAAAAGCATGAATGGGGGGGGGTCTTGTGGGAGTGGGAGCTACCCCCAAACAGCTGCATCACAGAGAAAAGCCTCACAGCTGAATGGGAAGCTCTGACCTCGGTCAAGCCTCACCAGTCAAGCCTCACCGTCTCTCCTTCACTTACCCTTCCAAAGACCAGGTGCAGATTGAACAGAATTAAATACAGCTGGGGGGAGGGCAAGGGGTGCACAGACCACCTCCTTTGGAATGGAAGGTCAAAAGGCTCCCCTTTTGAGAGAGGGAGGTCAGTCTGACTAAAGTGGAAATGGATCTTTTGTTTAGAGGACAGGGGTCCACAATCTAATGCCCGGAAAGCCCTGGTTCCATTCCTAGCCCTGCTAATTAAAAAATAAAACTAAATAAAGGTTCTTTTTTTTTTTTTCCTAAGAAGAGAGCAGGCTTTAGGATGCAATTACTACACAGGTTTTTCCACTAAAGGGTCAATCTTCGCTAAAGGCATGTCTGCTGCTTTCAGACTCTTAGGAAAGGGAAATCCGAGTCAGAGGCACACTGGTGGACTTCAGTCCAGGAATGTGTCAACAACAGCATCACTTCTAAACTGTGGCTGCTCTAGCACTTTGGAGTTCTCAACCTATGGGTTGCAACCCCTTTAGGGTTGATAAGACCAATGGAAAACACGGGTGTTTACATTACAGTTCCTAACAGGAGCAAAATTACAGTTCTGAAGTAGCAAGGAAACAATTTTATGGTTGGGGTTCACCGCAACACGAGGAACTGTATTAAAGGGGCACAGCATTAGGAAAGCTGAAATCTGCTCTAGAACAGAGCACAAACCAGTCTACATCCAGCTAGAGCCTCAGTGTGACCTGACCTCTTGTCCTCAAAGGACTGATCATGATCTCAGGAAAGACAAGCTTGCACCTCTCTTTGGTCATCAGACCATGGAAACAATGGGGCCTGGGGGGAGAGGGAGCAAGGAAAGGAATTGGAATTTTCTTTCTTTGTCCTTCTTCCCAGTGTGGTGCCTTTGGAAAGTACCTTTTCTCTGCTTTAATTGCCAGGTTTAATTGCTTCTCTAATTGTTCTGTAAAGAACAGGTATTCTTACTTAATATATTAGGGCTGCCACAGCCCAGGTTTTGACCCCAACGGCTTGGTAATATCATGAGTCAATTCAAAACTTCTGATCTAACTCACACTATAAATACCTCCCTTCTAAAAAGTATAGTTAATGATTCCGCAAAAAGATCCGTTCATATTAAACCTTCACAAGAAATGACTAGACAATTAGAATCTAAAAACAGTTCCTTTGAGACATTAAACACTCAGTACGCCTCTCGACGATTGCCTGGGGTTCCCCTAAAAGAGTCTAGGGTACAAGATGATTGTGTGTGACACCCTGGATTAAGAAAGAGAAATCCAAGAAGAACTGAAGGTTCTAACCCTGAGTTCTAATTCGCAGTATGTTAGATTGTATCCTGTAATAACGGCCTCAGGAGTATGATAGATTGTATCCTATAATAACCCCTCAGTTCATCCTCCCCCTCCTCTGCCCCTGCTCAGGCTCTGGGATCAGTGAGAACCCTATCCGCTTCCACACCTTTCATTCAAACAATAAAAACAACTGGCAGCTATTCTCTAAGACTGGGTATGTAATCAGATTTGATAGTCTCTAAAGCGTCTTTTTCTGTTCTACGATTCACTTGCTCTGGTTCAAAAACATGATACCCTGACAATGGGAGATAACCTTTTTAAGATACAAAAGAAAAACCAAACAAACAAAACCAAAAACCAAGCAACCAAACAAACAAACAAAAAACCCCACCAGGCAGTCCTTGTAGAGGTGGTGAGCCCCTCAGCCCTACACCCTGTAACCCTGAGCTTCCTGAATCCTACTCAGTGCACAGAGCAGCTATGCCATGATCCACATTCTCTCTCCCTCTCTCCCTCTCTCCCATTAAAGCTGGTGTTTCTCTGTGTAGGCCTGGCTGACCTAGAACTCTGTTTCTAGACCAAATTGGCCTTGAACTCAGAGACCTGCCTGTTGTCTGTCTCTGCCTCCCGAGTTCGGGGACTAAGGGCATGAGCCACCTCGCCCGCTCGGGAGCACATTCTGCATGATCATTTGCTGATGTTTGCAACCGTCTAGCAGTGTGCACATTGCCATTAGCAGGCATCCTGTCTTGTGTGTCTTGGTCCCTGAAGCACTACTCCTACGTAGGAACATTCTCCGTACATAGTTTTAAAGGAGGAAAACCCAGCCTCTCTTTTGCCTATTTCGGTTTACATTTGGATTCGGTTTTATAACCCGCCTCACTCCCCGAGAATGATATACTTTAACTTCTTTAGCCCTTGTTGCCTGGATGTTCCCTAAGCATTTACCTTACAGATGGAAAGCTCTATTCTTTCCCTAAAATTCCCCATAGCCACCCCTTCCCCTTCAGCTCCTGGTACTGATACTCTTTTTCACTGCTGGGATTCAAATCCCAAACACCAAGTCTGTACTCTACCCCCAAGTCCCATCCATAGCTGCCTGTCACTTCTCTATCAAAGCTTCTCCTTTTCTTCAATTCCTACAATTCCTTCTACTCCCCAGTAATGTGATAGCTCTACCCAGACTCCCCCAAATTTTCAGTAAAATTGGGGCAGAGGGCAGCACCCAAAGAGCACAGTTATATTCACACTTACACCTTCAATGCTTGGCAGAGGAGAGTTCTATTTATAGAATTAGCAGTCGTTGACAAGAGCTACACACTTAAAGAAAACAAAAGGCAAATTCTCACATAGCAGCTCCAGTGAGCTTGCTAGATGGGGAAACAATTTTATCTTAAGAAAACACAATTGCCCTAAAATTTCACAACACTTCTGCTTGCTTAATCCATGCTGGAATAAGGAACCCGGCACTGGGCTGGATGAGACAAAGAGCTAAGAATGTGGGAAGACAATTACAGGGCTGGGGATGCTACTCCCTGCTAAACTGTGAGCTCCTGGATTCTATGCGAAGCACTCACACACACACACACACACACACACACACACACACACACACACACACAGTACCAGCTCAGTGACTCTTAGAGAACTTACATCTTTCTTAGGGTCCTTGTTTTTTCTCCCTGGGGCCAGGCTTTTTCTTGGAACTTTGCAGTTTCCTGGAGGAACTGCGAAGGGCAGAAATCAGGCACCTTCGATCTTGTTAGGCAGCTATTAGTTGAATTAGGTGTGGGGAGAGGGGGAGGGGCGGTTACTGTCTTATTGAAGGAACTTGAAATGACCAAAAATCTGTTCTCTTCTGAGTTAGTTTGTTTTTGTTTGTTTGAAACAGCCTTAATGGAGAGGCCTAGGCTGGTCTCAAACTCCTGACTTCCCTCAGGACTCAGCCTTACCAGTGCTGGGATAACAGGCGTGTATAAAACCCCACTTCTGAAAAGAGTTCAGAAGCTCCGCGGCCTTTTGGAGTGATGTATCAGTAGCATCTTAAGCAAGGCGACTGCTCTAAAGTGGAGCCCGAATGCAACCTAGACATAGGTTTCTATTAGCACAAGATGGAGACCGTACAGAAGGCCAGAGAGGCAGGTTTACGGAATAAGTGCCTCAGCGGAAGGTGACCTCTAACTTTAGAGAGCGGGGGAGAGCGCGTGCACACTCCAGCCTTGTCCTTGAAGGAGATTGAGCGAGCCGAGGGGAGGGATAGACCCATCTCGGGTTTCCAATCACAATGGAGAAAGCTAGGAGGCTGGAGCGCCGCGGCCCCGCCTCCTCCTCCTCCTTCTTGTAGAGCCAGAGTCTGCGGTCCGCAGAGCAGCAGCCTGCTGACTTTGCAGTGGTTCCCCTGCCTCAGAGCGCCCGCAGAGCCTCCTCTTTTCTGGTAGGTCTGAACACCAGGGTGTGTGTTGTGGGAGTAGGGAGTACAGAGGTGTTATTGTTTGGCAGAACAGGAGGAAGGAGCTACGTCCGACACATCCACTCTCTGGGGCCTTTGTCCCTGATCATTCATGCTCCTACCTATTTCTTCTTTGTGGTTTTGGGTGGCAAGCCGAGCGAGCAGAGGTGCGCAGCTGAGCTCCCGACTCGGTCTGCACCTTGGTACATCCTGAGCACAGGCTGGTCTCCGGGCTGTGTGCTATCAATAGAAAGACTTGTAACGTAAGGTAAGTCAAACCTGGTCTCTTCAAGTCCTTGGCAGTTAGCACATCACCCATCAGCTGCGATGCAGCCTGGGGCGCAAGCCGGGGCCGCGCGCATAGTGGCCCGGGGAACGGAGCAAGGTCTAGGTGGGTCCCTGTGAAGGTTGAAAGGTCTTGCACCTGGTGATGGAGAACGGTCCCAGCTATTTTAGCAATGAGGATAAAGGAAAGTTGGGTCCGGAACACCAGGCTTCGTCCCCTCTCACACTGCCCGCCCTGCAGCCGGGTACTTGCTGGGCCTCTTTAGATGAGCTAGGATTTTGTTTACTTCTTGTGCTAAGTGTGGAAGCCTAGGCTTCCCCCTGGAGACCTTATTCGAGGTGTGCGCCGGTGTCTCCCTCGTGACCTGCTTTGCACAGGAGGAAAGGTGGCTTAGGTGTCGCGGAACTGAACAAGCTCCGACAGGACCTGGGGTCGGGGGTAGGGTGGGGGATATGACTCGTTTTAATGGAGAAATTGGAGGCCAAACCCGGGCTTTAAGAGTTAACACAGGAGATTCTCTGCGGAGTCGACCTTCGCCTCTGACTCAGACCACTGGTTCTTATGCACAGGAGATGGGAATGTGGGGGGACCCCGAGGCGAGGGTGTTTTTCCTGTTCCTTTCTCCCTACAGTCAACTCCCTGATTTGACACAGGCTTGCTACAATGCAAACTATTTTCTTCTCATTCTCTATCACTGTGGGAGGTGGGGGTGGGAGGAGAATACACGCTGAACTTCAGTCTAGATATCTGCCTGTGCTTGCTGGATCTTCAACACTGCCGCTTTTGAAATTCCCCAAGGCTATTTAAAATGTTTTCAGGACAGCTTCAGCGTTCCAGTGTCTTTTTCAGACAGCATCCCAGGATGATGGAGGGTGACCTTGGCCTCTCCTGACTCTCCTGCCTCCACCTCCCAAACGTTGGGACTCCGGGCCTCCCTAATGCTCTCTGGAGCCTACCTAACAGATTTTAAGCCAACTAACAAAAATAAACTTGGTGTGGGCAGGCTTTGGGGAGGCTCTGCTTTTCTTACTGAAGAGGTGAGGCTACTCAGCTGAAACTGCCTAAGACACAGGGCCTGATTGGATTCATTTTAAGGTCGGTGCTTTGTCCAAACCCTCCCACAGCAGTTCATCTTCCCACCCACCAAAAAACTACAAGTGTAATTCTCTAAGGCTAAAATAACCCTCTAAAATCTCTAAAATAGCCCTGGAAGCAGTACACATTAGGAGGGAGGCTTTAAAATAACAAAAATAAGTTTTGGAGTAAAGTCGTTGTGATTGCTTCAAGTACTTCACTCTGTACAGCTAAGGGTTCTCTACAGGGTTCATTAACTAAGCCAGGTTTTGTTACTTAGCTCTTTACAGATTAGAAGTGAAAATGAGGGTAAAGGGAAAGAACTGGCTGGGCTGTGGAACCTGTAGGAGCCTCAGCTGTGATAAACCATGCTAAAAAGAAACAAACGGAAACAATCAGCGTAGATTACTAACATTGATACTTTTCTGTGAAGACACTTTGTCAGGAGGGCAGGGCTGTAACTTTTGTGAGATTTAAAGTACCTAAATCAGTCTTTGTCTTCCATAATCATTTGTAATGAAAAACTACAATTATTCATATTGGCTTTAAACAAGCTTAAAAATAAGTTAGCTGGTTAACATGGTTAAACACAAATTCCTTATAGGGACAAAAGAAAGAAACGAGCTTACTTCAGTATAAATATCTGTATCTTTAGCCAGTAGTTTGCAGTTACAGCAGAAAGGTCACAGAAGGGATGGTGGGAACTTAATGGCTTGCATGGAGCTCTCTGCTCTGGGGAAGCATTTTGGTTTAAACTCGTGGAGAACTTTGCACTGAGTCCTGCATTCAGTGAGATGTGGTTCCTTCAGGGCTTCTGTTGAGTTATACTTTCAAAATTGAAGCTGTGACATTTTGGGCTACTTCTCAGTCAGATTCCATGCATGTAAATCACATTGATCACCCCTTCTCTTGCAGGACAAGATGGCAACCCTTAAGGAGAAGCTCATTGCGTCAGTTGCAGAAGATGAGGCTGCCATCCCGAACAACAAGATCACTGTAGTGGGCGTTGGACAAGTGGGTATGGCGTGTGCCATCAGCATTCTGGGAAAGGTATGCTTGAAGAGTACCGTAGGTCACAATTTCTGCAGGAGTTTGTGGTCTCTTTGAGGAGCCTAGACCTGTGTTGTCGTCAGACCCCCTCAGGCATCTGAAATGACGGAAAAATTACACTTATCTTTCAGTATTGGTTATGGGAGGATTCTGGTCACTCTCTATGTGACCACTCTGGAACAGCTTCCAGAGTTTAACACCACTATAGTATTGCAGTGTCCTCCCGTCATTTTCATATTCATATTTAAAACTCTCTAGGTTGTCAAAACCACACCCCTTATAGCTGGTTTTGCCTCAATCCAAGGCATGCATTTTATATCCTTACTGTATATCTTTTTCTCTGTTCTGCAAGCTTTTGACTTTTTTTATTTTTATTTTTTAAAAAAGGTCAGTTTCATGGCATCTTCTTCAGTGCCTGCTTTTCTGGTATCTCCTTGTGATTTATCTCATTGTATCTGTTGGGTGGGCCCCATACCAAGAGGGATAGCATAGTGACTTGCCTCGTTTCTGTGGTGATAAACTGAGCTCTGTGGCTGGAAAATTTAGATGCAGTGGAATCTGTCATCTTAGGACATGTTTGTGGAGATTTTGTAGAGACATGTGAACTTTGAAGAATGTCTTCCTATCTTCAAACTTTGAACCTCTGGCTTTTATTTTGAAGTGATTTCAAGTGTAATAGAAATTTGTAAAGATTATTTTGATACTGAACACTTCCACATATGCATCTTTCAGATTTATCAACCTGCTGCATTTGGCTTTGTCTTGTACTCTCTCTACTTCCTTCCTCTTCTCTCTTGCTCCCTCTCCATACATGTACATGCATATGTATATACACACATATGTATATATGCATTCATTTAACCAGCTGAGCCTATCTTGGCAAGATCAAACTTTCTAAGTTCTCCAGCTTGTTTCCATAGTCACTATGGCCCGAAGCTCTCCACATCAGTTGTACGCTGCTTTGGTGTCTCCAGACTTGACCTTCCTTCTGCTGTCTACCTGTCTAGACTCCTGACTGCCCTTACAGACACCCTTTGCAGTTCACACTCTTTGCAGTTCACACCGTAGCTTCTTTTTGTTCCTCTTAGTTTTAGTGGCTTGAGGCCTTGCTTGTTTTGAGAGCTTCCTTAAATGTAGGAAGAGAGAGAAAAGCAAGCTGGCAGCCCCTCCCCCACCCCATGCCCGCCCTGGGTAGAGCACACTGACCCTTTTGTGTGGTAGCTGCTTGAATTCCTCCCACCAAGCATATTCCTTCTGCTTGTGAAGTTTAATGTGTTGTTTTGTTGGGGATTGAGCCAAGGGACTCTTTTGTATGCTAGGCAAGCATTCTACAACTAAACCCCTGAGTTCTGTTCTCAACCTTCTTTATTTATATTGTGTTTAAGAGTCTGTATGTATCTCACACTGGCCTCAAACTTGTGACTGTTCCTGAATGTTGCTTCCACCTCCTGAATGTTGGGGTTACCTTACCAGTATGGGCTATCGTGCCTGACCCTAAACTTTAAATTCTTTGGTGTTTTGCCTGAATGGATGTTTGTGCACTCCTGCCCAAAAATGGCCTTCTTAGAAGAGAGTGTCATTTGCTCTGGAATTAGAGTTTAAGATGCTGTGAGCCACCATGTGGGTTCTGGGGATCTAAACCGATTCCTCTACAGGAGCAGCCAGGGCTCTTAGCCACTGCGCTACCCCTCTAGCCACCGTGTGACCTTTAAGTTCTCAAGGATCAAACTGTGAATCTTTTAACTGAGAAACAATTATCAAAGGACTCATCGGTGTGTGTTCTTTTTCTTCTTTCTCTAGCTACTTTTTAATTAACTAGATACCTATGATAGGTGATCATTTCCTGAAATGTAGGGGTTTTAAATGGTCTTTATTTAGTGTTGACTCTTACTTTGGTTAAAACAATTGAGCTTACACTTCTCTTAAAAATGTGTGTGTATAATATATGTGTGTATGTGTTATATACACATAAAATTAAAGAAAATATCTAAAGTGTGGTGTCAGGCATGATGGCACATGCCAGTAATCCCGACGTCCAGGAGGTGGAGCAGGGGAGGGCATGACAAGTTTGAGGTGTTCTATTTTAAATAATTGGTAGGTTTAAAAACTTTTCTTCTGTGTGTATGGTGTGTATTACTGTTTTGTTCTGGGGTCTCCTCTAAAAAAACCAGGCTGGCCTTAGTATCTTGGTGGTCCCTCTTGCATCAGTTCAACCTTCCAGGTGCTGAGATTCTTGGCCTGTTTCACTTCATCCTCCTCATAGGAACTTTTCTTACCCTTGTTTTAAGATTAACTGACTGAGGTCACCTGTCAGGGTCACACAGCTGCAGCAGAAGAATGGCTCAGGTGGCTGTCCTCCACGTATCTGACCATAACCCAAAAGTTGACAATAGAGATAAATACGCCCCAGTAGAGAACATGGCTGCCGAGCACAAGGCCTTGGATTCAATACCTCAGCACCACAAAACAATGTGTTTATTTAGTATGCGTAACCCACCCAATGCCACAGCAGCATAGGACACTGGAGAGAACTGTGACCCTGGATCTTGCAGCGCACTGCTGCTGCTGCTGCCCAGGATACCTTCCCACATATCCCTAGGTTAGCCAAAGCTCAAAATGCAAACTAGCTAATGCCGCTTACCCATTGGGTTAATTATTTGAAAAGTTATATCTTTCCCTCCCACAAAAATCCCATGGTTAATAGGCACTTGAATATCAAACCACCAGCCTTAAATACCAACACATTGATGGCTGTCATTCATTAACTAAGAGGCAGAATCCACAACTGTATCTGTTCCACTGGAGACTTAAGATTAAAAGATTTCTACAGTAACACTCTTGGCTTTCAACCAGCCTTGCTCCTTAATAATATCTTTATATTCACGGTGAATGTATAATCTATGGATGTGTGGGTAGAGAGACTTGAGGCAGTCAGCAGCATAGTTTGCTATGCCTCTGTATAACTGCTCTTAGAGGAGGTCTGTCATACACAGCCAGCTGTATTCAGCTCTTTGGTTATTTTTCTTTAGGTATTGGCTCACCTCTTTCCTTCGACTACGTACGCACTTCCAAGCTAATTCTCCACACGCTCTGACACAGAGCCCCTGACATCCTGTGATGTGGCTTCCTACATTAAGCTCTGAATTGTGTTGCCCTGCTAACTGCAGTGGCTCGCATGTGCTGTTATTAAAGGATGATTGGACGTGCTGATCCTGGGCACCTGCACAGACTGTTAGGCTGTTAAATGGGAGGTCTTAAAAATGCAAATAAGAATTCTGTGGGCTCTAAGATGCTCCATGGAAAAGAAGGAAAAGAATCTTTTTTTTCCCCAAACATGTTTAAGTAAAAGTAGATAAAAATTAGTATTCATATTTGATACAGAGCTGTCATCTCTCTCTATGCTTGGGATTTGGTTCCTGATGACATAACCCTTCATCCTGTGACTTGGGTACCTTGCCTGCCAAGACACTGAGCTGCTCAGAGCCAACCTAAACATTGTAGGTTGTAGATGATTGAATACCATCCTCCAATGTTCTTGAGGATTTTGGCCATTGGGTGCTTAGCCATTTGTAGAAGGCTTCTGTCGGGTAGATTGGGGCTAAGCCATCCTTGCAGGATTTTGGGTGCTGGATTAGTGACAACCAAACACCTTGGCCAGCAATTTGAATGACAAGGTGCGTAGTTTTCCCGTACAGACCATCACGGCAGGGACAGCAGAGTAGCAGGATTGTAAGGCTGCTTGCTAACGTCTGCACAGATGAGCCAGGAAGGAAAGCCAGCTATTCTGTAAAGCTCAAGGTCTCCATCCCAGTGGCTCGTTTATCTAGTGAGGCTTCATGTCCTAAAGGTTGTATAGTGTCCCCAGTTAGCACCGATACCTAGGAACCATGTGTTCAGAACTCATGAGCCCGTGGGCTACTTGACACTCAGACCACAGCAGGAGCGAACGGCTGGTTTTGTGTTTCTAGTCTCTGGCTGATGAACTTGCCCTGGTGGATGTGTTGGAAGACAAGCTCAAAGGAGAGATGATGGACCTGCAGCACGGGAGCTTGTTCCTCCAGACTCCGAAAATTGTGGCCGATAAAGGTAGGTAGCTTCTTCGAACTCTCGAAGGGATCGAACATGAAAGGGATTTTCCTATGAGTGGATACTTGGGATGCACCTTCCAGTATGGCAAACTGATCACTCACTTTTGTTGATTTCTTGCTATCTATTACTGGACAACTCTGTCCTAAACTGCTCTCTGTTCTTTCTTTTGTTATCCTCCATTCGTTTGTTCATTCTTTTATTTTTTTTTTATCTTTTATTTATATTTTTGAGACGGGGTTTCTCTGTATAGCTATGACTATCCTGGGACTTGATCTATAGACCTGGGGTGTCTTTGCCTCCCAAGAGCTGGGATTAAAACCATGTGCCACCATTGCCTGTATAAACTTTTTTTTTAACTAGGAAAAGCTAGAATTATGGGGCAGTTGTTTTAGTAATCTCTTACAACAAAATACTCATGATCTATTTTAGTAAGTTCAAAGACTACAGAATTTCCATCTACTTAGAAATGCCCCCCCCTTTTTTATTTAAAATTTGCTCTCAATTCTACTTTTTGTAGACTATATAGTCTTTTAAAATGAGACCTTCTCCAGGTCTGCAGCTGTATCATCAGGAGAAAAATCACAAATTGTGATGTATGGTGATGGTGGTTGCTGTCTGCATCTTTCTCACACAGGCACACGCGCTTTTCTGCATCAGTTTCTAGAAATCCATTTTCTGGAGATTCTGCTGACCGGTGCACAAGGCACGTGAACATTTTGTCATGAGCATCCGTGTAGCATTTGGTGCTGTACACCACATGCCAAGTGTTCTCTTCATCGGCTTGATTTCCCAAGTGTGTGCCCTGTGGTCATTTTGTTTCCTAGAGATAGACCTCATGGAATCCATGTTACCATGAACTCACTATGCACTTGAGGCTAGCCCCTCCCAACTGCTGGGATTGTTAGTGTGTGGTGCTTTGCCTGGCAACACCGTTTTATTTCTGAAGTAAAAATTTGGCTGCATATTTTTTTTTAAATCAAATCCTTTTTTAAAAAATATGCTTTTAAAACAATACCAACAACCCTAGCAGGGCCCATATGTAGCATCCTGATTTTCTAGTAGGCTGCACTGCATTTGTCCCAGGGGCATCTTCTAGGTCAGCCCCCTTCCTTTTCCTGTGCTGATAATCTGTGTGTGCAGGGACAGGTTGCCTTGAAAAAACTAGATAAATCACTATTACTTACTGACTAGCCACATTCAGAGTCCTGTGTCAGGTGTTTGGGCTTGTCATTTCATCTTCACAGGTGTATGCTAAGGGTACGGCCAGTCCCTGCATTTTATGGGAAAAACTATTGGTAACTGTCAGAAGCCACATTGCCACCCAGGCTAATGATCATGTCAAATCTTAGCGAGATGTCAGATCTTGAAATACTGAAATGTTAACTTACTTCCTTAGCAGCAAAACTTCTCCAAACATTAACACTGCTAGAACATAATCTTCCTTAATAAATATGGTATAGCCAGGTATGGTGACACACACCTTTAATCCCAGCATTCAGGAGGCAGAGGCAGGCAGTTCTAGGCCAGCCTGGGCTTCGTGGTGTGTTGTAAGCCAAACAGGGCTGCATAGTGAGACTGTCTTAAACATACACACACTATAGGCATCTGTAGGCCGTGCTGACCTTGACCTCATGCCACAGCCTCCTGACTAAATGGGATTCAAGGTGTGTCCCATTCCTTTAATATATGAAGTATTAGAAACCAAAATTTAATTTATAATCCAAACCAAACGCTGCCTTTCTTTTTCTTCATAGATGTCGGCAGCATTACGTGTCTAAAACGGAATTAAAAATGAGTCTTGTCTGTGTTGTCTGTTACTAATTTAGGAATGTGCAAGCCACAGCTTCATGGCAACGGTGGAAAGCCTGCCTGCTGGGCTGCGGGCTCATTGAGATGCTTCAGCTTTCCCTGGAAGCTCAGTGGCCTTCTTAGCCACGAACATATTTGGGGTGTTATTTCCCTGGCTCCTTATCTGTCACTTGAAGTCAGGTTGCATCATTGTTACTCAAGAAAAATGCAGCTGCAGAGACTTGAAGTTCAAAACCTCTTAATAGGGCTGGAGAGATGGCTCAGAGGTTAAGAGCACTGACTGTTCTTCCAGAGGTCCTGAGTTCAAGTCCCAGCAACCACAAGGTGGCTCACAACCATCTGTGATGAGATCTGGTGCCCTCTTCTGGAGTATGAGGACAACAGTGTATTCACATTAAATAAGTAAATCTTTAAAAAACAAAACCAAAACACCCTCTTAATAGTTGCTGGGGATCACTCAGTGAATAAGAGTATGTGCTGCTCTTCCAGAGGACCTAACTTCGGTTCATAACATACACACACACACCTATTAATACAGAAAATTAAGTTCTGGAAGCTTTGCGCAGTGGAACTTCTAGAACATACCAGAGATAACATGTTTGGCCCAGGAGTTGAATTTAAGGTCCACTCTCTTGTTTTCTTTCTTCAAGATTACTCTGTGACAGCCAATTCCAAGATTGTGGTGGTGACGGCAGGAGTCCGCCAGCAGGAGGGGGAGAGTCGGCTCAACTTGGTGCAGAGAAATGTCAACGTGTTCAAGTTCATCGTTCCTCAGATCGTCAAGTACAGCCCTGACTGCACCATCATCGTGGTTTCCAACCCAGGTACCAACATGGCGCCTTAACTGGAACACTGGCCTGTCTGGTTCCAAACGTTTGGGGGACTTCACTGTTTTGGGTTTGCTCACTAACCGAGGCTGTCCGCAGTCTACTTGCCTTCTGTTACTGGCAAAGAAAGATGGTGTCTGCAAAACACATGGCTCCATCCCAGGCCACATGTTCAAAAATGCGAGAAGCCTGTATCGTGGGTGCCCTGTATCGTGGATGCCCTGTATCGTGGGTGCCCTGTATCGTGGGTGCCCTGTATCGTGGGTGCCCTGTATCGTGGGTGCCCTGTATCGTGGGTGCCCTGTATCGTGGGTGCCCTGTATCGTGGGTGCCCTGTATCGTGGGTTTTGCCTTCTGGTTTCATCCGTGTGTGTTGTGGAGTGGCAAGGCTTTATATTTGTAAATGATGGGTAGGTGGAGCTGGGACGTGGCTCTGTAAGGCACAGGCTGTGTAAGCCTGAGGACCCGAGCTCAGCCTCCACATAGAGATCCAGGTGTGAGAGTGTGCGTCTTTCATTTCAATGGCAGGGAGATGGAGAACAGAGGAGCCCTGGTGCTCCTGGCCAGCCAGTCACGCCAAATCGGTGAACTCTGGCTGGTTAAGAAACCCTATCTCTAATGTGGGGAACAACTGAGGAAGACTCAGCATAGACCTTTGACCTTCACATTCACGTGTGTGCACTCTCCTGTGCATGTATGACCATGTGTGTTTGCCACATACAACACATTGCAGTGACTGACACTACCTTTGTAGCCTGTGAATAAAATTATATAAGGCCATTGCTTGCAGCCTCTGCTGGGCCCTAGCAGGCCAGGATAAGAATCAGAGACATGTATATAAAGAAACTATCTAATAAAATAATAATAATAATTAAAAAAATCAGAACTCACAAAGCAAAGTGCACATCACCAAGCTCCCTCCGAGCCATTCATTTGAATTGATAAGTCAGGACAAGAGATACAATAGCCACGTTTCCCAATGGGGCTTGCAAGGCAGGGGGTGGGGAGAATGACTTGGTATAGTTCAGAGTGCTGGCTGCTCTTGCTGAGGACCCAGGTTCAGTTCCTAGCACCCACATAGTGCCTCTAGTTCTGGAGGAACCCGATATCTTCTTTTCGATTCTGTATATGGCTTACAGACATATAGGTAGATTCAAAACAAAAGAAAACAAAAAAAATTTAAAACATGGAATCATCTCTTATAACCTGGCATCAATCAATTATTTTTTTCCTTTTTGTTTTGTTTGTTTGATTGATTGATTTTTTTTTCCTATTATTATCTTGCAAAGAAAGTAACTTTGCAATGGCCTGGGGTTTTTTGGATGGTGGGGGTAATTTTCTCTCCTTAGCCTTTCTTTCTCTGTTTAGGAAAAGCTTTCTAAGGATAATTAAGGTTTTGTAACTAAATATATTTTGTCATGTGCCAGACCAAATGGTTAAAAGTTTAATGTCTGTCACTAACCTCCCTTCTCCTGGGATGTACTGGACACTGAACTATGGGGTAGGCCATTGAGGCGTGTCACCCAGGTCAGTGTCACACATCATTGCTCTGTCACTTACCATCAAAGTTGCTGCATGATGGTGAGCATATTTATAAAATGGTAGAGCTGCGTCTGATCTGTCACCTGGAGGATTGTGGCTAAGCCTGCCCGGGTGGGGAGTCACTGCAGTTCCTATAGTACTGGGGCCTGGGACCCGATAGGAGATCATTTCTGTATTCTCCTTTTTTATGAGCCTAGACTGGGGCTTTCTGAATGGTTCAGGCACGTATGTAAACAAACATGCCAGGTATGTGTCCAACAGAGATGACCAGCAGTTAGCCACATTCCGAGTGTCCACATTCTGCTTCACTGGCGGTGCGACCTGATTACATCATTTCCAAGGTAGCGCTTCAAAGTATGAGACTCCAGAAAGCTTTTGTGGTGTTTTAAAGTTGGCAGATGAAAGGCCTTGTTCAGTGAGAGTGTGCCAAAGATATCTTTGCCAGGCTCCACAGAGGAGCACAGGGGTGGGGCCCGCCGAACCCATTGTCAGCTTCTTTTCTCCCAGGGTGTACATTTCCTTCTTTTTCCAACACAGCCTGTAACTTCTGTGACCCCACAGAAATCTCACCCACTGTGTCACATAGATGAAGGCTATGTAGCAGTCATCCAGCTAGGAGATAGTAATGACATAGATTTCATGATTGTTTATTGGACAATATCACACTTAAGAAAATGTATACAGGTGCACCTCACTAAGTTAGCATTGTTTGTGATGACAGCTGTCACAATCAACAGACTGTTAATATTGGTGGCAATGTGACTGAGTGTGTTAGCCACTGTTCTAGTTCTGTGGGAAGACACCGTGACCACAACTTTTATAAGAAGTACTTAATTGCCTAGAGTTTCAGAGATGAAGTCCATTATCGTCATGGTGAGAACATGGCATCTCACAGGCAGACCTGAGAACTAGTGCTCGATCCTTAGGCAGAGGGGGAGCCTGGGCCTTCCATGGGCTTCTGAAACCTCAAAGCCCACCCCCCTGTGACACACTTCCTCCAACAAGGCCACACCTTCTAATCCTTTCAAATCATGTCACTCCCTGGTGACTAAGAATCCAAATATATGAGCCTATGGGGGCCATTTTTATCCAAACTATCACGGAAAGGGCTGCACATGCCTTTTTCTTTCATTTGACTTGTAATCCTCCTGAGTATCCTTATGTCAGATCATGCTACATTTGCACATGTTTACACGTTTACAGCTTCTTTACAAATGCTTCAATCCTGTCTGCCTGACCCAACTGTGAAAATCTTTCTGGCCACATCTCACATGTGGAGGCAGACGCCAACGCTGCTTCTAATTGGCTGAGCAGTTCCCATTTACTTACTATTTTTTCTGTGCTGTTTAGTGGATATTCTGACTTATGTCACCTGGAAACTGAGCGGGCTACCTAAGCACCGTGTGATTGGGAGCGGATGCAATCTGGATTCTGCTCGATTCCGCTACCTCATGGCAGAGAAGCTTGGCATTCATCCCAGCAGCTGCCACGGATGGATCCTGGGCGAGCATGGAGACTCCAGTGGTAAGAAAGAGTTCCCTTTGTGCCGCTGGGTCACCCGGAATGCTCTTTTCCCTATTTCAGATTTTAGTTTCATATACATTGCTATATTTCAGAATGGGTTCAGAAGTACTATACTTAACATTTTGGGTTCTATTCCAGTTTGCTCTCTTTCTGTCATCTATCCATTGACCCACTTAGCTATCTTTAAGGTTTTTTTCAAAGACAGTGTCTCTCTGTATAACCCTGGCTATCTTGAAACTTGCCATGTAGACCAGGTTGGCTTTGAACTCACCACAGAGATCAAACTCTGGTCATCCTGCCTGGCAGCACATATCCCTACCTGCTGAGCCATCTTGCCTGTCTCACTGTATTGGCCCTCTCCATTAAGTATGAAGCAGTCACGTCCACAGCATGAGAGAAAAGTCACTCATTCTTGGGCCCGATGAGATGGATCCATGGTTTTCTTTAAGACTGCATGGATGTCTAGTAAGCTTGGCACTGCAGATACTGTGGGCCGAGGGGGTCTTACTTGGCCATTCACAGGTTACCTGCCATAGCTGTGTAACTGTACTGCACTGTACCTGGTCCATTGTCCATACCATCTGAGTATCCAGTGTTCTCCAAAACTTTCTACAGATCATGAGACTGGGACTTCAAAGCCAGTTCCCATGTTTGTTTGTAGACATTCTCCCCAATATTAAGAAGACCTTAATTTATATATTAGTGTACTTCCATAATGATAACTGTATTTGGGTATAATTATCCTAGATTTTTTAATTATGAAGAGAGGGACTTTTGTTACCAAACAGTCCCCAGGAGAGAAGTTTACATTTCTAAAATCGAGTGTTTAGCATGATCCCAAACTATAATTCCTTGTGGTTTTTACCAGCCTAGAGATTTGGAAAAGAATTTCATGTTCTATGTAAATGATGGCAATGACTGTTTTGAGCCACATTTGTTTAAAGCTAAAAGGTCAGAAGTAGAGCCTGGAGAAGCGGCTCAGCAGGTAAGGACATTTGTTGCTGTGGCAGAGGACCAAGTTCAGTCCTAGAACCCACATCAGGTTCACAACGGCCTACAGCTCCAGCCTCAGGTGTCTTGGCTCACCCTTCTGGATTCTGGGCACCTGCACATACCCACAAACATATATACATTATGTGTGTGTGTGTTTATGTGTGTATGTGTCTGTCTGTCTGTACATGTGTCTGATATCTATTGTTAGTTGAAGGCAAATATTGGAACAAATATCTCTCCAAAAAGGATGGGAACTCTACCAGGGGCAATTGCCATTGGAATAGTAGGGATAAGTTGCATCAGAGATCTGAGATAAAAAAGGTTTTGTCTTGCTTTTTCTCAGTGGCTGTGTGGAGCGGGGTGAATGTGGCAGGAGTCTCCCTCCAGGAACTGAATCCAGAAATGGGGACAGACAATGACAGTGAGAACTGGAAGGAGGTGCATAAGATGGTGGTGGACAGGTGAGTGGGCGGGCGACTCCACTTAGACTTTGAGTCCTGTCCTGGTAGAGAGAATCCTAGGCTGTTTCCACACTTCTGCTCTGGTGACTCTTCACCTGGTGAGGGCCTCTGAGAGGTGGGGAAGATCTGTGTACACCAGTCAGACGTGCTAGGCAAGTCTCTAGAGAGTGCAAATGTGTGTTCTCAGGAGAAACAGTCAGACGTGCTAGGCAAGTCTCTAGAGAGTGCAAATGTGTGTTCTCAGGAGAAAACCGGCACATGTAGAGACAACCATGGAATTGCCTAGTGAGGGGGGCCTTACCTTGCCACTTGTTAAATAAGGCTTGGTTCGTCCACAGAGGGGATCCTGGGCCTCTATAGTCACACAATCCACTTGGGCAGCCTGCTGGGAGATTTTAATCAGCTCTGTTCTTATCTGCCTACCCCTACCCCTTTAAGATGTCTCCCATCCTAATCTTTTTTTTTCTTAAGCTTTCTTTTATTATCAACCATTCTCCATTATGATCTCCCTACCCCAAATCATACATCATTTTGAAATACAGCCCATAACTCAGGCTTACGCTCACATACTACCAACGAAGCTGACTATAGCTACTGGAGGCGATTTCATCTTCAGGGTTATCTATCATCCGGCTTCTCCCAGATGCACTAGGTCATAATGGCTCATAGCCTGGTTCTCTGTGGACCTTTTAGTCTGTGTAAAGTGTAAGACCCACAGACTTGTCAGGATGAGGTCACTTATAACATGGTGGGCCTCTCACTGAAAACTGACAAGCACTCAGTAAGGGTTAACTATTTACAGAGAGGTTCAGTAGGAAGGTTGCTACTTCACATATGCAAGGTTTACTGAGAACACTTTTTTCCTGGAGAATTTGATTTGCATATAGCAAAAAGGATCTAAAAGTTGAAAAAGTCCTTCGATTTTCAATTTAGTTAATGCTTCAGTTTTAAAGTGATTAGATGACTGCTCTTTTGAATGACAGCTTCTCCTGCCTTTCATTACTTCCAATGTTCATTATTATATCTGAAAGTACATGCTTATGTAAATTAATTTGGGTGGGAAATGTTTTTTTAGGGATTGGAGAGATCCCATATCAGTTAAGAGTGTGTACTGGCCTTGTAGAGGACTGAAGTTACGTTCCTAGTACCCTCATCGGGTGGCCCAAGATTCCTGTAACCCCAGCTCTATGGGCATCTGGTGCCTCTGGCCTTCTGATGCTAGCAGTCCTGTGCACACACACCACATGCACACAGACATACACACAATGCGTACACATAATTTAAAAAAAAATCTTAAATGTACATTCTTAACCATCATGGTGGCTTCGAAGACACATCACTAGGTGTCTCCCGTCCTTAGGTTTATTTTGTTTGTATATTAATTCAGTTGATATTCTTAAAAAGCTTACAAAACCAATGCATTCTCCTCCTTTACTAAGAAAAGGAACTACAGCCAAAAAGGTTAAGAAATGGGCCAAGAGGACAGTCAGACAAAGGAGTCACCACCCGCCGTCAGGTTTCAGTGGTCTCTCTCCTTGGTCTGTTTTCTAGTGCCTATGAAGTCATCAAGCTCAAAGGCTACACCAACTGGGCCATCGGCCTGAGCGTGGCTGATCTCATCGAGTCCATGCTGAAAAACCTCTCCCGGATTCACCCCGTGTCTACCATGGTGAAGGTGAGAGACCCAGCTATGAAGTAGAACAGGATGTCCAGTCTTACACTGTACAAAGAGATTCATCTTTAAAAAATAAAGAACGAACCAGGGAAACTTCCAGTCCAAAGTAACTTTTGCATCCAAGGTTTATATAATAAAAGTTTATTTTTTTCTCTTTCTAACCAGTGATTAGGATAAGAGCACTTGACTCTCTGGGAGCTAAGATAGCTGAACTTTTTCTAAGAAGTCTTCCTTGTGTTCTATAAAAAAAACTATTAACTATGAATCCTAGTCTGAACCTTCTTCTATTATACCATTAAATAAGTATATACTAGGTTCACTATGTGTAGTAAGCTCATGTAGTAAGCTCTAGACAGCCTTTCATGTAGCACACAGCAAATGTAGTTTAAATCAAAAACTGTGGAGCAAACATTACAAAAGAGGCAAAAAGAACCTGAGCCGAGGGCTGGGATTTATCTCTGTTGGGATAGTGCTTGCTTAGCGTGCATGAGGCCCCAGGTTTGATTCCCCAGCACTGTTTAAATCGGACGTGCTTGTGCAGATCTGTATGTCATCTGAGGATGTAGAGACAAGGGTCAGAAGTTCAAGGTCGTCCTCAGCTGTGTAGGAAGTTTGAGATGAGCTTGGGCTGCATCACCTCATCGGAATGAAGTCCATTGAAGAAAAGTAACGTTACATTAGAACAGCATACGCAGCATGTGAGCCCTTTCCACATGTCCGTGTCAAAAGTGAAAAAAGGATGATGGGAAATCGTAGGTGTGGGATCCCCAAGAGCAAGCTAGCTGGCTGGGCAGACTAAACTGGGTTCACGAGAGAGACCCTGCCTTAATAAAGTGGAGACTATCATGAAAGACACCTGATGACAACCTCTGATTTCTGCATGTATGCATGCATACACACACCCACAGACTGACTCTCACACACTGACTCACAGAAACTCTCACACACTCACAGAAACTCTCACCCACAGACACACTCACACACCCACAGACACACTCACACAGAGACTCACAGAAACTCTCCTCACACACAGACACACACTCCCACCCATACTCACACACTCACAGACACGTACACTGAAACGTGTGCACACAAGCATACCACACATACAGAAAGGTAGTTGGGGACAGCATGATACCAGACGTTTAGGTTAAAGTGCTATAGACAGTTTACAAGGCGAGTATGGGAAAACGAGTAATTGTGACTTTTGGGGAGCATACAGAATGCTTTTAATTTTCTCTACTTTGGTGTATATACAAAAGAATTTGAGGTTAATAGTTTAAAATATTAAGATAACATGTTAAATTAATCTACTAGTCATAGAGAGAAGTCCATTCCCTGATTTAAAGTGGCAGAACACTTGATATAGTTAATTATAGTTTAGTAATTAAATAGTTAACTACTCCAACACCTCTTGGGATGTTCTAATTCTACTTCCAGGAGATCTGATGCCCTCTTTTGGCCGTTGGAGACAACTATGCTCACATAGTACACACAAACTCAGATGCATCATAAAACATCCCTTGAATCTTGTTTGTTTTTAAAGACAAGTTTCTTTGTATAGCCCTGGTTGTCCTGGAACTTGCTGTATAGACCAGAAGGCACCAGTAAGTAAGTAAGTAAGTAAGTAAATAAATAAATAAATAAATAAATAAATAAAATCTTAAAATGAGTTAGTAGGAAGTTACTCATTGAGCAAAGAGTTAAAAGCCATGGAAAGGTTCATATAGCAAATTGTATTTAAGCAGAAAATGCTTGACTTAAAAACTAAGTACTAAGCCGGGCGTGGTGGCGCACGCCTTTAATCCCAGCACTCGGGAGGCAGAGGCAGGTGGATTTCTGAGTTCCAGGACAGCCTGGTCTACAAAGTGAGTTCCAGGACAGCCAGAGCTATACAGAGAAACCCTGTCTCGAAAAGCAAAAAAAAAAAAAAAAAAAAACTAAGTACTGACTACTTTCCTGTAACTAGTTTTGCCGTAGAATAGGTTTGCACAGTCTATAAATAAAAAACTGAACTCAAAACCCCAGTTTATGGGACATGTGGACCCATTAGATGAAAACTAGGGAATTTGTGCTTATCAAACTTGCTATAGTTGTTTGGATCCAACGTGCTTCTTCAGATCATTCCCTCATGGCCTCATTGGATGCTTTCTCTGCTTTCACAGGGAATGTACGGCATCGAGAACGAAGTCTTCCTCAGTCTCCCATGCATCCTCAACGCTCGGGGGCTGACCAGCGTCATCAATCAGAAGCTGAAGGACGATGAGGTCGCTCAGCTCAGGAAGAGTGCGGACACCCTATGGGACATCCAGAAAGACCTCAAAGACCTGTGACTGCCAGTCTCTAGGCTGTAGAACACAAACCTCCAATGTGACCGTGAACCTTTAGTCTTCAGCCTTGTATGTAGGTCACAGTTTGCTTCTTCCCTGACATGTGATATGAGCTCACAGATCAAAGCCCAGGCTTGTTTGATGTTTGCACTAGGAGCTCCTGATCAAATAAAGTTAGCAATTGCAGCATACTTCTGCCTGCCTTTTTGTCTGGTTCCTTGAGATGGTGTCTCCCTGTGTAGCCAGCACTAGCCTCGAACTGAGCTCTTCTGGCCGCATGCGGCCTTCCTGGTGTTGAGATTACAGGCTCACCTTGTGTTTTCTTTAATAGTTTCTGGAAAGTTGTGATACGTTTCTTAAATGATTCTTCTAAACCTCCAATGTCCTTAAATTCTACCATCTATGTTCCGGTAACCACCTTCCAGGCAGTGCCAGAATATTCCATCACAATGTGCCCTATGAGTTTCATGTTTTGAGAATATATTTACAGTTTGAAGGTTTTTGATAGTCGTGTATGATCACATGTAGGTATGTGCACCTAAGACCAGCTGAGTCAGACACCTGGAAACGGAGTCACTGGTGGTTGTAAGCCCCCTGACGTCAGTGTTGAGAGAAAGGGGTGCATGCTTAACCTCTGAGCATCTCTCCAGCCATGATACAATTTTTAAGTTATAACCAGAGAAGAAACTAGTGTACCTTCCATATAATGCAGTCCACTTTCATTCTCTGAAGGGAAGAAACCAGTGGGTAAACTAGAAGTATGTTGGAGTTGTCTTTGTTAGTGAAAGGAAATGAACGTTTGGGCCAAGTCACCCAGACCCAGTTGTCAGGAAGACAGTATGGAAACTCAATATAGGTAAGGCAGATTGACCTTTAACTGGTCCTAATTTATGTGGGCTATCTAGGTCTAAGTTTGGGGATGGCTAAAAGCTACCATAACAACCCTGGGCTTGAGAGTCAGCTCTGTCGTTGATTGATAGTGGTTTGGGCATATTGCTTGCTGTCATAATTCCTTCATCCATGAACAGTGATAGCAAGGATATCCTCTTCAGTAAGAGTGGTTTACTTCTGATTGACCTTTCTCTATGCTGATGCTGAAATCCAGGGCCTTGGGTAAGTGCTGTGTCACTAGCAAGTAGTATAAAGTGAGAAAATAACATAGAATTCTTAGTACAAGGCTTAGCCATATACAGGCTAATACAAGTAGCATTTACTATTGCAGATGTTTTGCAAAGATTCCAGTCTTGTAAGATATAAGGTGGTAGGTACTTTTTCATCCTGGCTCTAGTGATGCTGTGGACTGAATGGGGCTTGTTTATAGAAAACATCAGCCCTGATGGTTACCTGACAGGTGTCATAGATAGCTCTTCTCCAAGCACACTAGAGATTCTTGCAGCCCCCTCCAGATGTTCCCTGGGGAAGAGGGCAACGTTTGCTCTGAAGATTTGCATGTCTTTTCCTATGAGGAAATGAGAGTTGCCCGGAGATGGCAGCCAGCCCCTGAACAGGCAGCCCTGAGGCTTCTAAACTCTCACCCTCAACCATTCTGTGTTCTGCAGTGAACACTTCTTTATAACACGCTGAGGTTTTGCATCTTGTGCCAGCATTTCTGAGGATGTTTGTGTTATGGGAAGTGAGGCCAAGACAGGTATTTTTTTTTCTTCAAATCACATTTCCAAAATATGATTGTAGGAAGTGTTTCTGTAAGTGGAGAGGTTACATCTCCGCTCCAGTTCTTTGTGGTAGCTCTGAGTGATTGCTGAATTTATAATAAGTTGTCCGTTTCCAAGACTGGGTTTCATGGACCAGTTTAGAGTTTAAATGGGCTGCTGCTTCTTGCTGGAGTTCCCACAGAGAAATGCCACCCTGGCTGGCAGTTAGTGGTGGTGGGGAGGGGTTGGGGGTGGGGTGAGGAGGGCCAGAAGCTGCTCCTCTAGTTTTGGAACACTGTTCAGTGTCAAACCAAGTAAATTATAGCCTGGAGCCAGAACATTTAAAAGGCCAGAGCAGGAAGTAGGTGTTCATCGAGTGTAGTCTGGTGCAGGAGTTGCAGGATGGAGGTATCCATGGGTTGAGGAAGACACTGGGTAAATCTGCATCCTACATTTATGTTACCCTTTTTAAAAAGTATGCTATTTTAACTATATGTGGGTATGTATGTGCATTCTCTTGATGGTCAGAGGTGGTGTCGGATCCTCTGGAGCTGGAGTTAAAAGTGGCTGACAGTACTGGAGATGACACCCAGGTCCTTTGCAATGCTCGTCGGGGCCATCTCTCAGCCCTGCTTGCGTATTTAATACATCAGGAGGACACAAGTCCAGATGTTAGAGTGAAAGATTCATAGCTCTCCAAATGCGTGTGATCACGGCAGCAGATTGTTTCCCCTCTTAGTTTTTCTTAGTCTTTGTTGATGTGGGGGGTTAAATTGACGTTGCTCATGCTAAATATGTGCCCTGCTCCTGAGCCATAGTACTAAACGAAAACCAGACTAAGATGGAGCACACGTTATATATAGACTGTGTAACATTTAGAAGTGATGTGACTCGTTAACCTGCCGCACAATGTCGTTACCATAGGAATGGCACAGTGTCTAGTCCAAAGTGCTGTGCCAGTCCTGAAGAGCAGGTGGTGTGGAATGAGAGGAAGTGGTTTCTAATACATACTTAGGTATGTGGAAGGGATTATAAGTAACCTAAAGCATGGCTGGGAAAAGCATGTATAACTATCTCACCCTACACAGGGGTCTACGAACATGAAGGCTTTAAATGCATCTGGGAAGACTGGAGATGGCTCAGAGGTTAGACGCTCGAGCTGCTCTTCCAGAGGAGCTGGTCAATTCCCTGCACACACGCACACACACACACACACACACACACACACACACACACACACAAACACACACGGCAGCTCACAGCTGGCGAACCCAGGGGATCCAGTGCTCTGTTCTGGCTTCCTCAGGCACCAGACATATACACGCTATACAGACATATATGCAGGCAAAAACTTTCCATATACATAAAATAGCTTTAATTTTTTTAATGAAAAAGTATATGTATTTGGAAAATCCTTCCATTGCCTTGAAGTTTGGGAAAACGTCTCTAAGGTTCAAAGTCTGCATTTTCACAAAAGAAACAGGTTTCTTCCTGGAGAAACAATGTCCTAGAGACTGCAGCTGATACAGAGAAATACTGACTAAATTACCAGAAAAAGTGCCAGTCACCCAATTATGTATGAAATTAGGATTTGAAAACAAAATAGTAAAAAACAAAAAAAACAAACAAAAAAAAAACCAAAACAGGTACTGTGACTAGGTGGGTTATTAAAAACTATTTAAATTGATACTAAATATGTACAAAAAGTTATTCATAAGTGAATTAAAACCATAGTGACAGACCTTTTATTTCAACATAGAAAATAATCCAAAAAAATTTTTTTTTGTTTTTGTTTTTTGAGACAGAGTGTCTCTGTATAGCCCTGGCTTTCCTAGAATTCACTCTGTAGACCAGGCTGGCCTCGAACTCAGAAATCCACCTGCCTCTGCCTCCCAAGTGCTGGGATTGAAGGTGTGCACCACCACTACCCAGCTAATCAAGTTTTTAATTTACTTTTTAAAATTATCTTTTACACTTATTTATTTATAGGAGTTGCATGCCATAGCTAATGTGTGGAGGTCAGAGAACAACTTGCCCAGATTGGTCATTCACTTTTATCATGTGTGACCGGGGCATTGAACTTGGTCATCAGGCTTGGCTGCAAACATCTTTACCTGTTGACTCATCTCACAGGCTCTGAATTACACTTTAAACTCTGCAGTGATGTGTGAGCCATCTTTTCCTTTTCCCTTCCCTTGTTAACGCATTTGTGCTGATAGCAAAATAAGACCTTTACCGAGTCAAAACCAAGATACGTTATTAGTTGATAGAGGAGGGACACATTCTCACATCCCCAAGAGACTGGCATAGTTTATTTCAAAACGGAAAAAATCCCATTACTAAGGATTAGAGTCAAATAGTCAGACGTGTCACGGTCTTCCAAAATGAATCTAGATTTGGGTAAAGACATCTTTCTAGGAGATATAAGAATCAGGAATGGTTCAAAGGGTTAAATGACAAGGGGAATTTTTATCCCAAACAAGGGGTAAAAAAATCAGGCATAAGGTTTTGACAAAGAAGTCCCTGGTTCTCTCTGCTTTGTTTACCCTGCTGGTTGTCAGGGTTACCCCCAGGCCTTAAGGAAGGTGAAGGCCTTGGAAGTGAGTCTCCCACCTCATGCCCGCAGCTGCTGCTTTCAATTCCTGCTGACATGAATGATTCTAATCAGCAGAATATTTATAAGAACAATGTGCAGGATATTTTTAGCCGTGCTTAAAAATAGCTCATAACCTCCTAGCTCCACACTTGCAGACAGGCCCTGTGGGGTGTTCTTCCTAAACATTTAAAATGTATTAAAATGATTTCTATTTATTCCCATTGTTGTCTTTAATATTAATTTACAGCCAGGGTAAGAGAGAATACGAGTGCTGTCTCTGTGCTTGCCGCAAACAGGCTTCTGATCAACATTTCAATTGTGTGGTAACAAAATGAATTTTGATATTAACAGTCAGTGGGAGAAGCACTTGCAGGGAGGAGAGGTTTGATGAGGGTGGAAGCCAGATAAGATTGAGTGTGACGATGATCAAAATATACAACATGTATGTATAAAGTTAACAGAATGAACTGAACTTTAGAAAGCTAATGATAATCCTACATGTTACATAATATTCATATAGATTATGACAAATTATAGTTTTTTTTCCTATGTTAACTTTTTAAATGGTTTTAAGCTTATTCTTGCTTGATGAGTGTTTTTACCTCTGTGTGGTAACACAGTGTGTACCTCGTACCCACTTAGGCCAGAAGAGGCTTGCAGATCCCGCTGGAACTGGAGTTGTAGATGATCGTGAGCTACCATGTGGATGCTGGGAATCAAGCCTGGAACCTCAGGAGGAGCAGCCAGTGCTCCTAACCACTGAACCACCACTCTAGTCCCCTTAATACTTCGAGAGTTCAACAATGTATTTAAACTTCACTCTCGATGACGGGACTCGTTTCAAACACTTCAACTCTCTTGGTTGTAATAAGTAGCAAAGGTCCTTTGTATGTTAAAGATGCAAAAGTATTTGGGCACCAAACTCATTTAAAGGAAATAACAGGAGGAGTTGGTTTATGTTAATGAACACTGAGAATGGAACCCAAATGTTCCCTGTTTCGTAAGGAAACATTTCCTTCTTTCACAAATAAGATTCTATAGCAGAAGCCAGAGAGGTGGCTCAGTGGTTAAGAGCACCTGCTGCTCTGGCAGAGGACCTGGACTTGGTCCTCAGCACCTACCTGGCAGCTCTGCACTCTCTGTAACTTCAGTGCTAGGGTGTGTGGTGTTCTCTCCTGATTTCCAAGCAAGCACTTAGTGCTCATTGCTTTTGCTGAGGACCCTGGTTCAATCCCAGATACCCACATTGCAGCTCACAAGTCTGTAATTCCAGTTCCAGAGGATCCAATGCTATCTTCTGACCCTCCTCGGGCCCTCCATAAACATGGTGCAGAAATACAAGCAAACAAAACACTCATACACTTAAATGAATATTTTAAAAGTACAACATGAATTTTGGGGGAAGGGTAGAAGGTGTATAAATACAGTACTTGTATCTAAGATTCTCAAAAGATTAAAACTATTAAATAAAAATTACTTTCATCTACAGTTAAGCTTAAGATTTAAATAAAAATACAAATATTAGCTTTCTATATTCATGATTTGTGAAGCAGCTGCTCTGGCTCAGTTGTGGATGAAAGCACTTGACTCACAAAAGAAACACTTGGAACAGAAGGATTGGGCTTCCCTGGAAGGAGCCTCGGGTGCTGCCTGGCAAAGAGTTCTCAGTCTTCTTCTGAGGCGACACCTTGTCTCTGCATCCCCTCTTCTTCCCCTACACTTTGAATGTTTCCAAACCTTCCATGTTTTCCCTGTAAGAAATTCTTGCTATCTTTGACCTGTGACAGTTGACATTTTGCTCAGGCTTGGTGACCAGAAGGTACCAAACCTTGTTTTGGGGTATCTCTATGTGAAGGACTTACTATGCACCAGGACATGAGTCAGGTGCTGACGAGGGAAGCCCAGTGGGGAAGAAAAAACACTAGTGACATAGTTACACAGTGGAGTAATTACAAACAGCAGCCATTATAAACCACACAGCGAGGTAATTATGAGCAGAAATCATGAGAGACAAGGAGATCTGGGGAAGAATGTTCAGGTGACCAAGCGAGAGTCTTTAAAAGGTAAAATGTTCTGGAAGCCACAAAAGACTCTCCTGTGAGATTACAGTGGACTCAAAGGTTAAAAAAGGTGGCGGGGTTGGGGGAGGGTGGCTATCCACGGCAAAAAGTACCATATGTGCATGAACTGTGAGCCTAAGAAGACTGTGAGCTATTCCGGAAATAAAGAGCCATCGTGGAAAGACATAAAGGGAAGGGCCAGGGAAACAACCATAGAAGATTACCACAAGAGCTTATGAGGTAAGAAATGGTAATGATTATTAACCTAAAAGAATCAGTGGCAACTGGTATTTTAAATCTGAGTGGGACCTGGTTGGATCTGTATTTTTCAGAGAACACTTTAGGGGTCAAGTGGATGAGAGTCCCATGGTGACAGAGGCCATCTAAGAAAGGCTATGGTGAGCAAGTGAGTTTCCTGGAGATAGCCCACTGTTTTGCATGGCTGTGATGGATGCGCTCTGCAGAGGCATAGCCCCAGAGACTTCATCTCCTGTCACTATTACATAGCCTAATTATTCCTGGACATCAGCCTACCCTATTGGGAAAATTTCCTGCAGATCAACATGAACTTTAATTATTTAATGCTGTTTAGATGAATTAATGGCATCGCTTTATGGCATTCCTAATTTGATTAAAATAATTTTAGGAAGAAAGTTTAAGGAGATGGTTTTAGTTGTTTTGTGAGAAAGATGTAATAAAGCTAGAATCAAGAATAGAATGTGCCCTCTCCTCATAGAATAGTAGATAAAGGCTGCATAATAAGGGACACAATGAGCTTTCACAATTACCCTAAGAAGAGAAATAGGCTTGGGACAGATTTGTGAGCAAGGAAAATCATTCATTCTAGATCAGGTCCAAGGATGAAACCACAGGTGTGTGCTATGATAAAGCAAGGCCATGTGAAACTGTTGCTTTGAACTTATAATGAGCTTATAGAATGAAACACTGCTTTGAGCTTACTATCAACATCCTTCTGTAACTCCCCTTTGGTGTAACATTTTATCTATGAGATAATTTTCTAAAGAACTTTTGTCTAAGAAGGTATAAAAAGCTGAGAACAGGAACAAAGTGTGGCTTTTGGGGCTTTTGGGGCTCTGTTCCATCCACCAGATTATATATGTATATGTATATATATACACATACATGTATATGTCAATATTATGTACATACATATGTGTGTAGGAATATGTGTATGTATATATGTATGTATGTGCACTTGTGAAAATTGATGAAAGAGGTGGTTTGGCTCAGCCAAATATTGTGTGTGTGTGTGTGTGTGTGTGTGTGCACGCACATGCGTGCCTTTTTTTCTTAATCCCCTGCTGTTAAACTGCCAGAAGCCATAGGCTTTTGGACACAGAATAGCAGAATAAAGAAGGTAGAAATTGACAAAATTAAGCAGCCTTTGACCTGCAGTGGCTGACTTCAAACCCCTCAGCCTTCCTCAGGGAACTGGATGCTGGGAACCTGCCTACGCCCTGCCCCATGAGAGGTGATTGGAGGCTTGCCTAATAGGAGAATATATTTTATTATTACTCTCCTAAAATATGGTGAGGGAAAAAGACACAAAATTCTATGCAAAACCATAATAACCCAGAGTTACCTAGGAAGGGTTGAGGGAGCGTCAAACCTGGATACCTCAAACATAAGGACATCACAAGTTGACTACCTCCCCTCTCCCAACCTGATGCTATACAGCCAGTTTCCCTACCACCACGCCTAATAAGAACGTATCACCCTGACAGTTACCAGGCCTCACTACTTGTTTGACCTTATAAGGTCCCCCACAACACACCCTATATAGTTCTAGAGCATGCAGATGAAGCATCTTCCAACCACAAAGATCCTGGCCACCTCCTCAGGGGCAGAAATATCCCTCAACCTCCTGCGCCCCCCCATGGGTGAGCCAGTTCTCTGAAGCTGCTCCCAAGTGTGTTCTTGGCCTGCACACTCATCACCACACTGCACAAACTTGAAGCTGACCAAGCTTCTCGCCTTCCTGCCCTGCCTGGTGTACAATAGGCTCGCCTTCTTGTCTTGCCTAAATAGCTACTTAAGGTAAATACATTAATTGCTATAATTCGTGACTATGAATGAGATTCCTAATGCCCTGGCATCCCCAAGATGAATTGTGACCTGGAATGTGAATCAAATGAAGCTTTCTCTATTAAGTTGCTTAAAATTTTTCTTTTTACATCTTCCTCTGTGTGTGTATGTGTGCTGTTTCTCTCTCTCTCTCTCTCTCTCTCTCTCTCTCTCTCTCTCTCTCTCTCTCTCTCTCTCTCTCTCTTTTGTGTAGTGTGTGTGTGTGTTTATATTTATGTCTCTGTGTGTCTCTATGTGTCTGTCTCTCTTTCTCTCTGTGGTCTCTCTCTCTTTGTGTGTGTCTGTCTGTCTCTCTCTGTCTCACTCTCTTTCTGTCTGTCTCTCTGTCTGTGTGTATGTGTGTGTGTATGTGTGTGTGTGTGTGTGAGAGAGAGAGAGAGAGAGAGAGAGGAAAGAGAGATACAATGATATGTGGGTGAAGCTCAGAAGACCACTTGTAGGCATTGGTTCTTTCCTTTCACCAGAGGGTAGGTGATAGGATGTAGGATATATGTTATTAGAGCTGGCAGACAGTGCGTTTACATCTCTCTAGCCCTTCAACTGCTTTTTTCACAGGGTCTTTTATTACAGCAACAGGAAAGTTAACTAAAGCACAAAGTGATAAAGACAGGCAGGGTTTGTTGTTGTTGTTGGTGGTGGTGGTGGTGGGTTTTTTTTTTTCTGCTAAAGGACTAACACAGGAGAATTTTAAAATAAAAAGACAAAGAGAAATACAAGGTGTTTCTTTTATTTAAAAAACAAAACAAAACAAAAACAACTTAGCTGGGCAGTGGTGGCTCACACCTTTAATCCCAGCACTTGGGAGGCAGAGGCAGGCGAATTTCTGAGTTCGAGGCCAGCCTGGTCTACAGCGTGATTTCCAGGACAGCCAGGGCTACACAGAGAAACCCTGTCTCGAAAAACAAAACAAACAAACAAACAAGGGTAAAGAGGCAATCAGTTTGGAAGGGTACGGGGGCTACGGGAAGGGTTGGAGGGAGGAAGGGCAAAGGGTGAAGTTATGAATTAAATTTCAATTTAAATAGTCAGTACAATTTAAAAACAAGGGCAGAGGCACTCTTTTCCTCATGGTATTTATACACCAGAAAATCTGTAATTATGAATGCTTTACTTTTTATTTTAATATAATTTTTTTTAATTCTTGGAGAATTTCATACAATATAAAAATAAACACCTTTATTCTTAAAATTTAGACATTGTTTTTAAAAAGCAATAAAATTGACAAAGTAAATATATAAATGAGACCAAAATGGTAACAATACACACCTATGACCCCAGAACTCCAGACAGAGGCAAGAGAATCACAAGTTTGAGGCCACCTTAAACTGGAAGAGGAATGAGGGTAGGGAGGAGGACAGATATTTATGGCAGATAAGAATGTTCTCTTCCTACGATTCTACATACAAACTGGCTGTCCCTCCTTCCATCAAAGGGACAAACGCTTGTTGTCAATAGAGAGTTTCCATAATTTTAAGTAATTAAAATAAAAGTCTCTGTTTCTGTCACATCTCTCGCACGCCAAGGCACACGTCCTGCTATGGAAATAAACAGGCATTTGCAACCATGCTTTCCTGAAGCTCTGACACACTCCTATGTCACCTCTGACTGTAAGCAGGTTGAACTTTGAACTCTGAAGTTATTACACCCTTTTCATCTTTGTATATGACAGTCACTCTACCTAGAATTCTTCTGAGTCCTGTTTTTTTTTTTATCTTCAGCCTCAACTTAAACATGATTTTCTTAGAGAGGTAATTCTCAATATTCTATATTGGCTTCTATTGTTTCACTCCCTCGTGACCCTTGAATTCCACGCACTACCCTCAAAAACTGCTATGGTTTGAATAAAAAAAAAAATGTCCTCCATAGACTCACATACAAGGCATGGTAGTCTGCTGATGTGTTTTGAAGAAGTGATTGGGTCTTGAGGTCTCTGACATAACCAGTGGGTTAAATCCTTGATGGCCTCATGAAATTACGGAAATTGTTGTTTAAGATCCAAGTGCTAACTAATTTGCTTTCATTGCAGTTTTTATAACATGCAGATAATGCTACCCTCAGAAGAGACAATATTTTTTTTTATTTATTTATTATATGTAAGTACACTGTAGCTGTCTTCAGACACTCCAGAAGAGGGAGTCAGATCTCGTTACGGATGGTTGTGAGCCACCATGTGGTTGCTGGGATTTGAACTCTGGACCTTCGAAAGAGCAGTCGGGTGCTCTTACCCACTGAGCCATCTCACCAGCCCCGAGACAATATTTTTTTTTTTTTTTTTTTGGTTTTTTTCGAGACAGGGTTTCTCTGTGTAGCCTTGGCTGTCCTGGAACTCACTCTGTAGACCAGGCTGGCCTCGAACTCAGAAATCCTCCTGCCTCTGCCTCCCGAGTGCTGGGATTAAAGGCGTGTGCCACCACGCCCGGCGACAATATTTTATATACTAGAATTTGTCACTGAAATGTAGGCTTTGCATACTCTGACTCCAGACATCCCTTCATATTCTTATCAACATTACATTTTCTATAGAGCAAACTCTTCAGGAAAGCCTTCCAATGTCATCCTGTTATGACTTGGATAGAGCCCACACTCCCAGCTTCCTTTGATTATTTCTTCGATCTCTCTTCCTTAGGCTCATCTGTTCTTGATCTCCTCTCCCCTTGGCATTCATTATGGCTTGAGTTCCAGGAGTCCTGGTTTTCCTCTGTCACTGTGAGAATGGAAGCCCTTGCCACCACGTCTCTCAGCTCTTTAGTACGCAGCATATTCTTGTTCGGACATAATTTCCTGGCCTCCACGGATCCCTCTTTTCTATCTGGTGTTACTGCTCGCCATTTTATAGATTTCGTCGGGAACATAGTTGTACCTGACCCGCTATGACTTATCTACACTTCCCAAGATTAATGTCTCTATGTCCACATGAAAGCAGAGACTACTGTTGAGTGAAAAGATCCTGGGCCACTGGACATGGTGGCACAGGCAGGTGGATTTCTGAAGTTCAAGGCTAGTCTGGTCTTCATAGTAAGTTCAAAGACAGCCAAGACTAAGAGAGAGATCCTATGTCAAACAACCAAACAAACAAACAGAACCAGAAAGTATCCTGGACCACCAGAATAGTGCACATAATATACATCCTTCATTAAAATGTCCGGAACACCCGGGACATACAGGAGGATCGAGTCAAGCCTCAGAAGCCCTAAAGATGGACAAGAAGATTCCAACAGGTCTCAGCCAATGGTGCTTTCCTAAGTGTGTGTGGTGACCTCTGCTGGCCTGGCTAACACAGAATCAAATACAAGCTTTGTTATGCTCGAATCATCCTCTTGCCTCTTTTCCCAGACTGGCAAAATGCTAACACAGCTGTGAAACTGGGACTCAGCATCCTCCGAGCATCCTTCTTCCTCTGTCTTTGTCAGGACAGGTCTCATGCATCTGCCAGCTCTTTGCTTGGTATTTTTCATGTAAACTTCATAGTTTGTGAAGAAGAGAACTTTGCTTAATGCAATATTCCTTCCTTCCTTCCTTCCTTCCTTCCTTCCTTCCTTCCTTTCTTTCATTTCTTTCTCCCCTTTCTTTCTTGCCTTTCTTTCTTGCCTTCCTTCCTTCCTTCCTTCCTTCCTTCCTTCCTTCTTTCTTTCTTTCTTTCTTTCTTTCTTTCTTTCTTTTCTTTTGCTTTTAGAGACAGGGTTTCTCTGTATAGCCCTGGCTGTCCTGAAACTCACTTTGTAGACCAGGCTGGCCTCGAACTCAGAAATCCGCCTGCCTCTGCCTCCCGAGTGCTGGGATTAAAGACATGCACCACCATGCCCGACCCTTCTTTTTCTTTCATTCCATCCTTCCTTCCTTTCTTTTTCTCTTTCTTTCTTTCTTTCTTTCTTTCTTTCTTTCTTTCTTTCTTTCTTTCCTTCCTTCCTTCCTTCCTTCCTTCCTTCCTTCTCCTTTTTCTCTCCTCTCTCTCTCTCTCTCTCTCTCTCTCTCTCTCTCTCTCTCTCTCTCTCTCTCTCTCTCTCTCTTTTCTCTTTCCTGCTCAGATTACTGCCACTCTGAACATATATATATATATATATATATATATATATATATATATATAAAATGAGACCTCATGTCAATGATATGTATTGGTGAGGATATAATTGGCAGTAATACTTTATATAGTTCCATGGATTTCATGTCTCTTGCTTGACTTAAGTAACAATTTTGAAAATGGTATTCACCACTACAAAAGCAAAGGTTTGGCAAAATGCTCTCCTCACATCAAGAATAAGAGTAAAAAGGGGTTGTCTGTCTGTGCTTCAGAGGGCATCATTAGGAGATGTCCTTGAACATGTCAGAACTTGAGGTGAGAAAGTAAGAGGGGAACCAGGAACTAGAGAGATGGCTCAGCAGTCAAGAATGCTGGCCTCTCCCTGGGTTCCCGACTCCCACATTGGTTCACCACAACCTGTAACTCCAGTTCTAAGGGACCTGAAGCCCTCTTTTCAACTGTGTGGGCCCTCTTGCACACATGTACACACACATCAAGCCGCAAACAAAAATAAAACAAACGTTTTAAAAGTTCAAAATACCAAAGAGTGGAAATGTATAAAATAACCATGAGGTGCTGTGGTTACTCTTTTGAAAGCTATTTTATTTACTTTGTGTACAGTGTGTTTGCAGGCATAATTTGCTGAGCACAAGCTAAAAGGCCATGTATGTTAGGCATAACCACGGACACTTAGAGACAGTCATTGTTAGTTTTAGCACATCGCCTCCTAGCCTGTTGATTTGTCTTCTATTCATATGCGTGCATATGAATGGTTACAGACAAGTCAGTTTCTCTCTTTGCTCTACTTTATATGCTGATTATATTGTGTGATTTCAAATATGTTCATCCTTCTAAGGTCATCTCTTTAAGTATTATGTAATTAAATATTCATAGTACTATATTCAAAATAATTTTTAAAAAGAGAGTTTCCTCTCACTTCACATCACCCTTCAATGGTAAGCACTGCCCTGGGGGCAAGTTTGAGTAGATCTTTATAGACACTTTGTAACCAAGGCTGAGTATTCCATTAAGACTCTTCTACAAACCATCCCCTAACTTCTTTTGAAACCTTATTCCTATGTGGAGCACTTTGACATCTTTGGGAATTATTCTGTATCAGTTGGATAGGTTCGGGAACTTAGAAGACACTGCAGAAGTTCACATAACTGCCAAGTGGCTGATGGGACTGAACCCCACCAGAGACTGATTCACAACTGAGCACTTGGTCTTAGCAGGTAGCCATGTGAATTAACTCTCTGCAGCCCTTTCAGTGCTGGAAGAGCCAGTCTGCAGTTGCTGAGACCGCAGCAAACCTAAGGCCTGCCTCCTCTGACACTCCTAGCCAACACGACCTTCTGTTCAGTTTTACTGGGGTTTGCAGAACCTTCAGGGGTTAAGTCAATACACACAACTTCTTCAAAGAGACAGCCATGAACCTTCAGGGGTTAAGTCAATACTCACAGTTTCTTCAAAGAGACAGCCATGCTGAGCATTCTGCACGTAGGCACACGTTTATACTATCATAGTACTTGATTTTCTCAAAAAGTATTTTGTATTAATATTATTAATTATTATTATTATTGTGTTGTGTGTGCATGTGTGTGTGCGTGTGTGTAGCAGAATGTGGGTGTGCAGGTCACAGCATACATCTGAAGGTCAGAGGACACTTTGTGTGTTCAGTTCTCTCCTCCCTTCCCTTTCATAAATTCTACAGATCAAACTCAAGTCATCTGGCTTGCTGCAAGATCCATCACCCACTAACCAACTCACCAGCCCTTTGACTTGATTTTTTTTTTTTTTTTTTTTTTTTTGGGTTTCTCTGAATAGCCCTGGCTGTCCTGGAACTCACTTTGTAGACCAGGCTGGCCTCGAACTCAGAAATCCGCCTGCCTCTGCCTCCCGAGTGCTGGGATTAAAGGCGTGTGCCACCACGCCCGGCTGACTTGATTTTTAAAGTTCGCCATATAAGCTTTTCTGTCAAACTTCAAACAAGTAAATATACATTATGTAATTATGTACATGTTCATAGGTAAGGACAAGAATTTTTTAATGTTTGGGCTGGTGAGATGGCTCAATGGGTAAGAGTGCCCAACTGTTCTTCCGAATGTCTGGAGTTCAAATCCCAGCAACCACATGGTGGCTCACAACCATCCGAGATCTGATCCCTCTTCTGGAATGTCTAAAGACAGCTACAGTGTACTTACATATAATAAATAAATTAATCTTTAAAAAAAAAGAATTTTTTAATGTCACTGAGCCCTGGAAGACAAACATATTCTACTTCATTTCCATAGGCTTATACTACACGATAAAATATGACTCTACTCACCTTGAGTCATTAAGACAGGCTTAAGTTAATGCTGAATGATGTTGCTTAAAAAATCTAATAAAATTTTCTATACTGTATTAACAATTTAGTTTTGTGAGAATTTTAAAAATTCTATTTTTAAATTTTTCTATTGCATTTCTTTTTTTCTTTTTGTTTTGTTTGTTTGTTTGTTGTTGTTGTTTGTTTGTTTTTTGAGACAGGGTTTCTCTGTGTAGCCCTGGCTGTCCTGGAATTCACCTTGTAGACCAGGCTGGCCTCAAACTCAGAAATCCTCCTGCCACTGCCTCCCGAGTGCTGGGATTAAAGGTGTACACCACCACGCCCAGCTCCTCTATTGCATTTCTTTTGCGGGTGGTATGTGTGTGACTGCTTATGTGTACCACCACACACGTATGAAGGTCAGATGGCGACATGTAGGAGCTGGCTATCTATTTCTGTCATGTGGGTTCCAGGATCAAATCCAGGTCATCGGGCTTGGCTGCAAGCTTTTCACCTGCTGCACCCTCTGGCTGGCCCGAATTCTTAAAATTCAAACAAGAAGAGTATTTGGGACAATTATCAATTTTCTGAAGGAAGAAAAAAGGCCTATTAATGTAGGCATGTTGATAGCAAGCCAAACTTGTAAAGAACATGGTTAAAAATCAAGCATGCTTGTAATTGTCTTTTGGGAATATTAGTGTGTGGAAGGTGGTGTGTGTCTGTTCATATGCATGTGTGTTTGTATGTATGGGCAGACACACAAGCACATACATAGTTGTACACTGACAAATACAGAAAAAGTGGTACATGGCCTTTACTGATGATGTAATCCGGTGAAAGTTCAGAGCCTAACCTCTTCTGCAACTTTCCCCCATATTTTAATTCTTTCCTGAGCACAGAATTATGAAATACTATCAATCCCATAATACTTGACATTTAAAATCCATGAATGGGGCTAAAATTCATTTCTCTTTAGCCATTAAGATAGGGATTGACAATCAATCAATCAACCAAAATGACATTCTTTATGTGCTATGCAGAAAGATGCCGCCGTGGTTTATGCCTTTGTATACCAAAAAAGTACAGCATTTAAGGAGAATCGAGATCTGGCCTCTCACCACAATCCAGTTTGTACATTTAGAATAAAATAAGTGGGAATAAAACTCAAAGTTCTAAATAAGGAGAGGCAGAGGGAAGACCACAGCTAGGCACAGGCTGGGGTAGACTCGAGGCACCACCATGCAGTCTGTGGAAAACTGCTTGTGTCTGAGGGAAACTCCTGCTTGTGCTTCTGCCGATGACAAAATAAGCATCCAGAGAGTGTAGGAGTTTGATCTAAAGGCCAAAGGTCAAAGGACTGGACTCCTGTCATGCTCAGTCTGTCCTCTGGCTACCTGCCCCGCTGTGAATAGTCAGGTTTCAGTTACAATTTTTTGTTTTTTGTTTTTGGGTTTCTGTGTGGATTATAACTGTGAGGCACTGCCCTCTCCTAAAAGGCAGCAAGGAGCTGGGCACGATTCATCCAGCTGTGCTGAGTTCATGTGACCTCAGCTTGCGGGCTCACCCTGTAGAGGCGATCCCAAGGCTGCCGCTGCTTCTCAGTGCTGACTGCAGTCAGCTGAATCAGGTCCCCAACGGCACCACACAGCTGGAAGAAGAATGCTCAGAGGCCGCTCCTTGTCGGTGACATCCCTTGGTGGGCTCCCTGTGTGGGAGGCTGAAAGGCTCCCTGTGGAAGAGTTACTGCTTTTTGAAGTTTCTTGGGAGGTGACCAACAAAGGTTTGTACTACTCGCAACACTGGCCATGGTGGGCCAGAGACATAGGGGACCCCAGGGGTGATGGGGCAGCATTGGCTCTGAAGATGTCTGTAGGTCATAAAACTCTTTCCAACAGGCAATGAAAACATAAACCTATATGTGGGGTGAAGAGGGAGAGAATTCAAAAGGGTAGTGAGTGGCTCAATAGGCTTGTTAATGTTAGAAATGTAAATGAATGTCATGGCCAAGTAGGAATTTGTTTTTTAACTTTTTCCAATTTTGTATTAGGTATTTTCTTCATTTACATTTCAAATGCTATCCCGAAAGTCCCCTATACTCTCCCCCCCACCCTGCTCCCCTACCCACCCACTCCCACTTCTTGGCCCTGGTGTTCCCCTGTACTGGGGCCTATAAAGTTGGCAAGACCAAGGGGCAAGTTATCATTTTGTCTGAGCATTTTTCTTATAAATCAGAAGCAAATTAAGAAGTTCTTTTCTTAGAGGAAAAGCTATACGTGGCCAGGACTAATCAGAAATGTTACCTCTCCATGCTATTAGTGTTTAATGCTTCTAAGAATTCAAGATAAGATTGAAGTTAGAGTTTCATTTAAATTGTGTTCTACTGAGAAAGATTAAAATTAACCTTTTCTCCAATGCTATGCATATATAGAAAATGTGCTTTTAAAAATGAAGGATGAGGCAACCTAAGTGATTTTCCTAATAGAGGTATTTATAAGGCTATGTGAAAATCAACTCTTAGAGATTGATATCTTCCAGCTTTAGGGTGTTGACATATGAACTCACAGTTTAGTTATGGTTGGCCTGGAAAATCACAGATTCAAGTGCTGGGATTAAAAAGTGTGTGCCATTACGCCTGCTTTAAAACTCTCAAGGGAATATTAACAGGTGAATAGATTTCGAAGGCTGAATTCTCCATGATCATACAAAGCCTGTCAGAGAGATGAGGGGAGAAGGCAAATGATACAAGCTTTACAAATTGAAGATGGGAGCTGAGAATGAATGAGGATTCTCTTTCTTCCTTGCACATGTTGAGGGTCAGCATAATGTTAGAGTTGGAATTATAATTGCTGAGTCTGGGAAGATAATTCAGTCAGTAAAATGCTCCTCTGGCAGGCATAAGGACCCGAGTTCCACCCCTGAAACTCAAGTGAAGAAGCTGGGTGTGGCTAGAGATGCCTGTTATCCCAGGGCTGTGGAGGTGGAAGCAGGTGGGCCCCAGAGGCTGACTGGCCAGCCAGCCTAGCAGGATGGGTAAACTCCAAGCAAGTGAGACCCTGTCTCACAAAGCAAAGTCAACAGGACTTTGGTGACCTCTGGCCTATATGTGTGTGTGCACATGCTCTCACACGTGCACCCACGGGAACAAGTACCCGCACGTGTGCCACGTGCATCTTGTGTACGCACGCATACGCAGGATTGTATTTACACTCTGTCCTGGCTTCCTCCTTATGCTGACTGTTCAAAGTTCCCCCAGTACACATTTAGGAAATACATAAAAGGAAAGTCAGCAGAGGGCTCCTCTGTTTAGATGCCCTCAGACGCAGCTCAAAGGATGAACTCTTCATCCTCTGAACTGATGAGAGGAGCAGAGAGGACCGGACCTTAGCACAGAGGAGGGGAGTGTTGTGCACACAGTTCTTTCAAATGTCCCTTTACACTCACCAATTCTGTCTCTACAGTTTCTGAATAAGGCCAGGGTTCTTGCAAATAGGGCTACCACTACTACACACGAGTCCCAGAGTCTCCCTGGAGTGAAAGGTTTTCTCTGCAGAGTACACAGGAACCCCTGGACAGAGGTTTTGGAGGGGAAAGGCTGGGGTGGGGTTAGCACTGGGAGTCAGTCCTAAAGACCCGTGCACAAGCCCTTGACACCGGCATGACCCTTCTTCCTTCTCTTCTCTCCATTGAACAAACATAAATGGGGCATCAGAAGGCATCACTCATGAAAATTGGAGCCTTAGGGGGAAGGGGGTATCTTACGTGTTGGTGACATGTGTGATGACCTCAGCTCTAGAGAAGTCCCTGGCATATAGAACATGCTCATTTGGCTTTCTTATTTTAAAAAACATTTTGCTTTTGTTTGTATATATGAATGTTCTGGTTGCAGTATGTAGGTGCTCCTGTGCAGAAAAGATTAGACGAGGGTGTCCGGCCTCTTGGACCTGGAGTTACAGAGGGTTGGGAGCTGCCCTGTGAGAGCCAGAGTTGAACCCAAGTAGGGCAGCGAATGCTTTTCCCTGATGAGCCATGTCTCATCTCCTGTTGATTGGTTTTAAGAGTGCTCTCTATTCATGCTGACATCTTGAGCACAAACTTAATATTTTCAATGTAAGTTTTATTTAGGTAATGAATCTAGCTATCGTAGCTCCTTTCTAAAATCTAACTTGAGTCTGTAGTCCTGTCAGTTTGTGGGTATGACATGAGGCATCTTAGAGCTTACAAACCAGCCTCCCTTGTCTCATAGCTGAGAGGCCATATGGGGGAACCTGCTGACCCCATACATGGCAAAGATGGGAAGAACATTTAGTCTGGTGAGAATACATATAACAACTACATAACAACTAAATACATATAACAACCAAATAACATCTAAATACATGTAGCAACTAAATAACAACTAAATACATGTAACAACTAAATACTAAAATGTTCACTGTCTAAGAAACTGTTACACAGATGAATAACTTTGACCTATGGAAAAATATCAGAGATTTTTGAAGCTTTCAAGGAAAGCAAAACCAAAAAAATCCATCTATCTAAATATCACATGCTTCATGAGTAAAGAGAATACAGTGTCCTCTGGCCATCCTATGATGATCTGTGGCAAGCAAGGAAGTGTATTCATGTCCAAGAAAACAAACACATTTTAAAAACAGGTTTCATTTTTATTGTTAAACTTTATATGTATGAGTGCTTGCCTGCATGCACATCACTGTACCGTGTGCATGAAGTGTGCATGCAGGCCAGAAGAGGGCATCCGAACCTCTGTAAATGGAGTGACAGGCAGATGTGAGCACGTGGGTGCTGGGGAAGGATTTTGAGTCTTCTGCAAGAGCAAGGAGAGGTTTTAACCCCTGAGCCATCTCTCCAGTCCCACAAAAGACATCTGAGGGAGGCAAAACGATTTTCCAGTGTGAGAATTTTGAGTGAATGACAGAAATATGGCGAACACAACAGGGAAAGGAATAGTGGTTATTAGATATTATTCTTTTTTTAATTTAATGAGAGATGCCTTTTTTATTGGATATTTTCTTCATTTACATTTCAAATGTTTTTCCCTTTCCAGGTCTCCCCTTTGGAAGCCCTCTATCTCATTCTCCCTCCCACTACCTCTATGAGGGTGCTCCTCCACCCACCCACTCACTCCTGTCTTCCCGCCCTGGCATTCATCTACACTGGGGCATCAAACACCCTCAGACTCAAGGGCCTCTTCTCCCACGGATGTCCAACAAGGCCATCCTCTGCCACATATGTGGCCAGAGCCATGGGTCCCTCCACGTGTACTCTTTGGTTGGTGGTCCAGTCTCTGGGAGCTCTGGGGGGTCTGGTGTGTTGACACTGTTGCTCCCTCCATAAGGTTGCAAACCCCCTCAGCTCCTTCTGACCCTTCTCCAACTCCTTCATCAGGGACCCCCACACTCAGTCCAATGGTTGGTTGTGAGCATCTGCCTCTGTAGTTGTCAGGCTCTGGCAAAGCCGCTCAGGAGACAGCCATATAAGACTTTATTCTTAAAACAACCTGGCCTGCCTGTGCACAGCAACCTCAGGTGGGCACCAACCTCAGGTGCACACCAGCCTTAGGTGCACAGCAGCCTCAGGTGGTTGCTTTCTATTCATCCACCCATTTATTATTACAACTCTCCAGCCATTATTTAATAAAGAGCACCAAGTGTTTACTATAATGTCAGGCACTTTGAGGGAAGACAGACTGGAGGGTAGAGAAATGGCTTGAACAGTACAGAATTGATGCCAGTTCTCTGAAATGCACAGATGTGTGGGAAGATAGGTCACTGCCGTGCATTTTATCATGCAGGGTGATGAACATAAAGGCAGAACAAGGTTGTAAACTTACTGTGTGTTGTTGGTTAGGGCAGAATTCCCAGCCCAGTCTGGTGTCAAGGGAAAGCTGTCTAGAGCTTGTGCTGAGACCTATGGGCTGAATCATTGTGAGGCAAAGACAGTGAAGGAGGCAACCAGGCAGAGAGAGTGGTGTGTGCGTGTAACTGCACACCCAAGACTCATGGTGTGTAAACCATGATGCATAGCGTGCCCCACTTATAGACCTGAGGTAGAAAACAGAAATCTGTGCAGAGATCAGAGACCAGCCAGGACCAGATTGTGAAACTCCTGATGAATTATTACCTCTAAGGAGATAAATCTAATATCCACAAATGACAGAAAACACAGTGTTTGCCATGCTGGGTCCTGTTTGTTTTGCTTATGATAATTTCCAGCTGTATCTAACTTCCTGAAGGTTATGTCATTTTGTCCTTCACTTCTTTTTTTTTTTTAAATATTTTTTATTACATATTTTCCTCAATTACATTTTCAATGCTATCCCTGTCCTTCACTTCTAATGTGTGTTTTCTATTAATTAAATTTGTTCTCTGATCTTTCCATACATGTATTTTCTGTTTACTCCCCCCTCCACACACACACACACTCTCTATCTTTCATCTCCCTCTCACCCTATCATCTTACCCCATTCCTCAGGTTCCTTCCCAAACTCCATGCCTCTTTTTGTTTTGTGACCACTGATTTTTAACCAGGACTGCCCATGGGTTGAAATATCACTGGAGACTAGCTTTTCAGTACGTAGCTGGAGTGAGTTGTTTTTGGAGACAGGGGCTCTTTCCAGCTACCTAAGGCTAGACTACCAACCCGTAGAGCCCCAGGTGCCTGCCTGATGGGATCATAAGTCTATGCCAACACTGGGGAGCCTCGTGCTTGCTCCACAAACACCTTATGGCTGTGCCTTCTCCTCAGCCTAAGGTGAGACTGTTTCTGAGAAGAGAACCTGGTATTTTTTTTTTTATCAGATTTCCAGACGGCACTGGAATTGATGTAGGAATAAGGACACATGTGAGACACGTCTATTTAGGTTTGATGCTTACCATATGGTAGTGGTTATTTGCTATTAAACTGGGTTTCTTACATACTCCTGATATTAACTCTTTATGAGACTAATAACTGGCAAATGGTGTCTTGGAAAAGCCTCTGCTTACTCTGTTGACTGTTTCTTTTGGTGTGAGTTCAGTTGTTTCCTGTGCTTTGAGGGTCCTGTCCAGTACATGCTCATCTGTTCCGCTGCTCTGGAGACTGGCCTCTGCATGTCCTTCCTGTGAGCTCATCTCTCCAGTTCAAGCATGGAGTTCATTTGAACTGAGTTTTGGGAAGAGTGCTCAGTCTAGTTCCATTGCTGTGCTTCCAATTTTCCATCCACTTTGCCCCAGAATCACGTCTTTCCCCATTGTGTGTGCTTTATATCTGCTGCAGACCCTCTGGGCCCCTTTGTCTGCATGGAACGGGTCTCTAGTCTCGGGTGGGCAAAGTGTCAGATGGAATGACAGACAGATGTACACAGGAGAGGTTGTGTAGAATCTGAATGTAATTTGTCAAATTGAGCATCAAACTTTTTATACATAAGAAAATAGGAAAGTTGGGTGACACATCGGCAAGGTACAAATGAGGTTACCGGATGCTTAATGACTCTTACCCAAAACAGAGGAATGTAAACACAAAGACTGGCAGGAACTGGGCAATTAAATAACTGAGACAAAGTCAGCCCTATCTAAGGTCAGCAATATTCTTAGAAGCCAGGTGTGAGATCTTTACACTCCTAGGGCAAGGGCTTTCATACCCAAGTCATGGTTCTAATTAGGGAGTTCAGTTCTAGCTAACCATTTCATGAATAATGTAATACTCTAAAACCACAGCCTGATCTACTTCCTAAACCATTGTAAATTCCTGTATATGGGAGCGACTTGGTTTTTATTCTAAGTGATAGTGTAATACCAGAGGCAATTCTGAATGTCACTGAACAGGCAACATTCTTCCTGAATTCCAAGCCCATGGTCAGCTCAAGGACTTTCTAGGACGTTCGAACACTGGTGAAGACTTAGCTATGTCAGAATTCAATCTTAAAAGGCACTTATAATAAGATAATACTAAAAGAGAGCACGTGGATCCATACACCAGACTAATGTAGGAATAGAATATGAGTATATATATATGGGTTAAAGAGAACACCAGACTCCAGGAGTGAGTTTCCGTGAAACTTTCTGTCTCGTGAGTGGCTTTTAGGCCTCTCGACCTGTCAAGCTGTCTCGACCAGAGTGCGTGGCATATATCCTTGTCAGAAGTCAGCTGGCTGAAGACAGATGGCCGCATTTCTAGGTTTGCTATTCTATTCCGTTCACATCCCTGTTTTTATATATACATCATGATGGCTTGACTACTACATTTTTTGCCATATGTTTTAGTGTGGTGTAATGTGGACAGGAGACAGAGCAGATGAACTGTAGCTGGCTGTAGGAAGTCGTGAGAGGGCACACTACAGGAAGCCGCACCGATGAGAGTCAAAATGAATGTTAATTTGAGACCTATAGTTTAATAAATATGGATATTCTAACGCCTATGGGCAGGATATGGCTGCAGGGGATGGAGAGATGGCCAGAGTTAAACCATCTATTGTTCTTGCATAGGACCAAAGTCCTTTCCCAGCACCCACCAGGCCACTCACACTGTAACTCCAGGACCAGGGTCTCCAGTACCCCCTTCTGACCTCTGAAGGCATTGCACACATGATACACATGCAGTAAAGCAAAATTCTCATACAAATACAATACACTTTGTATGATAAATAAACCTTTTTTAAAAAAAAGTTATATGTGCAAATGTGTGTGGATAAGGAATTTGGGGCTTAATAGTATTTCCTTCTGAAGGATGAAGATAGATGAGGGAGCTGGGCCTACAGAAGAGGAGAATCAGTTTGAAATCCTTATATTCTTATGGGCAGGGATTTCTGTTTTGCTTTGTTTGCCAATGGATATATATTATGTTATATTTTGTTAGGATGTGACTTTTAAACTGGGTGTGGAAGTGTGTGCCTTTAATATTAGCTCTTGGGAGGCAGAGACAAGCATATCTCTGTGATTGTGAGGCCAGTCTGGTCTATATAGTGAATCCCAGGACAGCCAGAACTACACAGTGATGCCCTGTTTCAAAAAAAAGAAAGAAAAAAGGAAGAAAGGAAGAAAGAGAAAGAAAGAAAGAAAGAAAGAAAGAAAGAAAGAAAGAAAGAAAGAAAGAAAGAAAGAAAGAAAGAAAGGAAGGAAGGAAGGAAGAAAGGAAGGAAGGAAGAAAGGAAGGAAGGGAAAAGAAAAAAGGAGTCTTTCCTTACTGATGAGGTTCATAAGACGGTTATCTTGTGAAAATTGCTTCAACGGTCTTTATGCTCAGGAGCCTCACCAGCTCTTCTGTGTACAGCAAGGAGTCTTGTTAACATCACAGGCGAGCACCAGGATTTGTCTCTTGGTTTTCTCTTACTCAAAAGACATTTTCCGGGCTGGGGAGATGGCTCAGCAGTTAAGAGCACTGACTGCTCTTTCAGAGGTCCTGAATTCAATTCCCAGAAACCATATGGTGGCTCACAACCATGTGTAACGGCATTCGATGTCCTCTTCTGGTGTGTCTGAAGACAGCAACAATGTATTCATATACATAAAATAAATAAATCTTTTTTAAAAAGGACATTTTCTCCTGAAGTAGAGAGTTCACCCAGACCTAAAGAAAAATTCACAGATGGAAATCACAGTCATTGTCTGTGACTATTAATGAGATTTACTAACATAAACTTAACTGAAATGAAGAAATTAAAGATAAAAACAGTTTTTAAAAACTGTATCTGAGCAAATGGAAAACTCAAGAAATGGCAGTGAGAAACAAACTTTCTCAGTACACAAGTAACAAGGTAGCTCTTTCCATCTGAGGGCTGGGGACAGGTCTTTCTATCGAGGACTTACTGGGTTATTCTGTTACCTACAGAAGCGCAGGGACAAATTACTGAAGAAGCTGTCCTGGCTATTTCCATATTCTGGAAACCCATTACTGAGGACTGGTGCGGGAAGTGTCCTGCCCAGTTCCCTGGAGACCTTCTTTTGTCCTCCACTGTCCCTCACATCTGCTGCCCAGTCTCAAATCAATTCCATCAAGTGACTGCTACCGTGCCCACCTACACTCCACCGACACTTCAGGCTTGCTTTAACCTCAGCACTGTTTGAATGGTTTGGTTCCGCTCCAGGATGCCCTCTTGCCTCTAATTTTACATTGTTTTAATCAACCTTTTACTTGTTTGTTTGTTTTGTTTTGAGAGAGGGTTTCTCTGTGTAGTCCTGGCTGTCCTGGAACTCACTCTAAAGAGTCTGGCCTGAAATTCAAGAGAGCTGCCTCCCTCTGCCTCCTGCGTGCTGGGATTAAAGGTGTATGCCGCCACACCTGGCTTCTAGTCACCCTTTTAAGTGATATTATTCTTATTCAAATATCACCTTTCCCGTTAAGCTGTGTATGTGTGTGTGCACGTGTGTGTGTGTGTGTGTGTGTGTGTGTGTGTGTGTGTGTTGCTGCAAATCAAACTCAGGGTCTTGCATATACCAGGTAAGCTGTGTTCCACTGAGCGAAGTCACCTCCCCAGACTCATTAGCCCTAACCTTCAGTACTTTTTTTCCACTCTGTCATTCTGAGATGAACAGCATTTTATTCTCATTTAGCAGGTTGACACTGAGCCTTAGACTCGTTATGTGACTTACTTAGTTCAGTCTAAGTGGTTTCCAATTCTCCAGCATTATAAGTGACTCTGTGGCTATCTTCATATACGCATCTTTTTCCTGCTTCCTCAAGGACAGCTTTCTAGATGGTGGTGTGCTAGACTCAAGAATGTACATTCTCTCTAGCCTTATGTTTTAATAGTGGTAGCAGCAATGTCAGTGTGGGGGTGCGGTAGGGGGAGTAAACAATAATTCTAGGGATCCAGTGGGCAGGGAGAGTCATCACATATACACCAGACTTGGCATTTACATCTGTGGCTTGATGCCAGAATTGGGCCAATCATCCTCCATCGAGCTTTCCCAGCTCGTTCCCCTGTTCAAAGGCACCTTGTCTATGCTGTAGAAATGGACTGGCTCCTCAGCACTAGGAAATTGCAGAGACTGTTATTTGGATCGACTAGAGCCCCTTAGAGGCCCATGGTAGTAGCAGAGCCTGAACTGTGGATGGCATCTTAAGATATACACTACTTCCCTCCAGGCCTCTCTGAAGAGTTCTTAGAATGGCTGCTTGGCCAGCTTGCCACTTTTACAGGCACCTCGAGTGGCTTTAGAGAAGGTTCAGATTGCACTCCTCAGAGCACATTAGATCCTGCCCTTTTAAAAAGCTAAGTAAAGTGTCACTTTAAGTAGCAGAGTCATAGACAGGCATTCTTCTCTTGGCTTGCCAACTGGATAAGAACAGAGGTTTTCTCCTTCACAGTCGGGGGCATCTGTACTGTGATCCAGACCAAGGCCAAAACGACAGCCGATGAGTGGGGAGAGAATTACTTCCTGATAGGTCCGTACTTTGAGCATAATATGAAGACTCAAGTAGAACAATGTGAGCCCGTCAACGATGCTGTAAGAAAAGCTGTGGATGCGATGAATAAACATGGCTGCCAGGTAAAAGATTCTGACTGCCCTGTTCCTCTCTAACTCTAAACAAACTGTTACCAGAAAGCACCACACACACACCTCCCACCAACTCAGAGGAGACAATCCACCTAGCTGAGGAAGAGATTTACAAGGAAGACAGTGCTTGTTCTTACACAGAGAGCAGCAGTTGAGGCCCCTTGTGAAAGCTAAGATTCTCTAACAGGACGAGGAGATGGAAGCCCCAGGAAGATTCGGGGTTGATGGGGTCTTGAAAAAGCTGTACATAAATTGAGGCCAAAGTCATAAGAGTCGATGGCATTATTCGATAGTGGTTTACTAAAAGCACGCTTTCATCCAAACTCTTTATATGGGCCTGGGGATGTAGTTCAACAGTAGAGTGCTTGGCTAGTGTGCATGAGGCCTTGGGGTCTAAGTTAGATAGAACCTTACTCTTGTACAAAATAAAATAATATATTCTGTTGCTATGATAAAATGCCCTGACCAAAAGGGAGTTAGTGGAGAAAAGTTTGTAATGCCAGTACCAGTGGTTCAAACAGCCTTCTTTTGCTCCCTTGAGAACCAGGCAGATATACAGTATACAGACAAAAATGCAGGCAAAACACTCAGACTTGCCATGTGGTAGCAAATAGCCAGACTGGATTACATAACGAGTGCTTCTCATGCTAGGAAGTTGAACCGAGTACAGCACAGAATCCCAGGAAGGTAACAAGGAACAGAAAAGCAGAAGTCACAGGATCCGGACCCCTGCCTTTGAAATGACCTCACTTAATAAAGAGCAGACTCTGGAGACGGCACCCAGATGGGTGGGCACTCCCTTCAGCTTCAAGTGCAAACATCAGCTGTCATCACAGCTGCGTGCAGCTCAATTGGTCAATCAACGGTGGCAACTACCCGAGAGGCAATTCACAAGAGGAAATTCTCTTTGGCTTCATGGGTTTAGTCTGGGCTTAGCTATCATCATTGCTTTAGGGGTGTGGTAAGATGAAATATCATAGTGGTGGAAATATGGCTTAGAGGGTTGCTCTGCTCATAGTAAACACAAGCAAAGGGCATCCAGGAGGGGCTAGGGACTGATTAAATACCCCTCAAATGTCCCCCATTCTAATAGCTTTTAGTTGTGAATTCATGAATGAATTAATCAGTTAAGTCTATTGAACCTTTATGGTTCAAAAGCTAAATGCTTTCTAAGATGTAAAACAAAGAACTTGTGAAATTTTTATTTTATGTAGCCTAGCACTAGGAATCCCAGCCAGACTAGTAAGACAAGAGAAAGAAAGAAATGGCATTCAAGTTAAAATGAATAAAGCCAAATTGTCACCATTTAAGGTAGTCTGATCTTATATACAGAAAACTCCAGAGATAACACCAACGTCCAAAGGCTTTTGACATTTGAGCATTTGTCTTCAGGGAAACACTTCACATTGACACAGCGACACTTGGTCTGCTGTTGATTTTTGTCTTAGTTTCTTTCTTGGGGTTGTGATAAAATATTCCGACAAAAGTAAGGGAGAACGGTCTTGTTTGACTTGCAATTATAGAGGGATATGTTTCACCAGGGCAGGAAAGATATGGCAGCAGGCAGGACAGTCATGGCAGCAGGAGCAGGAGGCTGGCTGATCACATTGTATCTGCATCCAGGAAGCAGAAAGACTCAGGAAGTGGGGCCTGGCTATAAAAAAAATCAAGGCCTTCCTACAGTGAGGCTCCACCTTCTAAAAATTTCATAACCTTCCCCAGCAGCACCATGAGCTGGGGCCAAGTGACCAAGGAAATACCATTGTAGAGGACATTTCACATGCAAATCGTAACCCTCCTCAAATAATGGCTACACAGACTAAGTCCAAATATACGGCCTTCTCTTACGTTGTACTTAATACGACAGCGGCTATGCTTTCTTTCCATGTCAGGTGCATTTTGGAAGATGGCTCATAGAAGGGAGTCCCTACGTGGTGCTCTTTGACATCAGCTCCTCAGCATGGAACCTGGACAGATGGAAGGGTGACTTCTGGGAAGCTTGTGGCGTTGGCATCCCTCATCATGACCGAGAAGCCAATGACATGCTCATATTTGGGTCTTTAACGGCCTGGTTCTTAAAGGAGGTACAGTTTGCAGTACACTGACAGAACAGAGGGGCAGCCTACTGTGCTGAGGATCCACAGTGACCCAAGCGTTTGGAGCTCATGCTTTTATTGATTGTCATAATGCATTTAAAAAGAATTTCAAGGAAATAAACTATGTGCCAACCTTGGCAACAGAGTAGGAAAACTTATTACTATTTATCTTGTGTATTATTTAAATAGAATCATATATGTAAAACACCCAGCTAGGGCTGCCTTGTCTGGCATCAGTGAGAAAGAAAGCACCTAGCCTACAGGAACTTGCAGTGCCAAGGTGAGGGATAGCCAGAGGGACTTCCACTTGCTCAGAGGAGAAGGATGTAAAGTGAATAAGAAAAAAAATAAATTAAGTTAAAAACAAAGAAAACTATTCAGATATATTGCCTGCTTATGTAGATAAAATCCAAAATATAAGTATAAAAAAGATATACATCATGAAAAGTGCAAATAAATTCTAGACAGCAGGAAAGACTTGGAACATTGTGTTTTGTGTATTATGGATACAGGTGCCCTTACAGTGGCTTCTTAACATTTCCATTATACACTAACAGCTGAATTAGCCTCAGTAGCTGCTACTCAGGAGTCCTTTGCAACAGAATAGCCCAGCAGTGCACAGAGAAAGAGCACTGGAGGCCAGTCTGTTAAATGAGCCCAGCCTCTATTCTCTCAACTCCTCAAAGCACAGTAGTAGGGTTTGTCTGCACGTTTTCATCACTTCTAGATGGCAGCATCTAAGCTGGAAGTCAGATCTGAAGGAATGGGACCCCAGTGAGGAGGGAAGCTAAGGACAGAGTAACATATCTGTCTAATGAAGTCCTATACAATACCTACCAGGGGCTGGCTGGAGAAGGTGGCCATCGGCTTCTTGGTAGTAGTAGAGGGGAAGATGGTTCATACTTTGGGAAAAGCCTGTTGTGGTAACAGATATGCAGTCCTTTGGCACCAGTGAGCACCACCAACTTTTCTCTATAGTCTTTCTGCCTGAGCCATGGCCTCAAGTTGGAAACCAGCCACAAGGGGGGAGAGTGATTTGGTATGAAAGCGTATTTGTGTGTGTGTGTGTGTGTGTGTGCATGTGCGTGTGCGTGTGAGCGCACGCGCGTGAGAGAGAGAGAGAGGGAGAGAGAGAGAGAGAGAGAGAGAGAGAGAGGGAGAGAGAGAGAGAGAGAGAGAGAGAGAGAGAGAGAGACTTTGAAAGAAACTCTCTTGGGTAGACTCAATAGATTCTCTTGATTTCTTCAAAAGCATTGCTTCTGTTATTGAGTCATTTACTCAATGAACATTACTATCAATTGAATGTTTATTCAAATTATTAATAGTATAATGGATATTACTCTTCATAATACTTATATGTATCCTATGGATGCAAAAACAAATATAGCCCATTCCTAAAAGAGAGGATTAAGATATAAATAGATGGACTTGACCAACTTGTCAGTAAATCTTACTTTCTCTTGCTAAGTTTGCATGCTCCAAGTTTATGCCCTTTTAAGAGAGGTAAGACTGCCACGTCTCACATCTGTCCTGCTGTGGGCAATGGTCAAGATCAAGCGTCAACAAAAACTTTTCTAAAGTGTTTTCTTCTGATGCAGGTGACAGACCACGCAGACGGTAAACACGTCATTGCCCAATTCCATGAATGGCAGGCTGGGACTGGGCTGATTCTTTCTCGTGCCAGGAAACTCCCCATTGCCACAATATTTACAACCCATGCCACACTGCTTGGGCGGTATCTCTGTGCAGCAAATATTGACTTCTACAACCAGCTTGACAAGGTAATACACCCACCAGCCCCCTCAGCCCCTTCCTTTCCGTTCACTGAAGCCCAAAGATGAAAGATATTGATTGCTACATTTGAGCTAACAACCACATGGCAGTGATGCCCTTTCAGCTAATCAGGATTCACAGAGCAGCTTCCCCTGGGTGATAGAGGTGGAGGGAGCTTAATTTTGCTCAGAGTGCAGTGAAGTGTGGAGGTCGAGAGACCTGAATTCTGCTCCCTCTCTGGGGAGACGGATCCAGACGGGTGTGACAGAACAGGGATGCTGTGCATAGCCAGACATAGGCTCCTGTTCCTTCCAGAATTTGAGGTCTGATGAAGGCAGTTAGATTACTGGGGTCTGTTAGCTTTATCTCCTCTATCCTCCATGTGAGCTATTTATCGGCGAGCACTGTGGGTAGGTCAGCTTCTTTCTGTATTTCTGCAGTGCACAGGTGACATGCTTCCAAGGCTGCAAGGGCAGCTGGCACTGGAAGTAGAGGTAGGCATCTGATGATGTAGCTGTTCGGTTTACACATTGCTCAGCTCTGTGACCCCCCAATCATTCAGTTTTGAATCTTTCTTCCATTTTCCATTAGTTAGGTTAGCATCATAAGTTTCTTTTATCTTTTAATTTTACTTATGTGTCTGTGTGGGTATATTTGACATGTGCGCAAGTGCCCTTGGAGGCCAAAGGAGGGCATCAAGTCTGGAGCTGGAATTACAAGTTGCTGTGAACTGTTCGCATGTGTCCTGAGAATTGAACTCGGGTCCTCTGCAAGAGCAGCAAGTTTATTTAAAGCACACATTTGACTGCCATACATCTAAAAAGATAAATATTTAATATTCATTTTACTTATCAAGTCAGTTTAGGGCTTAAAAGTTTGGCTTCACTATTAGGGAAATCAAGAAGGTGAAAATTTGAGTTTTTAAAAAATCTTTCCCAGCATTCAAAGTTCTGCGATCCTGTGAATCAGAATGTGTGTGTCCGCAGATGCACATTCATGAATAATAATCAGTAGCCTGGGAAGTTTATGCTGCTGTCTCAAACACATTTGGAATGCTAGAGGAAGCTCCTGAAAGCCTCTCACTGTGCAGACAGTGGAGCTAATGAGAGCTGCCCTACACAAAGGTCAGCCCGTGCTAAGATCTAGGCTTTACATAAAGTCAACAGGGATTTATTTAGAAAGGCAGGAGACTGAGCAGACCTGCAAACCATGCATGGTAACAGCCACCTAATGAGGGCAAAGCAGCTCTCTCTGATGGGCACTGAGCAGTGCAGCATGTCCTGTGAAGGTCAGGCTTGGAGCTTAGCCCGACAATGGGATCCTTCACTCTGCACTGCTGCGTGGTCTTACAGACACGCAGCCAATAATAAAAAAAAAAAAAAAACTAATAATGTGTAATGAGTAGTTTTATTTAGGGACAGACACTTTATAGTACACAGATAGATTAGAACAAGCCCTTTGGTTGAAGGAAATAGCTACATCTTTATGCCTCTAATGATGGTTACATATCTCAAGTATATTCAGATATGTGATATGTAATTCAAGCCCATCATTCTCGTGAACTGTTCAGCCAGCCACTGTGGGTAACAAGTAGCCAAAAATCAGGTTTTGAGTTAAATTCATAAGCATTTTTTACAGCAAGGGATCCTGTGCTCACACCAGACATAGATTTAGGCAATATTTAAATATATCAAATTATGCACCTCAAATAAGACATTTAGTGTAAATGTGGCCTTGGGCAAGTTTCCTGAGGTCTAGAAGGTTCTGTTTCCCCTCCTGTGAAATGAAGACAGAGTGCATGAGCGAGTTTCGTGAGGATGAAACAAAGGGTGAACAGCAGTGCTGAACACTGCTGAAGACATCCCGTGGCTCTGAATACACATGAGTCTTGTTTTCTCTTAGACACTGCCGGTGTCACCGGAAGCCTTGTGAGATGTGACACTGGTTGAGTAAAGTTTAAAGAAGGCTTATTAAGGACTTGATTTCTGGGGGTTTGTTTGTTTGTTGTTTGTTAGATAAAAATATCCAGAGAGCACTATGTAATCTCATAAAAAAATATAGTAAAAGATGATACCAAGCCAAGCAGCGGTGGCACACGCCTTTAAACCCAGCACTAGGGAGGCAGAGGTATTCAATTCCCTCTGAGTTGGGGGCCATCCTGGTCTACGAAGTGAGTTCCAGGACAGCCTACGGTGCTACGGAGAAACCCTGTTTTGAAAAACAGACAAACAAGCAAGCCAAAGCCAAAACCAAACCAAACCAAAAGGACAGGTGAGCCCACGGTGTGACATATTTGTTATTTAGCGTGAGCATACACTTCTTTGAAATTAACCCGGAAGGAGTACGTAACCAAGGAAAAAGAAACACTCAACCTTTTCTCTCTCAGAAGATTAAGTAGGATAATAAATATCCAAACTTTCAGGGTCAAGATTATTGTCAGGTTCGTTTTATTTTTCTTAATGTTTAATTTAATTTTATGTATGGAGGTGTTTTGCCTGCAAGTGCGTCTGTGTGCCACGTGTGTGCCTGGTGGCTTCCGAGGACTTTAGTCTTCTGGAAATGGAGTTACAGATGGTCGTGAGCTGCCATCGGGTGCCAGGAATCAAACCTGTGTGCTCTGCAAGACCAAACAGTGCTCTTAGCTATGGAGCCATTATCCAGCCCCACGTTTGTTTTAAAAACCTTTTAAAATGTTATTTTATGCTTCACTGTTTATGGGAAATGTAGAAAGAAATCCTTGGAAGTTAGAATTATCCTTACATTTCTGAACTGTGGGATAAGAAAACATGTAACAAATATCAATTTTTTATAGGTGATGAAATAGCCGTTTTTCAGACTTGAAGTGAACAGTGCTGTTATAAATACCAATTTTATACTCTAGCCAGTGGCTTAATATCCACCAGTCCTTTAATGGGATCTTTACAACTTCAATCAGCTCTGAGGAAAACCTTGGCATGTGGAGGGGGTCGTGTAAGGAACGTGTGTTTGTCTTCAACAGTTCGACATAGACAAAGAGGCAGGGGAGAGGCAGATATACCACCGCTACTGCATGGAGCGGGCATCCGTGCACTGTGCGCACGTGTTCACCACTGTGTCAGAAATCACAGCCATCGAGGCAGAGCACATGCTGAAGAGGAAGCCTGGTAAAGACAGAGGCTGGGTTTGCCACCCTAACACATGCAGCACCCTTGCTTAATCGCTGTGCTCTCACCTGCGGTGTCCTAGTTGTCAGAGACCACTTGGGTGTCTAGAGGTGGGGTCTTCAAGAAATAAATAAGCTTTGCCGAATAAAGCAAAAACAAGTGGAAAATAAGAGCCCAAGGAGAGAACAGTGGCAGCACAATGGGCTGGGCTGGGTTCTTTTTCTTTCCCAATTTCCCCTAGGATTTGGAGTTGCTGTCACGAACACCAGAACCGAAGCAACTTGGAGAGGAAAGGGTTTGTTTCAGCTCACGCATCCTGACCACTCACAGCCCATCACTCAGGGAAGTCAGGGCAGGAACTCAAAGCAGGAACGGAAGCAGAGGTTATGGAGAAAGGCTGCTTAACTGCCAGCTCCTCCTGGCTCACAACCTGCTTTCTTATACCACCCTGACCGCCCATCGGTGGCCACCCCCACAATGGGCTGGGCCTTCCCACGTCAATCACTGTTCAAGGAACTGCACCTCAGAGTTGCCTACAGACCATCTTACAGAGGGATTTTTCTCAACTGTGATTCTCTCTTCCCAGATATGCTAGTAAACTGACAGAACCCAACCAACGCCGACTCATTCTCACGCTCCCTGGCTGCCAATGACCTCATTTCTCTGTTGATCTGTCTGTCCACAGCGCCCCTCTTTGAGATTGCGCACGGGCTTTGGGCTCTCCCTCTCTCCCTCTCCCCTCCTCCCTCTGTCTCTCTCTCTCTGTCTCTCTGTCTCTCTCTCTCTCTGCCTTAAAAAAGCAAGCCACAGCTGCTACTTCATGTCACCCACAAACTGCCTGTGTTTGCCCTCCCACACTAACTGAAAATTGCCTTTTAAAGAAACTACCAAATTCAGGGTTTTTAAATCTTATTTATTTATGTATTTATTACTTTGTTTATTACCACTCCTGGTAGTAAAGGTGACAGAGGGAGTGCATTCCTACTCAGGAAAGAGTTGCCACGGTTTTATTTTGCTTTTCCAGACGTAGTGACTCCGAACGGTTTGAATGTTAAGAAGTTTTCTGCAGTGCATGAATTTCAAAATCTCCACGCCATGTACAAGGCCAGGATACAGGATTTCGTTCGAGGTCATTTCTATGGGTATGTTTTCCTTTAATCAGAAATAAAAGCACCACGGCTACCGAGGTGGCTCAGGTGTGAAGAACACACGCTCCCCTTGTGAGGTCCCAAGCACCCACATCAGGTGGCTCACAACCACTTGTAAGTCTAGCCTGGGGATAGGGGTGGTTCTGATGAACTCTTCTAACCTCCAAGGGAGTTTACACACAGACACACACACACACATACAGAGACACACACACAGACATACACAGACAAACACACTGACACACACACACAGACACACATACAGAGACACACACAAACACACACAGATAAACACAGACACACATACAGAGACACACACAGACACACACACACATACAGAGACACACACACAGACATACACAGACAAACACACAGACACACACAGACACATACAGAGACATACACACAGACATACACAGACAAACACAGACACACACACACATACAGAGACATACACACAGACATACACAGACAAACACACAGACACACACACACAGGCACACATACAGAGACACACACAAACACACAGACACACATACACAGACACACATACAGAGACACACACAAACACACACACAGACACACATACAGAGACACACACAAACACACACAGATAAACACAGACACACATACAGAGACACACACACACATACAGAGACACACACACAGACATACACAGACAAACACACAGACACACACAGACACATACAGAGACATACACACAGACATACACAGACAAACACAGACACACACACACATACAGAGACATACACACAGACATACACAGACAAACACACAGACACACACACACAGGCACACATACAGAGACACACACAAACACACAGACACACATACACAGACACACATACAGAGACACACACAAACACACACACAGACACACATACAGAGACACACACAAACACACAGACACACATACACAGACACACATACAGAGATACACACAAACACACACACAGACACACATACAGAGACACACACAAACACACACAGATAAACACAGACACACATACAGAGACACACACATAGACACACACACACAAACAGACACACACAGACACACACACAAACACACATACACAGACACACACAGGCACACAGGCAAACAGGCACACACAGACACACACACAAACAGACACACACAGACACACACACAAACACACATGCACAGACACACACAGGCACACAGGCACACACATTTTTCAAGATGGTTCCAAGCATTATCACAGATGTGTCTCTTTCCCCGCCCCCTTCTGCGTAGACAGACTTGCTCCTGCGGATTTTGTTGTTGTTGTTGTGTTTTATCAGAAGTCACTTTGTTTTGTTTCAGTCATCTGGACTTTGATCTTGAGAAGACTTTATTCCTCTTCATTGCTGGGAGATATGAGTTCTCAAACAAAGGAGCAGACATCTTCCTGGAGTCCTTATCCAGGCTTAATTTCCTCCTAAGGGTAAGGAGGCTCTGAGCTGTGGCACAGGGTTCTAGAAGGTCTTTCTGCTGTGAGGCGTGAAGAACTGGCTTCCAAGAGGGCATTTGATTTTGACATCACCTTGGGCAGGTGAAATGGATCAGCCAGTAAAGGTGTCTGCTACCCAGTCTGATTTCCATGGCAAGAACCCACATCATGGAAGAGAAAGCAGACTCCCAGAAGCAGTCATCTTAGCACAGCTCAGATGCGACAAAACATTTAAAACGACATCATCATTCTGGGACTGACTCTGCCACTCAAGTTACATATTGGAGTCGTATGTCACTCGCATGCATCCTTGTCTATGCTTTAAAGTACTTGTCCTAACTTCACACTATGCATGTTATATGTCAGAAAGTTATTTTAATGGTCCTTTCCTTGATGGGAATTTGCTGAAAGGTAGATACAGCAAAGTCAAGCAAACCGTGAGCCATGCATCACTTATTAGAAACCAAATATAAACTGTGGTGGTGCACACCTTGAATCCTAGCACTGGGGAAGCACAGGAAGCTGTGTCTCTGAGTTCAAGGTCAGCCTGGTCTATGGAGTGAGTTCCAGGATGGACAGCCAGGGCTATACAGAGAAGCCCTGTCAGGAAAGAAAGAAAGAAAGAAAGAAAGAAAGAAAGAAAGAAAGAAAGAAAGAAAGAAAGAAAGAAAGAAAGAAAGAAAGAAAGAAGAAAGGAAGGAAGCAGGGAGGGAGGGAAGGGAAGGAGGGAGGGAGGGAGGGAGGGAGGGAGGGAGGGAGGGAGGGAGGTCCTCAAGTTCTGTGATGGGTGATGGTGCAGTGTCCTGTTGGCCACCCTTGTGACTGTCCTTCTTCATGTTAAGCAGCCAAGTGTTTTAGCACGAGTCTTCCATAGAACATGACAGATCTTGCAAGCTCCATTCCTCCCCACTCCCCAGCTATACCCGTTCCCCAAGGTCACAGATCTCTAACTGTTCATCTCTGATGTGGCCTACCACCTGGAAACAGGAAGAAGGTTTTACTCCCAATAGCACACCACTTTTGCTCCGGAAGCTAGCCTTTTTTTTTTTTTTTAAGATTTATTTATTATATGTAAGTACACTGTAGCTGTCTTCAGACACTCCAGAAGAGGGCGCCAGGTCTCGTTGCGGATGGTTGTGAGCCACCATGTGGTTGCTGGGATTTGAACTCTGGACCTTTGGAAGAGCAGTCGGGTGCTCTTACCCACTGAGCCATCTCACCAGCCCGAAGCTAGCCTTAAAAAGAGGTTCCCATTGAATTCAGCCGAGAAACACAGGCCAGGAGGGACTGCTGTAGAAGATGGCTTCGTGCTGTAGCTATCGATTAAAGTGAATAGTTTATACTCCAGTCCTATCACAGGGAAGTATAGAACAAATGACACAAGAGTGTAGCAGTTGAGACCCTTCGAGTCGGGGACACGGCTCAGTGGTTGAGTGCACGTGCGCATTCAGAGCTGGGTTCCCAGCTCCCACGTGGAGGCTTACAGTCTCCTGTCACTCCAGTTCCACGGCATCCAATGCCCTCTTCTGATCTCCTCAAGTTCTGTGCTCATGTGTACACACTTAATTTAAAACAAACAAACAAAACAGATAATGAGACCATCTAGGCTTTCCTGAATTCTGTATTATTGTATCCTTAGTGCTTTTGATATATAGATTTTTTTTCCTCCTTTAGCAAGATGTTATGCCAATTATCCTGAAAGATTTCCTAAAACTGCAATGTAAGAAAGTGATTAGTAATAATCTCATCTGCCAAAAGAGTAAGTGAAAAGGATTATCTTTGTATAATCTTTTCTATATTTCCTGGAAGATATCCATAAAGCATGCTTTTTAAATAGGTTCATAACTGTATCAAACATGTTTCATGTTTGGGGTCATTATTAATAAATCCATTCATATAGTTATTAAATGTTCACTTTACCTGTAGATGTGAAGTAAATAAAACCCATTTTTTATTAAGTTAGAGAGAAAAGATGATTATAATACTCAGAGAAATTAAAATACCCAATATATAGTAATTTCTTTGATGGTGTGAAGGCTGCCACCCGCGGAGAACCTCTCATCTTATAGATGCTTTCACTCCAAAGCTGCTTTGGTCTATGTTGTTGCCCTGTGAGAAATGCTAGGCTCTGGCATCTGTAGGAAAGAACAAGAAAGCAGAGATTTCAGATGTTTAAAAATATACCAGTTTAAATATAATTTTTGTTCCTAACATGTTATGGGCACTCAGATAAAATAGTACACATACCATCAATAATAGTAACATCAATAGAACGAGACAAACCACGTCTATTGTGTATGGTGGTTATAAGGACTGGGGTCAACTGTGTTATTTAAAGTGCCCCAGCACAGTATCTGCTACATCTAAAGCATGTGATTGTCCCTTAACTTAAAGCCTAAAACCCAAAATGCATCACATGGATTATCTAGACATGTAGCAGAAACATGTTTTAAAAACATTTGTACCAGTCGATATGAGTACATTGGAAAGAGTTAGGAAAAGATGAATCAGAAATACATTCTCATTAAATTTTGAATCTGAACTTTTAAAGAAGGTATTTTAACTTTTTAAAAATCAGGTTCCATGTGTGTTTTGTTTTGTTTTGCTTTGTTTATTTAACCACAGGAAAATACAATGATATGAGTAGTCAATATTGTCTATTTTAAATGGCCAACGTGTGGAAATATTCACTGCTGAGAAATCCTTACTGGAAATCAGTTTCAATTATGACTGAAAAGTCTAGAGAAGACATGTGCACTCATTCAGTGGCTCACAGCCAGTTCCCTCTCTCTCACGACACGTGACAACAGTTTTCCAGGTTTAAGATCCACGTGCCAGTGTTTTCTGATCTTTGGTAGGTGACGCTGCCATGTTTTCTCACCCTCCTCAGATGCATAAGAGTAACGTCACCGTGGTAGTGTTTTTCATCATGCCTGCCAAGACAAACAATTTCAACGTGGAAACCCTGAAGGGCCAGGCAGTGCGGAAACAGCTGTGGTAATCTCATATTTGTCAGCCTCCTCAGGCCGCACGTGAAGGGAGTTTTTGCCTAAGCGTGTGACCTCTGAGCTGTGTCCTCAAACTACATTTCTTCCTTGCTGACTATAGCACAAATATGGCGTTGTTCTCCTGGGGCTAGCTGCTGTGTTAGAGTGTGCAATGCCTGTAATGTGGTGGAAAATCACATTACTAGGAAAACGTCCTAACGAACAACCACAGACTGAGGAAGTATCTATATGGGGGCTTTAAGGGTGGGCTGGATATATTTCACAGAGAAAAACTAAAGAGTTTACCAAAGCAAGGAGATGAGTATAATGACTCCCTCTACACGAAGCCCAGATCACACAGCAAACATGTCACTAACTTACTCTGTCTACACCTCCATTCACTGACCTTTCCCACTCTCAACCATCCCCTGTTACCTCAAGGAAAAAAGAATTCCAGATCTCTGGGCTGTCACGTGTTTTGTCCAAGCCTTAGTCCTGGACTTTTTCCAAGCAAGCTAAATTGGCCAGTAGGGAAATACTAGGAGAGACTGTGTTTTAAAAGACTTGTAACTTCAAGGAATGGTAATGAGACAACAGCACCTTTACCACAGATGATGTATTAATTACCTTTCCGTGACTGTGACAAAACACTATGACCAAGGCAACTTATAAAGGAAAAGTTTAACCAAGCATTCACAGTAGCAGAGGGTTGGAATCCATGGACTTTGCTGTGGGGGAGCATGGCAGCAGGCAGGCATGGTGCTGATAGCTTACATCTTGATCCACAAGCATGAGGCACAGAGAAGTTACTAGGGATTGCATGGGCATTTTGACACCTCAGAGCCCACCCCCCAGTGACTCACCTCCTGTAATAAGGCCACACCTCCTAATCCTTTCCAAAAAGTTCCATTAATGGGGGACCAAGCATTCAAAATATGAGCCTATGAGGGCCCTTCTCATTCAAACGCCCACAAATGAATATGAAACATTATGATTCCATCTGAAATCCTTCTGTGTTAAACAGGGACACTGTGCATTGTTTGAAGGAGAAGTTTGGGAAGAAACTCTATGATGGGTTATTAAGGTAAGTGATTAACAGCCATTCTAACCCTGGGGGGGGGGGGCGGGCTCAGACCTTGTCTAAGTTAGGGTTTTACTGCTGTGAACAGATACCATGACCAATGCAAGTTTTACAACGAACATTTAATTGAGGTTGGCTTACAAGTTCAGAGGCTCAGTCCATTATCAAGGTGGGAGCATGACAGCATCCAGGCAGGCATGGTGCAGGTAGAGCTGAGAGTTCTATATCTTCATCTAAAGGCTGCTAGTGGAAGACTAACTTCCAGACAGCTAAAGTGAGGGTCTTAAAGCCCACATCCACAGTGACACACCTACTCTAACATGGCAATACCCTCTAATAGTGCCACTCCTTGGCCATCACAGACCCTTTGGGAGTTGAATGACCTTATCACAGGGGTTGCATATCAGATATAATGAATGTCAGATATTTACATTATGATTCATAACAGTAGCAACATTGCAGTTATGGAATAGTGATGAAAAAATAATTTATGGTTGGGGGAACCACAGCATGAGGAACTATATTAAAGCATTAAGAAGGTTGAGAACCACTGGGTGTAGAACAACGCACACATCAACATTTAGGGCTTCACCATTCACAGGCCACAATTTAGACACTTACACCCATTTTGTTCCAAACATCATGGAATTTGCAGCCTTCAAAGATGTCATGTCAGATGAATACTATCATTGTCTCTTTCATTTGACAGTATCAATAAACAGCTTGTACCTAGGAGCCCATGAGCACACATGCACACAGATTCTTATTCAGGGGCAAACTCATTAGTACATCAGTTTGAAACTAATGGAGTTTTGGAGTTCAAATATATATTGGCCTAATTTGATAAATGCATGAAAAATATTTATATGGTAAATCTATTTTAACACCTTAGTAAATACCATTATTACAGTAAATGAACTATTTATGTCGGACAATTAAAAAGCACTTAATGAGTTCCAGCCATTTTTTATTTTTAATACTGTTTTCATCACAGAGGAGAAATTCCTGACATGAATAGCATTTTGGATCGAGATGACTTAACAATTATGAAAAGAGCCATTTTTTCAACTCAGGTAAGAAAAAACTTGAAGTGCCCACCACCTGCCATGATCGTTCAAATCAACCTAGGCAATATTGTCCTCATTCATGTAAAGAAATGTGCTAAATTAGGAAACTTCAAATCTGAGAGTTGAAAAAGATACTCACTTTTCATTCTGTTTACATTTGTGGTTGTGGAACAGGGCAGGTTGGAACCAGAGGATAATTTGAAGGACTTATATTCTCTCTTTCGCCGTATGGGTCCTAAAGATGGGATTTAAATTATCAGGTTGGCAGCAAGAACCTTTAACCACTGACCATCATTTTACCCATTTAGAAAAAAATCTACTTGAATGATTTTGTATGTGCTTTTATGAGTTGTTTCTAGGGGATTCTTTTAAAAATCTCATAAAGTCTGTTTTTGAACCCACTTACAGAATTTCTTTGAACCAATGTACTCAGTTGAAAAACTGTGTCCTTTATAACAGAGAACCTTGTGACAATCTCCAAAAGTGCAGAATCCACCCCACAGCTGAGAAAACGCCCGTGCTTCTCAGCGGAATAGAATTGTTATTTTATAGTGTAATGTAGCATGCTAGACATGCATGGGAACCTCTGTTAACAGTGTGGTTTGCTAGACAATTCCAATGAATCTCGTCCATCCTGCATGAAGATTCCAAAGTGCCTTCACATTCTAGATAAATCCAGAAGTAACCATGCTGCCTGAGCCTTTCATTCAGTCGCTGCAAGGAAGGAACAACTTTCTGTTCATGGTCTGTGAAAGAAAGTTCTGGAACTCTTTCTCTTCCTCTGAAGCACACAAAGCTCTGTCATGTTAACCAGCATCATCTCAGAGGATGAGTACAGGCAGGGTGCATACCGACGGCCTTTTGCAGAAATGAGTCACGCTTACTAATGCTTTTCACCACGGATGCGTTTCTTCCCTGTGTTCCCTCAGAGACAGTCTTTGCCTCCTGTGACCACTCACAATATGATCGATGATTCCACGGATCCCATCCTCAGCACCATTAGACGAATCGGACTTTTCAACAATCGTGCAGACAGAGTCAAGGTAGAACTAATTGGTTTGCTATGCACTGCTTCCAAGTCGTACAGAATAGGCTCAGTTGGTTAAGAGCTTGCTGTGCAAGCGTGAGAAGTCGAGGCCACCCTCCAGCTCTGTGGGAAAAGCTTGCCCTGGAGGCATGCACTTGTAATCCAGTGCTCAGGGGAATCCAGGACATCCCCAGAGCCTACTAGCAAGCCAGCCCAGGTTAATTGATGAGCTCCACGGGACCCTACCTCAAAAAGTAACGTGAAGAGCTCTTTAGAAACAACACCCAGCCATTTGGCTAGGAATTTCATAAATTCATTCTTTTTAATAGCTGAGTAGTACTCCATTGTGTAAATGTACCATAATTTCTGTATCCATTCCTCTGTTGAGGGACATCTGGGTTCTTTCCAGCTTCTGGCTATTATAAATAGGGCTGCTATGAACATAGTGGAGCATGTGTCCTTTTTACCGGTTGGGACATCTTCTGGATATATGCCCAGGAGAGGTATTGCTGGATCCTCCAGTAGTACTATGTCCAATTTTCTGAGGAACCGCCAGACTGATTTCCAGAGTGGTTGTACAAGCTTGCAATCCCACCAACAATGGAGGAGTGTTCCTCTTTCTCCACATCCTCGCCAGCATCTGCTGTCACCTGAATTTTTGATCTTAGCCATTCTGACTGGTGTGAGGTGGAATCTCAGGGTTGTTTTGATTTGCATTTCCCTGATGATTAAGGATGTTGAACATTTTTTCAGGTGTTTCTCTGCCATTCGGTATTCCTCAGGTGAGAATTCTTTGTTCAGTTCTGAGCCCCATTTTTTAATGGGGTTATTTGACTTTCTGGAGTCCACCTTCTTGAGTTCTTTATATATATTGGATATTAGTCCCTTATCTGATTTAGGATAGGTGAAGATCCTTTCCCAATCTGTTGGTGGTTTTTTTGTCTTATTGATGGTGTCTTTAGCCTTGCAGAAGCTTTGTAGTTTCATGAGGTCCCACTTGTCAATTCATCTTGAGTGAAGTAACACAATCACAAAAGAACTCACACAATATGTATTCACTGATAAGTGGATATTAGCCCAAAACTTAGGATACCCAAGATATAAGATACAATTTGCTAAACGCATGAAACTCAAGAAGAATGAAGACCAAAGTGTGGACACTGTGCACCTTCTTGGAATTGGGAACAAAACACCCAGGGAAGGAGTTACAGAGACAAAGTTCGTAGCTGTGATGAAAGGATGGACCATTTAGAGACTGCCGTATCCAGGGATCCATCCCATAAGCAGCTTCTAAACGCTGACACCATTGCATACACTAGCAAGATTTTGCTGAAAGGACCCAAATATAGCCGTCTCTTGTGAGACGATGCCGGGGCCTAGCAAACACAGGATTGGATGTTCACAGTCAGCTATTGGATGTATCACAGGGCTCCCAATGGAGAAGCTAGAGAAAGTACCCAAGGAGCTAAAGGGATCTGCAACCCTATTGTTGGAACAACATGATGTACTAACCAGAACCCTGGAGCTCTTGTCTCTAGCTGCATATGTATCGAAAGATGGCCTAGTCGGCCATCAATGGAAAGAGAGGCCCATTGGACTTGCAAACTTTATATGCCCCAATATAGAGGAATGTCAGGGCCAAAAGAATGGGAATGGGTGGGTAGGGAAGTGGGGGGCGCTATGGGGGACTTTTGGGATAGCATTGGAAATGTAATTCAGGAAAATATGTAATAAAAATATTAAAAATCAAAAAAAAAAAAAAGAATCAGGGCAATAGACTTTATCTCCTGATGGTAAGAGGGAAGGCTTTGAAGAGCATAGTGAATGAAAAATATTTTGTTGGCTATTTTGGAGAATAGTGCCTTTTGCTTCTTAGAGTAGAGTACATCCAATCACTAAATCACTATTCAGGATGTATTATCTAGGCAAAGTAAAGTAGTATGAACTGTATATTAAGTGGCAGGCTTTTGATCCTGTCTCTAAAAATGTGTTCTCATTTAGGTACCTCACTTCTCTTAAAACTCCCTATGGATTTTTTCATATTCATAAGTGTCCATGAATAAAAATTCCTGAAAGGAAAAAAAAAAAAGCAGTCTGGTACTACTAGATGGCAGTGGAGATTTGTTTTGTACTCCAGTCTTTCTCACTCATTCTGACAAAATAAAGTGGGAAGGCCCTTCAGAAAGTATTTAGCCACCTCTCTCTCTGTTCCTTATGTGACTTCACAGTTAATCACTGAAACTGTTTGGTGGTATTTGCTCATTTAGTTTCTGCTTTGATCTCCTCTAGGATACATTTGTTCTTCTCAGCTTAAATACCTTACAGGCTTCTGATGTCGGCATTCAAGGTGTTTAGCAATCCAGCTCTGTTTATTTTTCTAATTTCATCTGTTAGGACTTCCCTTCCTTCTCTATAAACCCATTGAGAGCATCTCACTGTGCTCCACTTGTGAGTCTATGTCTTTGTTCACACCGACTCCCTGGAACACTTTCACACCACACTCACCAAAAAAAAAAAAAGAAAAAAAAAAAAAAAAAGAAACAACACCCAGGGTTGAGCTCTGCTCTCCACACATGTGTGCCCACAAATGCAGGACATCAACACAGACAGGCACCTACAAGAACACATAGCCCCATGTCCACGTACACACATCCAAACAAAAAAAATAACAGCATGTACTTGGGAGAGAGTTTATTACAAGCTCTTCATCATCTTAACATCTTCCAGAAAAAAGGATAAACAATTGTAAAGAAAATGAATTCTGCTTCTTGGTGTAGGTAATTAGAATACTCTTAGATATTGGGTAACTCTGAGTTTTAATCATAACATTCATTTTAATTGCACAACGTCATCAGTAGACACAAGAAAAATTACCTAAATTTTAGTGATTAAAATAATTCTAAAACTGATATGAGTTAATGCTTTTTTGTTTTCTTTTATGCATTTTATTTTTAAAATTATATGTATTCATTTATTCTGTGTGTGAGGTAGGGGATGAAATGTGCTATGATGCTCATGAAAAGGTCAGAGGACAATTTGTGGGAGCCAGTTCTCTATTGCCACCTTTGGATTCCAGGGATCAAACTCACACTGTCAAGCTTAGTGAAATCATCTGTGCCTGATGAGCCACCGTGCTGCCCCTGTGGTGTGTTTATTATAACAATTCATAGTCACACGGATGATGCTTTATTATTATTTCATGTGCATGGGCGTTTGCCTGCACATATGTGTGGGCACCACATGTATGCCTGGTACCCAAGGAAGCCAGAGGAAGGCACCAGATATCTTGAAACTGGAACTTCAGATGGTTGTGAGCTGCCATGTGGGTGCTGGGACTTGAACCCAGTGCCTCTGGTAGATTAATTAGTGCTCCTGATGCACCTCTCCGTTTGCCCTGCCTGGTTTCTACGTAGGCTCTGCAGGCTTGTGCAGCCAGCACTTTATGCATCCCTCTGTCTTCCAAGCTGTGTGTCCACTTCAGTAAGCTTTAATTCCAGAGCCACTTTTTAATTTCCATCTGCTGGGTGTCCCACCCAGGCACCACCTCCTCTCTGTAACACCCTCACTGGTTCAGTCCATTTGCTGCAACTGATGAGTCTCAGTTGGTACACTGCTATCCCTCCAGATTAATCCTTTGTATTAGGATCATCTGGGCATCATTCTAAGAGTAGACAACTGAACAATGAAGGGTAGTGATCATTTAGAGTCACTTTCCTAAACACACGTTGTGTTCTGCATATTCTCCATTTCAGAATAGTTGGTAACTCCTGATGACTCTTTCTTTTCCAGTCTATCATATAGCTATGATATTCTATATTATAAGTAGATTTTTAGGCTTTGACATACTGGTTCATGAACAGCAGCACACCGCTGCACACAGGCCTTCGTGCACGTGTGGTATTTTTCTTTGAGTCACATGTGACTTTTTGAGCAGAGTCATGAATACCATCTTTACAGGACACTCCAGTTGTTGTGCAGACTAGAAAGCCTTGAGGAATCAAAGCAAAGTGTGGTAGGCGGCAACTGCCTCTAGGTGAGAGGGGATGGCAAGTTTAATCTGGACATGAGTGTTCCAAAATCTTCCTCCCCTGAGCCTCGTTTCCCTCAGCGAACTCATGCATGGGTCACGGGTGACCGATCCCCTCTTTCCTGGTCAAGTTGGGAGCAAACTAACAAATAATACAGAGGTCAGCAGATGGAGAACCAAATATAACGTTCATTGGGGAATAAGGCTGGAGAGGGGTTGGGGTGTAGTCTAATGTGAAAGCAGAAAATGTATGTGTTAACTAAACCCTGTGATCCAAGATGTGAGGGTGAGAGCAATGTTAAGTGTGCAGAGTTTGAGCTACAGAGTGAAGGGACGAAGAAAGCAGAGCCCACATTCTTTACAATTTATCTTTCCCTCTATCCCTGAATGTACAACACAGGACTCTGTAGTACTGATTTAAGCAAAGCGTAGACAAATTTTTTGCTTTATTTTCTTCATCAGAACTTTCTTTTTTAGGTGATTTTACACCCAGAATTCCTGTCCTCCACCAGCCCCCTATTGCCCATGGATTATGAAGAGTTTGTCCGAGGTTGTCACCTTGGGGTGTTTCCATCGTACTATGAACCCTGGGGTTACACACCAGGTATGTGATGAGTGTAGAATGTGGGTGAATTCTGATTTGGTTGCATGCTATTTCAAACGTGTGTATGTGATGTTAAAATTGATCAGAAACTTCTTTGGCGGCTTTGTTCTCAATTTGTTTAAAAATGACTTGGATTGGATCCATTTCGTTGGGTCAATTTAATGCTTTGCAGATTCTAAGCTAAAAATAGGGACACCACCAAGGTGAGTCCAGCACAGAGGGGTTTGCTGCCTTCTAAGTGGGTATCCAGCCCAGTACCTCACTGTGCTCCAAAGAGGAACATAGAGTTTTATGGGGATTGTATACTCTTCGGTTATCTCTACAGATCCCATTAATGTGAAGTAGGAACCAAATATATAGAGCTAGTATAAAAACAGGAAATCTTACCATATGGTTTTCTACAAGCTATTTCAGAAGAACATATTTTTAAACATTTAAATCAATTTTGTAAAACAAAGTCAGCCATGAAAACCCCTCTACATCTTTGTCTTTCAAAAGACAGGTAGTATTAAGAGAGCGTGCGTCTGGTGTTGAGTAAGACATTGTAGCCAATGCCATCCTTCATTCAGAAACTCTGCCAGCTCTATCTTTTTTTTTCCAGATCAATAGTCAATTGTCAAATCTACTCTTTGTCATTTTCTCTTCTGGTCCTTAAGTGGTGTGGTTACTATTAGCAACAAGAGAGATGGATTTGCATTTGTACTGAAGCATCTCATTAAAAGAGAAGCATGGGTTAGATTCACAGCTCAGTGGTAAAACATGTACTGAGACTATACAAGGCCCTCTCTCCAATTCCCAGCACCACGAAATAAACAATAATTTAAAAACATATACCTTTTGCCTGTCTTCCAGAAGGAAAGAACAAGGTAATTAGTTTCTTGTGTTAGATTAGTAGTAGGAGATACTCTTCCTGATTAAGGTACAATTGCATTTATTTCAAAACAAAATGCTAAAAAATATTATTAACTACAGCTCAAGGGACAGCAGAGGCCAGGTAAAGGTAAATTATTATTAAGAGAACTTTCACTCCAAACTTTGTCTCTGTAACTCCTTCTATGGGTATTTTGTTCCCTATTCTAAGGAGGATTGAAGTATCCACACGTTGGTCTTCCTTCTTGATTTTCTTGTATTTTGGAAGTTGTATCTTGGGTATTCTAGGTTTCTGAGCTAATATCCACTTATCAGTAAGTGCGTATCAAGTGACTTCTTTTGTGATTGGGTTACCTCACTCAGGATAATATCCTCCAGATACATCCATTTGCCCAAGAATTTCATAAATTCATTGTTTTTAATAGCTGAGTAGTACTCCATTGTGTAAATGTACCACATTTTCTGTATCCATTCCTCTGTTGAGGGACATCTGGATTCTTTCCAGCTTCTGGCTATTATAAATAGGGCAAGTGTTCTAATGGTAGGATAAAGCATCTTTTGGGTTTATGCCTGAGAGTGGTATATCTGGGTCTTGAGAAAGATCGATATCCAATTTTCTGAGGAACAGCCATAATAATGATCTCTATAGTGCCTGTGCCAATTGTCACTCCTATCTGAGATGGAGGAGTGTTCTTCTTGCTCCACATCCTTGCCAGCAGGAGCTGTCACTTGGGATTTTGATCTTAGCTATTCTGACAGGTGTAAGATGGAATCTCAAAGCAATTTTGATTTTCACTTTCCTGATGACTACGGATGTTGAACACTTCTTTAAGTGTTTCTCACGAATTTGAGATTCCTCTGTTGAGAATTCTCTGTTTAGATCTGTACCCTATTTTTAATTGGATTATTTGGCTTGTTGATGTCTACTTTCTTGAGTTCTTTGTATATTTTGGATACTAGCCATGTATCAGATATGGAAAGGTGAAAAAATCTTTCCCTATTTTGTCCTACTGACAATATCCTTTGCCTTATAGAAGACTTTTCAGTTTTATGAGTTCCCATTTATTAATTGTTGATGTTAGTTCCTGTGCTGTCGATGTTCTGTTCAGAAAGTCATCTCGGGTAAGAATGTGTTTGAGACTACTCATACTTTCTTTTCTATCAGGTTCAATGTGTCTGGTTTTATGTTGAAGTCTTTGATCCACCTGGAACTGAGTTTTATGCAGAGTGATAAGTATAAATCTGTTTACATTCTTCTACATCCTGATATTCAGTGAGACCAGAACCATTTGTTGAAGATGGTTTTTTTTTTCATTGGGTATTTATGACTTCTTTATCAAAATTCAGGTGTCCATAGATGTGTGGATTTACATCTGGGACTTCAATTCGATTCCACTGATCAATGTGTTTGTTTTTATGCCAATATTATGTGGTTTCTATTAGTACGGCTCTGTAGGACAGCTTGAAATCAGGAATGGTAATACTTCTGGAAGTTCTTTTATTGTTCAAGGTTCTTTTTAACTACTATTTATTTTTTGTTATTTAAAATAATTATTTATCTATTGTATGTATATGAGTACACTGTAACTGTCTTTAGACACATCAGGAGGGCATCAGATCCCATTACAGATGATTGTGAGCCACCATGTGGTTGCTGAAAATTGAACTTAGGATCTCTGGAAGAGCAGTCAATGCTCTTAACTGCTGAGCCAACCCTCCAGCCTCTGTCATCTTCATAAAGTTGGTTTTAAGTTTTTTTTTTTTTCTCTTGTGTTTCCTTTGGGTTTTCTGAAGTAATACAGCTGGGCTCTGTTGGTAACGTAGTGTACCAGCTGTTTTTGATTATGCACATCTAAATTTGGGGTGATTATATGTCTAGGCTTCAATTTTAGGGTTTGTCTTTGTTGGAAGGGTATTTTTTCCCTGATCTCTGTTTCCTCTCTTGTCTTCTGGCCTGAGGTTGATCAGAGGTCTCCACCCTAGTTGGGGGCTGGATTCCTGGTGGCTACTGTGATCTCTTGTCAAGCCAGGAGTGTCTGCTCCAGTTGAGGACTAGAGTTGTGGTGACCTGCATGGCCTCTGATTCAGTAGGTAGGCAGTCTCTAGTTGAATTGGAATCTGAAGTTGTCATGGCTGGTGTCACCTCTGCTCCACCAAGGAGTCTCTGTTAAAGTTGGGTCCTGGTCTCTGGCATTCATTTAGGTGGGGGTATCTGCTGGAATTGGGGGCTGAAGCGTAGCAATGATTGGGGGTGGGGGAGCATTGGTTCTGATAGAAGCAAGAAAGATGGTTAGATACCTTCTAACAATTCTAAGCTGACACTTGAAGGAAAACAATCTTTCCAGGTGGTATAATTTAGCCTTCTCATATTCCATAATCTCTAGTTTATTTTTTATAATAATATTAAATAGTGCTGTTCTAATTGTAGAAAGCAGTCATTAAAGCCAACTCTGCCGGTTATTTTATTTTATTTTTTTTTTGTCAACTTGACACAAGCTAGTTATTTGGAAAAAGGGAACATTGTTTGAGAGAATACCTCTATCAGATTGGACGGTAAGACAAGTCTGTAGGGAATTTTCTTGATTAATGACTCATATGGGAGGATCCAGCCCGGTGTGGGTGGTGCCATTCCTGAGCAGGTAGGCCTGCGATGTATATGAAAGCAGCCATGGGTAGCAAACCAGTAAGCAGTATTCTTCTGTGGACTTTGCTTCAGTTCCTGCATTCAGGCGCCTGCTGAGCCTTTGCCCTGATTCCCTTCAGGATGCACTGTGAGATACAAGGCGAGATAAACCCTTTCCTCTCCAAGTTGCTTACGGCCATGTTGCTTAGCACAGTGATATATATTATAGCAAGCTAAGACACCAGCGCTGTGCTTTGAGAAAGCCCAAGGAAACACTTTATTAAATTCATTCAAGGGACATTCTTGGTTTCCTGGCTTTTACAACAAAATTTATTAGTAAATTATTTAATGTGAAAAAAAAACGTTTTTTTAAAATCTCATGGCGTTTTAGGCAAAGATGAATTTATGAGTGTATGAATTATTCCCAGGAGTTCCAAAATTTTCAGTAGATTTCAAAGAAGCTGGTAATCCTTATGCACTTCTTCCGGCTCCTTCCCTAAAGGTAAAAAATGCTGCTGTGTAGCTAAGGAACTGACCCAGGAGGAAAGACTCACAGTCAGAGAAGAAAAAACCATGATCGAAGCTGCACAGCACAATACACGTCAGGCACAACTTTTACACCCATCACCTCCCAAGAACCAAAACTTTCCATCATGAAGGAAATGGAGGGAACATAGATTACTTGTTTAAAATGTAGATGTTGGGCAGGGAGACAGCTCCTGAGTTAGAAGGTTTGCCATGCATGCCTGAGGACCAGCATCCAGATCCCCAGAACACACCAAATGCCCAAGAGAGTGGCAAGCCTGTAACTCCAACCTCTGCGCAAGTAGACAGGGATTCTACAGAATAAGCTGGCCAGTTATGCAAGCTGGATCAGCAAGCTCTGGGTTTGATGGAGAGACCTTCCCTAAATGGATGAGGTTGAAGAACACTTGAAATTTTCTTAATATCAGGTGTGGGCATCGACAAGAATGTGCACACACAGGTTCACACTCGTACGCACAAATGGACAAAGAAAACGTAGCTATCTTTGAAAGAATGTTATTTTTGGAGACAGCTGCACAGCTATTTTGCAGGAGACAGGTTTTGATCAAAAGGGAAGGGAAGACTTGGACTATGAATTCCCTGCACCCTCAAGAGAGTAGCAGGTTGTATGTGGAGGAGATTAAGGTAGCAGAGAACCTGTCTGTATCTAAACACATACTCATCCTGATAAAGTTGCAAAGCAGGGTCACAGGCTCAGAACAGAACAAAAACAAACCAGAAAGTAGCCATCTGGGCTCAGACAGCAGAGAGCAGCAGGTCCTAGCAGAAGCTCTCAGACTGGATGTCTAGCTCCAAATCCCAGCTTCCCTGTGCAATGTCCCCGATTCTGGGAGTGGCCAAGTTGCAACCACCCCCCATGTTTTAATGTCCTCACTTGTCAGAGAGGGATGATGTCAGACACACTTCACAGGGTGGTTTTGAATATTATCTATGCCATGAGTGTAGATGAAGCCCTACTGCCATGCCTGGCAAGGAGTAAAGATGGCTCCAGCCAGGCAGCCAGGACCTTTCTCTTCCACATGCATGTGAGAACTGGGAGCAGGTCTGATGCTCATTCTTTGTCCATTCTCTGGCAGCTGAATGCACAGTGATGGGCATCCCCAGTGTGACTACAAACCTCTCCGGTTTCGGGTGTTTCGTGCAGGAGCATGTGGCTGACCCTACTGCATACGGTGAGATTTTCCTTTCCATTGTGAGGGTCTTCACGGGGCATACCGCTAAAGCTGTCCTGAAAGGAAACTAAAGCTTATATTTCTTGTTTAATTAAAAATAGATTTAAAGCCGGGCGTGGTGGCGCACGCCTTTAATCCCAGCACTCGGGAGGCAGAGGCAGGCAGATTTCTGAGTTCAAGGCCAGCCTGGTCTACAGATTGAGTTCCAGGACAGCCAAGGCTACACAGAGAAACCCTGTCTCAAAAAACCAAAAGAAAAAAAAATAGATTTAAGTAGAGATCCATAGAAAAAAAAGTGTTCCTAATATTGAATATTCTGCCCACTAGAAGAAGAATTACACAAGGGCAGATGTTGAGCAAACTTTACCTTTAACTTATTTCTTGACGGTAGTGATAGGGTTTTTTAAATTCCTAGGAGCACTAATACAGTATTGGAGTATGCATATTGGTTCATCTATAGCAGCAGCTCTCAACCTGTGCATCCAAGAACCTTCACAGAGGTTGAATATCAGATATCTTGAGTATCAGATATTTATATTATGAATCATAACAGTAGCAAAATTGGGTTGGAGAGATGGTTCAGCGGTTAAGAGCACTGACTGCTCCAAACGTCCTGAGTTCAAATCACAGCAACTACATGGTGGCTCACAGCCATCCATAATGAGATCTGATGCCCTCTTCTGGAGTGTCTGAAGACAGCGTGAGTGGAGCCATAATGAGCAGGGCCAGACAGAGAGCTGGAGAATTGGCTCAGTTAAGAGCACTGACTGTTCTTCTGGAGGTCCTGAGTTTAAATCTCAGCAACCACACAGTGGCTCACAACCATCTGTAATGAGATCTGATGCCCTCTTCTGGTGTGTCTGAAAATAGCTACAGTGTACTTATAACAAATAAGTAAATCTTTTTTTTTAAAGTAGCAAAATTATCGTTATGAGGTAGCAAAAAAAAAAAAAATTGTATGGTTGGAGATCCCCACAGCATGAGGAACTGTATTAAAGGGTCACAACATGAGGAAGGTTAAGAACCACTGTATACAAAACACTTTTATTCTTTTAAAGATCCATGTATTGAGGTAGGAAAAAAAAATCACTTATTTAAGATTGTAGGAGAATTCTTGTTTCATTGTATATCTGTCCATGTTGCCTAGCAACAAGAAATTTAGGCCAGGATTAGTTCTCTGTCTGTGCCTTGGCTGTTGAGTCCACAGTGGGCAGCTCTCTACTAGGTCAGAGGTTGTAAGTGGGAACACAGAGTTGGGGAGGGGGATCTGGTAGTAGGTTCCATCTGGTGTTTCTGGTTAATAACAATTAATAGAGAATTACTGACCCAGAGGTCTTGATATTTTTTTAAAGGTAAGGTCTGCTATGTTGGCAGACATTTGCTGGTGGGTTTTAATAATTACATCATAGTAAATGGACAGGAGAAATGGCTCATTGGTTAAGAGTACTGGCTGCTCTTCCAGAGGCCCTGATTTCAATTTCTGGCATCCACACGGCAGCTCACTACTGTCTGTAACTCTAGTTCCAGGGAATGTGACACCTTTATACAGACATAAAGGCAGGCAAAGCACCAATGCACGTGATATAAAAATAAATAATTTAATAAATAGCATAGAAAATTAGACAAGAAAAAGGTAAAGTGAAGGTCTTTGCAGCTGAGGCAGGAGACTGATGGCAGGCTAGTCATGGCCTTTGGCAGAACCTGAGGTAATAAAGAAGAGAGAGGAGCAATGTTCCTTAGCTCCAGGTTGGAAGCTGTGCTTTGATTTGTGTGTGTGTGTGTGTGTGTGTCCTTCAGGTATTTACATCGTGGACAGACGCTTCCGCTCTCCAGACGATTCTTGCAACCAGCTGACTCAGTTTCTCTACGGGTTTTGTAAACAGTCACGCCGCCAAAGGATCATTCAGAGGAACCGCACGGAGAGGCTCTCAGATCTCCTGGACTGGAGATACCTGGGCAGAGTAAGCAAGTTCCTCAGGACGTTGGAGGAGCATGTCGAGACTATCCTGCACGATGACAATCTTGCCTCTGGTCACAATATGTAAAGTCAACTCAGTATCCTAAGCTGGAATCTCAGGGCCATATCCCTGTACTTTTTAAACTGAATGTGACTTCTCAAAACTTCTGAAGCCCATGTCTTCCTGGGTTTAGAAATGTGTGATATCAAGTCTATCAGGATGTAGCATGAACCTGGCCTGTGCTTAGCTTGATACATAACCAGTATTCAAAAATATGGAGTTAAAAAGAAAGGTCAAGAGCAAATACCTTGCTTATTTTTCCCAGATAATACAAGCATATTCTTCAACAATGCCCAGTGGGAAGGACATAGTTGGTGAATGCAAGTATAAACAATCTCTTTTTACACCGGTGAAATGGGTGTGCAAACACCCAGATGTCCACCTATCTTAAAACTGAGTGATTTAATACTAAGCAAAGTACCTTAGCTTTCCGATGGTATGCTTTTCACATAGTATTGGGTTCTCCTGGTCAAGAAATAGGTGCAGCCACCTGCTGAGTATCTACACCCAATAACACTGCTGTTTGCCATGAGCTAAGTGGTTAACCTCACTAGCTCATTTGATCAGAGAACAGGAGGGCCAGGGTCTCAAATGTTGTCTTTACCTAAGTCTGGGCAGAGTTAGTGTCCAGTGTCTAGATATTTAAAATTGAGGGCAATATTCAGTCATGTTTGTATTCACTCCGGAGCTCAGCTTGGCCAACACAGCTGATCTCCCTCAATGCTTTGCAGTATTTCTGGGCATGTATATTGACAGCTAATAAAATTATAGATGGTCATTTCTTCATTTATTTTCCAACTTAGGACACGTAGATACCCCAACTCACATATACAGATAGCTGTTGGTCTATGAAATGTCTGACAGGGTAAAATATTAGATGATAACCCACAAGTTTTATATATTAGTTAATATTGAGATAGGTATTTCAGGCTTGGGAACATAGAACCTTATATCATAACTTGATTACTGACATATCTAATGTGGTTTTGATGTGTAAATTGGCGTTCTCTTGACAGTATTACCAGCATGCCAGACACCTGACACTGAGCAGGGCTTTTCCAGACAAATTCCACCTAGAGCCCACATCACCGCCAACGGTAAATACTTCCTATGTTGTTGCCTTTTTCAAAAATGACATTTCCTATTTGGCAGTTCTGTCAATAAGTTTGAATCTGAGCATAGCAAAATATTCCAATAGAATGCCTTTTTAAGCATTGAGTCAAAGCAGAGAATGGAGGCACAAATGTCTAGATGGCTAATTTACACCATCAGAGAAGTATCTCTTTATTACAACTCTACCTTGCTGCTCGGAGGCTCTGTTACTCTCCCATTCGCCTGAGAGTTATCGACAACAGAGTGGGTTGATCTAACAGGAGGCAGCTCTCTATCTAGGGAAGTGTTTCAATTTAGAAACTTGCCACTTGGCAAGAATAAAACAGAGAAAATTCAAGCTCAGAGGAGGAATTGGACTCTGTCTTAGTCAGGGTATCTATTCCTGCACAAACATCATGACCAAGAAGCAAATTGGGGAGGAAAGGGTTTATTCAGCTTACACTTCCCACATTGCTGTTCATCAACAAAGGAAGTCAGGACTGGAACTCAAGCAGGTCAGGAAGCAGGAACTAATGCAGAGGCCATGGAGGGATGTTCCTTACTGGCTTGCTTCCCCTGCTCAGCTTGCTTTCTTATAGAACCCAAGATTACCAGCCCAGAGATGGCACCACCCACAAGGGGTCCTTCTCCACTTGATCATTAATTGAGAAAATGCCTTCTTACAGCTTAATCTCATGGAGGCATTTCCTCACCTGAAGCTCCTTTCTCTGTGATAACTCCAGCCTGTGTCAACTTGACACACAAAACCAGCCAGTATAGACCCTATGAGTGTTTATGTTCTGTTCAGCACAGCCCATAGAGGTCTTCTAACGTCCAGCTAGACATCTCTATCAGTGAAACTACCCTATTTCACACATGAGCTCTTCTAAAGATAGAAGACAGGACACGCCCTGAAGCGATGTCTAGGCTTTCCTCTTCAGTGTGATTAGTCCCATGGAGTCTGCACATTGATCCAAGGACTACACTTTTTAGCCTTGCATCCAATGGGGGACAGCCTCAGAGTGAGAAGATGAGGTATTTTAAGTGTGCCTACCCTTTGGTATTGCAATACTGTGTTGTCATTTACACTTGAGAACTGTGCAATCAAGATGACATTAAAAAAAAACTCAAAAAGGAAGTCTTACATTAAAGAAAAAAGTTTACAGTGTTGTATTGAGCCACATGCATAGCCATGCTTGGCTTCATGTAGCCATAGGTAGACCATGGATGGCAGATTGGACATTTAAGTCAACATTGTATATAAGATGGCCTTAGGGACATATACATATAGTCCCAGTTATTCAGAAAGCCAAGTCATAAGGATTATTTAGATTGTGAGTTTAAAACAAATATGAGCGACAAGGAATGAGTCTGCCTTAAACAAACAAGAATACATACAAATATACAAACATACCAAGAAACAAACAGAAAAGACCCACTTTGTTCAGGACCTCTGTGTCCTGAAGGAGCCTCTTCTGAGCATATATCCACAAATGGGCTTTTAATAATTTTCACAACAAATATGCTCAGCTTCAAGGGTCATCAGTTTCATCAACCCCCAAACCATCCATCCACATCACAGGCTCACGAATACCTCAAGTCCAGCTGTGCTCTGATCAGAAATCTCAAGCCAGGCATCATTTGTACTAAAACAATTTTATTGGATAACCCAACACCTAACCCACTTAGCTTTGATTTCTGGATGATATAGAGAGGGTTAGTCCCAGGGGAGGCAAAATGATCCCCTCCTCCCCCTCTGCATACTCCAACTTCTGCATTTACCATGTGAGCACTGGGAGGTGTGGGTGCCTCATTTATCTAAAGATACACTTCACTTGCTGACGAGGCTACATTCATCCGTTTATATTTTATTCAATAATGAGTATTTAGCTCTTACTCCTAAGTGCAGTTCAGCTCTTTAAAAAAAATTCCTTGATAATTTCACACATGAATACAATGTATTAGATCACACACACACACACACACACACACACACACACACACACACACACCAACTTCATGGTTTCCCTTCTTCTTTCTCTGTTTTCCTTTTCCTTCCTTCTCCTCCCTCTGACCCACTGAGTCCAGTTGGTGCCACATGAGTGCAGGGAATTAATTTGTATGTTACCATAGAAAGATGGGAGTCATTCAGTCCACCCCTCGCTGAGGAGACTGTCATGAGCTGATTCAGGTCATTGCCGTGGTGGGTTATTCATGCTCTACTTCCTTTTCTGCTTTCGGGAAAAGTACCAGGACCTTGAAAGGACTGTGTGTGTTTGTGTGTGTGTGTGTGTGTGTGTGTGTGTGTGTCTCATAATAATAACGCATACACATGACTGAGAGAGAAGTTGAACAGGGTCTTCCAAGCACACACACTCTATGAGGCAGGGACGCTGTCACCAAGCTATGTCTTTGGTGGTATTGTGATTCATAACACACATTTTCAGCACAGGTTTGTCAAGTGAGCTTTCTCTATGACTCTGAGATAGCTGGGCAGTGTCACCGAAACCAGGTGGTGTCTTCTCATGAAGTAAAAGAATGTAATTGGTACAATCTCAGAAATCAGTGAGGACACCCAGCCATCCAGATTCTCTCGTGGTGGCTGTTGGTGGCCTATGTCCAGGAACTTTCCCAAAACATTTGAAAGATGATAGAGGGATACTAGTGAGACAAAAGAAAGACCCTGGGGTTGTCACAGATCAGGAACTGAGTTTCATGGTGCCACGTACATGCTGTGGCCTCTAGCAAGTCATTTACCTTTTCTGCCTGTCTGTCTGTCATCTATCTGTTTTCTATCTGTCTCTCTTTTTCTCTCTTTCTCTCAGAGGAGAAGCAGAAAGACCAAATTTATGAGAATAGTGCTAAAATATTAAATTATACAGTTTACAATTATATACAATTGGTGCACTTTAGGCTCAATCAAAGATAACTGCGTGTTTAATGAATTGGTCTTAATGGTGATAATACCAGCATCAATGTTCACGAGCATCTGATGGGTTACAACTGAATTAGCATTAGTACTGTCTGCATCATTGAAAACCAAGAAGTCAGAGGTGGCTCATCAATTAAGAGTGCTTGCTGCTTTTTCAGAGGCCCTGAGTTCAGTTGCCGGCTCTCCTCCATGAGTGATTGCCTGTTACTTCAGCCCCGGGCAATGGTATCTGTAATCTCCTGCTCTCTCTCTCTCTCTCTCTCTCTCTCTCTCTCTCTCTCTCTCTCTCTGTGTGTGTGTGTGTGTGTGTGTGTTACACAATGTACTTAAAAAAGTTTAAAGACCACTACATTAAGAAAGATACAACCAGCCAGGGGTGTAGGCAAAGGCAGGTGGAGTTCTGTGAGTATTGTGAATTCCAGGACAGTCAGGGCTATAGAAAGAGACCATGATACAACAACAACAATAACAACAGCAGCATCAGCAGCAACAGCAAGAGCAACAGCAACAACAACACAAACAAAAAAGAGAAAACCAAGAAGTCCTTTTTAACATGTGTGCCTCATTTGTCTTTGGCAGACGGATGGCTTTAAGTATCCCAGGCCCTCCTCAGTACCACCTTCTCCGTCAGGATCCCAGGCCTCCAGTCCTCAGAGCAGTGATGCAGAAGACGGAGAAGATGAGGATGAGAGGTATGATGAGGAAGAGGAGGCTGAGAGGGATCGGCTAAATATCAAGTCGCCGTTTTCTCTGAACCACTTTCCAAAGGGGAAGAAAAAGCTTCATGGAGAATATAAGAACTGACTGAGCTCAAACGAAGTAAGATGTTCCTCTGTGTGTGAAGTTCCTCTAAGAATCACAGTGGAATCTGCTCTCTGCCCGTAAAGAATGGAGGACATTTAGTGAATGACAGTTCTGTAATTTGGAATAAAAAACTAACATTTTTATCTTTGGGTCTTTTGTCCCCAAATTTTGTAAAAATTTAGAAATGAGGGGGATTTTTTAAATGGGCAGTGCTGGAGGCATTTTAAAGATGGTTAATTTAGCTGGAGATGGTAACTCACACTTGTAACCCTAGCACTCAGAAGCCTGGGGCAGGAGGACTGCCATAATTGGAATACCAGACTGGGCTATAAAGTAGGGCCCTACATCAAAAAATCATGGCTAATGTTAAAGATCAGAAAAGTGTAGCTACTGGTGTTTACAGCATTCTCATTATAATCCTTTGATTAATATTTATGAAGCTTTTCTACACCAAACAAATCTCTTCCAGCAGAGATAGAATCATGACTATGATGATATGACGCACGTGTTTTAGATAATTGAGACTTTGTTATGCTTTTTTGTGCACTAAAGCCATGAATTCTCATTTTGCTCTGCAGATGATTCAGAATCCACAAGAAAATGAGCTGCCCCAAGTCCACACACCCTGATGCAGACCAACAGATATTTCCATCCTGACATCTGAAATCTAGAATTTGTATCCAGATCATTGATAGGAACTTGTAGGCACCAATTACTGTAACGGTACTTTTGTTGTCTAATTGGAAATTTCAATCTGTTAGAGATAATAAATTGCCAAATTCAAATGAGTCAATGTGTCACTGTTTGTAGATCTTATTTTTCTTTGATAATATCTGGCTTAAAATGTTTCAGAAATCAGAATACCACAGGAGGAGGAGCACTTGTTGTAGGTACCACTTAGCATCACTGAAACTGATCTTTAAAAAAAAGTGGAAAATGAAGAAATTCTCTCAGATGTAGGAACAATTTCTCTACCATGTCCTGTGGTATATTTAAGGTGATAGTTTAATGATCGCACATAAGCAGATGTGTGTCAAATCTAATCATATCTAAATCGACACAATGCTAACAACAGAGCCCAGATTCACCCATTTCTTTTTCTTGTAACTGACTAGCCAGTCGCTGTGTCCTACCTACTGCACAGTGCTCACTTTGATTGCCATATCAATTAACCTTGCTCTGAAAATGTTCTGTAAAGAGTTGACCTTCCTAGAGCCAAGTTGTTGAAGGTAACAGTGGAAGAGGCACAATGTCACATGGTTGAAGACCAAGGGAAGGCTGCCATCCAACACCTGTTTCCTCATAGAGAAAGTGGAAACATGGACACAAGCAATCAATCAAACCACCAGAGGAAGGGACATGAGTTATGTAAAGCTCAATCCTGCTTAAAAAAAAAAATCCCCCAGTATGGTAACATTGGAAGCATGACCTTTGTAAGGTGTTTAGGTCATGAGGGCATAGTCTTTCGGAATGATGTTAGTGGCCTTAGAAAAGCGGCTTCCCTGCTGAGGTTGTAGCTCAGAGATAGGCTGCTTGTTCAGTTGCATGGGACTCTAGGTTCAGTACCCAGTGCCAAAATAAGAAAGGACAAAGAAGAAAGAAAGAAGGGAGAGAGCAAGGGAGGGCGAGAGAAAGAGAGGAAGGAACGAAGGGAGAAGGGAGAGGAGAAGGAAAAAGATGAGGGGGCATACATTGAAAGAGGAGGCAGAGAAGGAGGAAGAGGATGAGGAAGAGGAGGAGGAGGAGGAAGAAGAGGAGGAGGAAGAGGAGGAGGAGGAGGAAGAGGAGGAGGAAGAAGAGGAGGAGGAAGAGGAGGAGGAGGAGGAGGAGGAGGAGGAGGAGGAAGAGGAGAGGAAGTCTCCTTACTTTTCTATCACGGCAAAGAGCCACCTATGGGGGAAGTAGTCCACAGCAGACATCCATTCTGTCACCATGTTAACCTTACACTTCCACAATGGTAAGAGGCAAATTTGTTTTAAACTGCCAGTTCAGGGTGGTTTGTTTTAGCAGTCTGAGCTATCTGAACCCACCACTCTCCTTCTACGGCAAAGTTATGGCGAACAGAGCTGGCTTAACCTATGCAGCTATGAATTCTAGGTCTTACAAATGTTACGCTGATGGCTTCTCAAGGCATCAGGACTTTACTCAAGGAAATCCTAAGAGTCCTCATTGGAGGGGCCCAAGTTTCTATGAGGTAACATGATGCCTGGGGTGCACCTCCACACCATGGTTTTTAAGAATTAAATAAAGTGAGAATTGAGCTCTTCCTAGAAGAATTGGCCACTGGAAAGAGTAAACTGAATAGAGTTGTCACACCACCAACTGCTCTTTCACTTGAGGCCAGGATAAAACAACCAGACTCAAGGCTGCTGGTATACATTCATGCTTTTAACCCAGTACAGAAGAGGTGTGGACTGGATGCTGGTCTGAACAAGGCAGAGCCCCTTTGCCCTCATGTCTCCTCTTTCCGGATTACAATGGTGTTGGGGTTTGGAGAGACATCGATCAGAAACACAGAGAGACAGACAATCAAGAATCAAGGCTAAGGTAAAGCAACGAGAGGGAAGGCACCCTGAATCCTGCTGAGAGTGGTTGGACATCCTGCAGAGATGGGGCAGTCCGTGAGTATGCGTCAATGTCAGCGTTTTTCCAACTGAAAATACAAGTCTTAAACAGAAGCAATTTTCGACCCACGACGTTACTCATTTCATTTTGTACAAAGGTAGAAGCAAAGAGAATTGGGAGCCCATGCTCTTCTGACTAGAAAGTAGTTTTTCCATCTGTTCATGTTGGAATCTGCTTACTATCGTTAGAGTGTGGGGCTTCTAAGATGCTATTAGAAGGCCTGGGTGTGAAACCCAGTAACATATAGTGAGCATGCACAAAGCTTGGATTAAATTCCTACTATCAACAAAAATTTAAGAAGTTACTAGGTCATTAGAAGTGATTAATGCAATACTTTGAGAGCTTGGGGACTGGGCCATTACACCAGAATGTGTTCTTACAAAACGTTTGCTCTCCTCCTGTCCTGCCTCTTTTCAATGGATTCTCTTATCTTCTACTTTTCTCTCAGGTTGTGAACAGCATTAGGTTCTTCAAAACACTAGAAAGATGCCAGAAACATGTTCTTGGATCTCACAGCCTTCCAAACCCTGAGTCAAAATAGACCTTTTTTTTTTTTTCATGACAAATTCCCAAGTCTCAGGTAGCTTGCTATAGCAAGGAAAACCTAACAAAGGCACATCCTAGGAGGGTTGAGAAGTTTTATCAAACTAGAGAGAGGGAGCCATCTAATTAACCAGCACACCTATACTGCAGAACATTTAAGGGAGGCGATGAAGAGGAGGGTGTTACTTGAACAGCTACTCTTATTTAGATAGATTTTAAAAAGCTACATTACAGCATGAAACACTGGAGACTATGTGGGGCAGCTATGAGAAAAACTACTTTGTGAGCTAGGTGTTCAAAACAGCCTTGGAATAAAGAAACTTTTAAAATGAGCAATATATGCCAGTGTGTCCCCATCAGTTACTCCATACACTGGATATGGGATTCTCTTGTAAATCCACTTCAATGTCAAGTCTTGACAAGTGACAGGCACCTATTTAGAGCTTGAATATTTTTTGATGGAAGCCAATGGTACATTAACTTGAATATAGTTTTATTATTTATTTATGAACTGAGAAGCAGGCAAAACATATGCACAAGGTTTTGATTTAGCACAGTTGAGTTAAAATATCAGATTACAGCGGTATTTACATAAAGATACTGTATAGTTCAAGGTAATAACTGTAAGCTGGGGACAATAAGTATCACTACTTTGTCACTTGAGCACTTATGGTTAACGACTCTGAATTGAATATTTTTTTAAACACACACACACACACAGTGACCAAGATGTAATTCCAAATAAGTTAGTCTCCTTGCTATAGGGATTTCACTCCCAAATTCCTTCACTGTGTGCGTGTGCATGTGCCTGTGCATGTGTGTGCATGGAAAAGGGTAAATCATGCATGTGGCACTCACTTGTGTCATGGGAATACCTTAATGCAAAGTCACAGAAAATGGACTACCTCTGAACCCGAACAACTGGTTTGTACCTTTGTGTGCCGGTGTGCTCCAGCAAACTCTTACATCACCATCTGTTTGTGTGCCGTGTGCAAACTCTTACATCACCATCTGTTTGTGTGTCCGTAACCTTAAGGTCTAAGTTTCTATATGGAATTCAGTTAGGTCCTAGGAGCACAACGAGGCTCCCAGTCCTCAGTCTTCACAGACCTTCCAGCAGTTTCAGCATCATGGATGGTGCCCTGTTTCAGCAGCGAGAGAGATGTGTTTTCATGGGAGCTTTATCAGGCATCTTCCCCTTGCCTCCCTCCTTATTTGACCTCTCGTAGATGAGTTACTATCTAGGAGATCCTATCCATTCCCTTCCTGGTGTACCCTCTCTCTTACTGGGGCTGGGAAGAGGAGGAACAGCGATATTTGCTTCTGAGTGGCACCAAAGGCAAGGGAATTATGGGATAAGAAAACAAACGGCCAAAATCAAAGCAGGGCATGACTGCAGGGAGAAGAAAGAACATTTCTGAGTTCTCAGCCTTGACACGTGAAAGGCCCTGAATAATCCAAGCCTACGTAAGACATGGGTGATGTTAAGCCAAAGCAGTAGAACATGGTGATTGGTGATGTTTCAGCCAATGGTGATGCTCCAGCCAATGGTGATGCTCCAGCCAGGATTTCCATGGGACTAAACCTAGAGGTGCAGGTTTCTCGGGTGGAAGGAAGGGTGCACGGGCCCCTCGTGTGGTTCCGGTTTCCATCATAACCAGGACTACACTTGAAGGTGTTCTGGTGTGTTTTCACCAGTTCAAGAGTCTGTCTTCCAAGAGTTCGCTTTTATCAAAATTCCCTCCTTCATCTGTAAGTAAAAAAGAAAACAACTTAAAATGAACACACAGTCTTGGCTTTAGAGGGAGAAACAGAACCTCAGGAAACAGACATTTTAGTTCTCAATCATGGTCAATGCTACCAACAACTATTTTACAAATGTGGACTTGATTTGTTTGGCTTTAAAATTTGCCCTCTCACACTGGGATATGGCTGGCAATTCACAGTTTTTTATCCACGATGTATGTAGCTGAGGATGAACTTGAACTTCTGCTCTTCCTGCCTCCACTTCCCAGCTCCTGGTCACAGACATTCACTACCATGCTTCTTTACATAGTACTAGGGATTGAGCCCCAAGGCCTTGTGCTTGCTGGGCAAACACTCTACCAACTGATCTACATTCTAGCTCCCAACATCCAAATCTCTACGATAAATTAAGTGTGATGTGGCAAGTTTGGCAGAAGTATAAAGAGACTGTCTTGCTCTGATTAACATGCCTCTAGTCTAAGCACCTGACATCATAACCATTCATTTGCATCAAAATGATGTGCCCCGTGATTCCTGATGATATAGCTCCCTCATGGGAAAGATGACATGGGGACACACGAAGACATTCCTTCATCAGGTGATTTCTTCTGGGTAGCCACTGAGACCAAAGGCAAACACACTTGTTAGCTGGATACAAATACAAAAATGTCAGGCCTAGTGCATCTCATAAAGATTTGATAGTAACAAGATCACAGGACCCTAAATATAAAGTACAAGAGATGAAACCTGAGTGGGGTAGAGAACAGTGGCTGACACAGCATACATGCCCTAGATTTTAATTTTCCAATGACTGCCTTCTAGATAAAGCAACGTTCTCTCAGTTACTCACAATATAATTTGAATCCTGACCTACCCCAATTGCTCACATCTTTTGAAAAATAGTAATTAGAAAATGTGCTTCTCTCTAGAGGGAAAGAAAATGTGGGCACACGGATGGAAACACAGACACATACATGCCTAAGGGGTAGAGGTGGGACAGAAAAACATCCCAGTACAAACTCCATTAGAATTTAAGTTTATGATGTAAGGGACATCCATATGAAACCTAGAGATTCTGCAATGAAAATATTAGAGATAATGATTGACATATGATATGGGAACCCACAACTCTGTTCATTTAAGTTAATAAAACATTGCTTCTTTGGTGCATCTCCAGAGACAAGCTACCCAGAACATGCCAACCATTAGAGCCAGTGAGAGGGCACAGCAGGGTAGGGCACCTGCTCTCAAGCCTAACAACCCGACTTCAGTCCCTGGAACCATCATGGTGGAAGGAGAAAACAGACTCAAAAGTTATCCCTGGACAGCCTCACTCCGTGTGGCATGGGTTTATACTGAGGTCTATGAAGTTCCAAAGACCCAGCTGATCCATTGCCAAGATGCCTTGATTGTCTTGGTGCTTCTAAATCACGGGGATAGAACGGCTGTTTGAAGATTACATCCACTCCTGGCTTAGAAGCTGGGCAGAAAGGTGAAAAAAAACCAGGCCTGTAGTCAAAGCTGCCCCTGTCTGTTAGGGGGAACCATATCTACTGCTGTGTGGGAAAGGGGAAAAGGATTGGCAATAAGAACTTTCATTTGGTTTAGTTTTGAATGGTGAGCAATTGGATTTTGATTATTTCATATTTTTGGCTTTGCTGTTTTTAGATATAAAACAATGAAGCCAATTGGAGCTTTTTCAGTTTTAAAAGTCCTATTTGGTGGAGGCAGGGCAATAAGATGTTCAAGGCCAGCCTTTGCTACATAAGGAATTTGAAGCCAGCTTGGAATACATAGGCATTATATTCAAAACAAACAAACAAACAAACATCACTAACAATAGGTTACGGTTCATTCCCCACTCTCATCAAGGTAGTGCTTTAGTATTCTTGGGACTCGTTTTACTGGGAAGTAACTGGCCTTTATTGAATAAACATTTCTGTGGGTTTGGGGAGGGAGAAGTCAGGACACAAAGGTCCTCAGCCCAGAATACAGAGAAGCCACCACACCTGCACCTTTTTGTGATTTTTCCAAGGAAGCCAGAAACAGGGCTGCAGCCTCTGGGAGAGTCAGCAGTTCAAGATCTGGGTTTCGTCTTTCTGGAGAAACAGAAATGAGCTCAGCCTTGATATTCATATAAAGAAAGAAGCATTCACACATTCCTGCCCATTAACATTGTAAACAGATTAGCATTCAAATATTTGTGTCAGCTAAACACTCGTGTACATGAATCTTACTCTGCCATACGAGACTAGAAAAAACTCTGTATACTATGTGGTGGTTTTTAAAAAAAAGTTTATTAAACATTTATATTGCATTTTATTTAGTGCATTCGTGTGTGTGTGTGTGTGACTCTCCTTCCATATGTGGGTCCTATGGATTGAACTTAGCTAGTAAGGTTTGGTGGACGGTGCCTTTGCCTGATGATCAATCTTGCTGGCACCACAGTGACCTTCCACTTGTTTACATCCGAGGATGGATGCTAGGGAGTATGGAGTATGTAGCAAAAGGAAGATGAGTAGGAGGCCACACAGCTTTCTCTCGTCAGGGTTTAGAAGGGGGTGCATTTTCCTTCTCACAGCTTAAAGAAGGTTGTTTTGGCCAAAATATCTTGTTGGAGCCGGATGTCCCTGCTTTCCCCCTCCCAAGTCAATTTGAGATAAACGATTACAATCGTGGTCACATAGGAGGTAATTGGCTATTTGAATGAAGAGACCCTGGCTAAATAGTCAGAGTTATTTCACTTGTATTGAAATACAAATTTTATTACATGTTTACTGGATCACAGGGATATGCTGCTGCAGTCTATTTCATATTTAAGTTGACAGACGACATGGTCCTGATCTAGTACAGGCTGGGAGTTTTAATCGGAAGTAGCAGGAAGAGAAGAAACATATTTTACCCTAAAAAATAAGACCAGTCACACTGCAAACTCAGGAACTGAAACAAAAGCTGAAAGCTTCTGCTATCGGTATGCTAAGCAGTGCTGAATATCTCTCCAAGTAAGTATAGCTTTTATTCTTGGTACTTCTATACAAAATTTTACCACGATTACTTTTTCTTCTTTTTAAACTGCAATAAGTTCATCAAGAAAAAAAAATGTTCCTGAACCTATTTCTTAATTAATTTGTTTTTTTGAGAATTTCATACATGATGAGTACTGTTTGCATAGTTTCCACCCTCTCTCTGTCCCCCAACTCGTCTTATGCATCCTCTGTAATTCATGACCCCCCCACCCCCACCCCTCCGTGTTTCCTACAACTATTTAGGGCTGACGACTTGAGATTGGATAGCTTATCTAGAGTTTGTCCCGGAAGAAAACTGATCCTCCCCTCAGTCATTCATACCTGGCTCAATCACTCCTTCATAGCTTTTAACTTTATTGCGTTTAGTTAAAAACCTTTGGTGGCTGTTTCTAACAATTTAGGAGGAAGATACACTTGAAATGTCTAAGCAATTATTTAGTAGTAATAGTTATTTAGGAAGAGAAAGATCAAGGCTCTTTCCAGAAATACCCGGAGAGGGGGCTTCTCTCTGCCCTGTGTCTGTGCCACAGACCCTGCCAGTTTGGGGACCCGGGCTCACTAGCCGCCAGCTAGGGGACAGAGCAGGTGGAACCCCGCCATAGGCGCAGCACTCGCTCACCTGGAGGCGGCCGGTCTGCAAGCTCCTTCCTAAGGCTCTGGTCGGAGAGGAAGCGGCGGCCCTCTGCGGAGAGAGAGGGCGTGGGTGGGGGTGGGGGGAGACGAGGACTGAGGCAGACAGCTAGACCCCAGGATCAGGGAGACCACGGGTTCCCGCCAGGGATGCGACCTCGATTCGGAGAGCAGCCCCAGTGGGATTCGCGCGTGCCTCTCTCTTTCCTTCCACCCATTCCCTTCCTCTCTCCCTTCCTAACTTCTATTGCCATTCTATGCTCCTCCACCAGGCACCTTATTTGTTCAATCATTAGTTCTCTAAATTCAATCAGCCAGCTTTCCTTCATTCCCTCCCCTTCTCCCTCCTCTCCTTCCTTCTTATCCCCCACTTTTCCCTCCCCGCTTCCTTTCTTCCGCCTTTCTTGAACCCTTCTCCAGCTCTTTCTTCTTCCCTCCCTCCTCCTTTTTCCTTCTTTCCCTGACAGGATCTTAGTTTGACCTGGAGCCCACTATGTAGCCCAAGCTAGCCTTCCTCTCACAGCAGTTCTCCTGCCTCAGCTTTGAGAGTGCCAGGTTACAGTAGTGACCCCGAACACCTCTTTGGTGGAGGGTTTCTGGCCATCAGAGTATCTTTGTCCCACCTGCCCTCTCCTATGGTTTCTGGATTGTCTGAAATCCTAATTATTTACTGGAGCCAGTTGTGACCCTGTCTCCCCAGGCTCTTGGCTCTGTGGCCTTTAGGAGTCCCTGGATGTCTCCCATCACCCTCGGTGAAGAGAATAAGGAGTATGGAACTCACGTGCACCCTTCAGATAGAGCATAGCTTGGGGAGTCCAGTTCCTCTTCTCAGAAAGTCTCTGCAGTGCAGGGAGGAGAGAAGAATAGTTATTACAGAGCAGCGAGTAGAAAAAGAAAAAAAACAGAGGCTGCATAGTCCGAACCCGGGGTTTGTGTTCTCTGCATTACCTGTGGAGCACCGCTGGAGTTTTCCAGCACAGACAGCACCAGGAGAAGGGCCAAGGCTGTCACTGCCAGGATGCTGGGCCCCTACAAGACACATCCAAACACAGCCTCATCAGAGTGTGGCTGCATTTGTTTTTTTGTTTGTTTGTTTTTGTTTGCTTCCTTTTCAGAGAGGACAGTAGGCCCCTTACTTCACTCAGTATATGATCCCACCTTCTAGTTAATCCATAAAGAGTAACTTTAAAAATTAGAAAGATATGATTTTCATAACTTCACCCAAATAAAGAATTGGTGGATAAGTTCTATTCAGCAAAATCAGGTTGCACTATTTAAAGGCACTATTCTTCAAATGTCCAGTCACTACAATGCTCAGTACATATAACCTAGATAGAAAGGTAGACAATTTATAGAACAGCTGGAAAGACATCAGGTGCACACATCTGCTGCTTACCTTCATGTTCCGACCCTGTCCAGAGCCCCACAATCTCTCACCCTACCTTCCAGTCTTCTAAACTTGTTACAACCCCCGGGCTTTAAAAACTCCTAGTGTTGGAGTCTGCACAGGGGAGAGGAGACCACGAGGGTAGCTTGTCAATCTTCAGAACTGAGTGGACCTGATGACTCCTCTGGGGAGGTCTAATTGGCAGAAATAGAACAATGATTGATGAGCGGATATCATTTGTTTGGGAACTGACCACACCAGCCAGGAGACATTCTGACTGTATCAGCGCCGTCACCTTTGTTTTTCCTGTTAGCTGCCCAATGCATTTCACCATTATGAATGAAACAAATGTAACTGTGGGCGGAGATGAATCACCCCTGTGAACACCAAAAGGTTAGGGAGCCTCAGAGGAACTTGACACCAGTCATTCATCTACTCAAGTGTCCATCTAGTCAGTGATTTAACAAATATGTGTTGAATGGCTACCTCCTACCTCTTGGTCTCAAGCTGATCTTTTAGTTAGGGGAGGACTCTCTCTAAGCTACTGGCACCATGCTTAGGTTAGTAAGTAAAGGCAGCCAAGATGACATGACAGGGCAGTGCTGGGTTATTTTAGAGGGAGAGTTGAAAACGAAGATTCCAGGGAATTTGAAATTAGTATACCAGTTACAAGTTACAGACAGGCAGACAGACAAACACCACACACACACACACACACACACACACAGAGCAGAAACAGCAAATAGCTTGGTTTATTTGAAGCAGAGGAAGGCAGTAATACTGTGTGGAGTGGGGGTGGTGGCATCACAAGGAAGGGCACTTGGAACTGGCTAGCACATATTCAAATGTGTGTTGGTGTTGTGTGTGTGCCCATACAAGATGTGAGGTATGTTGCTGTCCGAAGTTAAGAGGCCAGATTGGAGTGGGCTAAATATCAAATAAAATATGAGGAAGTCAAAACAAGCATCGACAGCCGCCGGCTAAAAGTCACGTTTTGAGGCGAGGCAATGATGAATCTGGGTAGTGTGAGCTGTGATTTGTGGAATTACGATGTTATTGGGTAGTGGAGTTTCCTTCTTTTGTGCAGATGACACAGGTTTTCCTACCTTGTAGATTGTTGCACCTCCCAGGCTTCCTTAGCATGTTTTGTGCTTGATGGAGTCTTCAGGTAGAGCCCCTGGTACAGCCTGGCTGAAGACAGATCTAGCTTCTAGAGCAATGCTGGCAATGTTAGTGGTAGGATCAGTGCTGGGTTGTGATGACCTCTCAGTGAGGCTTTTTGATTAGATCAGTTCTATTTGTCATTGTCTGCTGATAACTGCCAGAGGCTAGCCAAGGATCCAGTTCCCTGAGGAAGGCAGCAAAGGGGAGTATGGCGTTGGCAATGGTAACCGGGGCCAAAAGCTGCTTACTTTTGGCAGTTTCACTCTTTAACTCTTTGTTAAACTCTTTGCTGGTGAGATGGCTCAGTGGGTAAGAGCACCCGACTGCTCTTCCAAAGGTCCAGAGTTCAAATCCCAGCAACCACATGGTGGCTCACAACCATCCGTAATGAGATCTGGCGCCCTCTTCTGGAGTGTCTGAGGACAGCTACAGTGTACTTACATATAATAAATAAATAAATCTTTAAAAAAAAAAAAAAGCTTAGTTACTTGCGCTCTTTTCTCTCTGGCTCCAGAGCCCCTTCCCTCACCAGGCAAGATCCATCAACTCTTTGAGAGCCAGAGAGAAAGAAAAGGATGAAAGAAGAAAGTCAGTCATCCCTCCTGCCCTCCGCCCCGCCCCCCCGCCCCCATACATACTCTGGTTGGGCCTGATCAACCCGTTTCAAACATTTCACAAGTGCACATGCCATCTTAGCACTGGGAGCAGATTTTCAAGACAGATAGTAAGTGAGAAATGCTGGGACAAAGCAAGTGGACTGGCCCCCACACATCATAGAGCATTTCTCCTTGCTCTCTGGAGTATATACATATAGACAGACACATCTACATATGTACATTACATATGTACGTATATACATTTGGTGGATGGAGCAGAGGCCCAAAAGCCACACTTTATTTTTTTTCTCTCAGCCTTTTTATACCTCCTCAGACACAAGATCTTCATAAAATTACCTCATAGGTAAAATGTTACACCAAAGGGGAGCTACAGAAGGATGCTGATAGTAAGGTCAAAGCAATGTTTTGTTCTATAAGCTCATTATAAGTTCAAAGCAACAGTTCCACATGGCCTTGCTTTATCATGGTGCACACCAGTGGCTTCATCCTTGGACCTGACCTAGAATGAATGCTTTTCCTTGATCACAAAAATGTACCATGCCCATTTCTCTTCTCAGTGTAATTATTGTGAGCTTTTTGTTCCCCTGGTAAGATCACGCTCAGGGCAACCGGAATCTTCTGCAGCACAAGCTTTATTGCTTACCCCATCAGGAGCCAGTGGAGAAGAGAGCCAGAGAGAGAGCCAGAGAGAGAGAGATGGCGGAGCCCTCTCCCTTTTATGGAGGACTGTCCTCCGCCTCGGACGTGTGGCTCCCTGATTGGCTGCAGCCCATCGGCCAGAGTTGTCGTCACGGGAAAGGCAGAGCACATGGCGTGGAAAGCTACCCCGGCACATGCGCAGCTTGCTTGTTTACTACTTAGAACACGGGTGTCAGTGCTATCAGCGCCATCTTGTAATGGCGAATGTGAGGACGGCTCCTTACATGTAATTGTGAAAGCTCACAGTATTCCTTACCATTTGGCCTTTGTCTACTTCTCTATGAAGAAGGGACACATTGTATTTTATATTCTAAGTTTATTACTTCTTTCTGACAAAACAACTAAAACCATCTCCTTAAATTTTCTTCCTAAAAATATTTGAATCAAATTAGGGATTCAACAAAGTCACTAATTCATCTAAATAGCATTAATTCATGAAAGTGCATTTTTATGTTGCTCTTTAGGCAATTTGCCCAGTAGGGTAGGCTTATGCCCAGGAATCATTAGACTATGTAATAGTAACAGTAACATATCAGCAGTGAGACGCAATCCTGGGATGAAGCCTCTGGGGCCATGTCTCTCCAGAGTTCATCCATTGAGACCATGCAAAACAGCGAAACATCTATAGGAAACTCACTTACTTGCCACAGCCTTTTCTAGATGGCTTTTTTTCCCCAGATAACAATCATTTGTAAGACATATTCCATTGAAGATAATAAAAGCAATTTATAATGGAAAATAAATATAAATAAAAAACTAAAGGAATGGACAGAGAGACGGCTCAGGGGTTAAGAGCACATACTGTTCTCTCAGAAGACCTAGATCCAGTTCCCAGTATCCACACTGGGCAGTGCACAACAAACAGCATCTTGAGTCCCAGGTGACCCAATGCTCTCTTCTGGCTTCCATGGGCACCTGTACAGATGTATTGCATATACAGACATGCAGGCTTACACACATACACAAATAAAAATAAGTACACATCTTTAAAAATTTGTTACAAAGAGAAGACACTGCTACAAGAGAGGCAGGATGTCAGCTGTACTGGTATCCAGGTGCAACAGCTCTGCATATAGGCAGACATTGGATAAAGACCTTATCACCATCCCATATGCACAGAGACACAAAAGAAAAGTTCATGGAGTCTGAATAACAGTATAGTGCACTGTTGTCCTAGTTTGGATTTCAAATGTACCCCAAAGACCCATCAATTGAAAGTTTGCTCCACAGAATGGAATTTAAAGATGGCAGATCCTATTGGGCCCAGAGGTGTGTCTTCAGGTCTTTTACTGGGCACCCTTGAAATGAATAGTGAGAACCCCAACCTCTTCCTCTTTTCATTTTCTTCCCAGCCATGTAGTGAAAAATTCTGTTCTGGTATAACATACTGACATGGGCCTGAAGACTCTGTGTTCATGAGACTATGGAATGGAACCTTCAAAATAGATGGGCCAAAATCAAACCATTTCACTCCATAAGCTGTATCATCTTAGTCATGTGTTACAGTATCAGAGATGACTACCATAAATATGTATCCTGTAGGTTGCAGAAATCTGTTACCCAGCTCTATATGGAAAGTCAGCATGGTTAGACTCTTGTGAGGACCTTTTCTGCTATGTCCTCATATGCTGGGAGAGGAAAACAAATTCCCGTGACACTTTTATAAGGACATTTATCCCACTGATCCCATTTTGTATGTCTGTCTGTTTGTCTGTCTGTATGCATGCATGTATGAATGTATGTATATAGCATGTATGTATACAGTGTATGTATGTATGTATGTATGTATGTATGTATGTATGTATGTATATGTGTGTTTTGCCTGCATGTATGTATGAATTTGGAGGTTGACTTTAAAGAATAAATATTATTTGGCAATTCTTGGAAATGAGATTGAAATTCAAATGCTAGACATTCTGGTTTGATCATTGTGTAAGGATAGGACAATTGAAGTTTGGCTCATTGTGTAAGGATAGGACAATTGAAGTTTGGCTAGGGTCATAGTTACTTTTCTTGCTGTTGGGATGCCCCAAGAAAACAATTAAAAAGAGAAAGTGTTTATTTTGGCTCACAGTTCAAACCTGAAGTACATAATGGTGGGGATGTCAAGGTAGCAGGAGCTGGAAGCAGCTGATTACTCTGTATCCACAGAGCTGGCAGCAGCTGGTTACACTGTATCCACAGAGCTGGCAGCAGCTGGTTACTCTGTATCCACCGAGCTGGCAGCAGCTGGTTGCACTGTATCCACAGGGCTGGCAGCAGCTGGTTACACTGTATCCACAGGGCTGGCAGCAGCTGGTTACACAGAGAAACAGAGAGCAATAAATGCTTCTGCTCAGGTCACTTTCTCCTTTACACATAGTTGAGGATCTGAGCACAAGGAATGGTGCCTCCCACAGGAGATGGGGCTTCCCAACTCAACATAATCAAGATAGTTATCCAGCCTGGCCCCAGTAGATAAATCTACATCACAACTCCTGCATCTATGACCAAGGAACATCTGTGAAGAGGGATAAGAAAGATGGAGAGGGCCAGAATAGCATAAAACTCTGCTGTGAAACAGTCTCTCCGAGTACTGCTGTACATACAAGACTGGAACAATAGCAATGCCCATGGACCTGTTAACATGCAAGGGGAAAATTTACAAGGTCCCACCTATAGACAAAGAACTACAGGTAACCAGTGACTGCTGGGAGAGGTAGTCTTTCCCAGGGATGAACCTCTTCATGGGTTGTCTGAGTGGTCAGCCTGGAAACTGTTTATACAAAACAAGAAAAATAGATTCAGTGAGGCTTACACACACACACACACACACATATGTATATAACAAATATAATAAAAAAGAGAGGCTATCAACTTTGAGAGTTGAAGACTTTGAGGCAGCTTGGAAGGGTTGGAAAGGTTGGAAAGGAAAGGGGTGGGGGAAGTAACACAATTCTATTTCAATTAAAAACACCCCTTAAAAAACAAACAGGAATAACAAAAAAGTAACCTCCCACACAGGTATGCCCAAAGGATCATCTAGATTCATCAAGTTGACAGTTGATTATCCACCACAGCTATTGAATGACAATGGAAAATCATTCATATGACTCATAGGAATTCATATTTAGGGATTTGCAGACTTTTCCTTATAGTGAACCAGCAAAGCAGCCAGAGCTGCTGATGAAATGGCTTGCTCCTACTGTTTTAGGAGACCGATTAAAACCAGGCACATTGGGCTGGGGAGCCGGCTTCATGAGTAGAGCCCTGCTGTGCAAGCCTGAGGGCTGGAGTTTGAGCCCCTCCACATGTATGCTGTGGAAGCTGCTCTCTCTCTCTCTCTCTCTCTCTCTCTCTCTCTCTCTCTCTCTCTCTCTCACACACACACACACACAAATTATTTAAAAAAAACTATAAATTTTTTGGGCAGAGGAACAGGAAAATGAATCACCAAGAGAACCTTTTGGTCTTAAGGAAGAATAAAAATGCCCCGTTAGTTATCTGGTGAATCCATAAGTAGGCGTTTTACGTCAAAACTGCCATTTTCCATTTTCTGGAGCAGATGACTAGAAGGGCTCTGACATGTGATCAATATCTCAGGCTCACCATAGGCAGCATCCAGACACTGCTCTGAAAGGCCTGGCAGAGGGCACCACCTCCAGGAAGCCGCTCCTGTTAAACCACAAGGCATTAGAGACAGCTGCGATTCTGAACTGTGAGAGGGAGCCCAGATGTTTGGTTCAAAATATGATAGGTCAAAGTATTGAATTTTCTTCTGTTGACAGTATGAACAAGCACGTTGTCAATCAAATAGCCTCCTATGCCTTTCTTTAAGGTATGTTCATTAGAGACCATTTTGACATCATCACTAAGATAACTTGGATTTTGAAATTTGGCTCTAGGATGCCCAGGTTTCATTTGATGAATAATCACTTGTCGCTGTTTAAAGTGACACCCCCTCAAGTTGTATATATTTGAACTGCCAACCCAGCCCGTTGGGGTTGCCACAGCTGGGCTTTAGCATTAAAACTCCAGTCACAGGATCACAACAGAAGGCTCAAGGCTCAAGGCTCAAGGCTTTGACTGCTATCATTATACGTAGTTTCACATGCCAGAGATTGAAGCATGCTGATATTTTCAGATATAGTCACTTAGGGAGCAAATTTCCTTTATTACTTTCCCCTTAGGCGAGTTCTTTATAATACCAGCTATAATTACAATATAATTATTGTAATTAGACACATCGCTGAAAGGGACCAGATAAGGCCCTGGCCCCTTTATTTTACAATGGAAAAGAGGGTGACCCAAGAATCAATGATTCACACTGCTGGCTCCTTGCCGAGAGCAGAGGGGCCCCAGTCACATGGGGGTCTCTCTGGAGCTGAGTATCAATAGCCTAAAAGAAATACAGGACCTCAACTTTACAGCATCAGCCTCTCGCTTATATGTCTGGAACATAGGGAGGGGGATTTTTGGTGGGACAAGATGACGTAGGAGGAAGGGAAGGGTGATGGAGGGTATGGAGTGACTGACAGGGCCAATGACATAGCTCGACCTCAGCAAAGGTGGGGCAGAGGCAGAGACAGGGCCAAACAGGTCTTGCCAAGTCACCTTGATATGGAAGTGACATACAGGCTTGGGTTTGTCCTCAAGGCCCAAACCAGGGCCAAAATGGGGCCCAACACACACCATCTTGTAGATGTGAAGAGAGACCTCCATTGATCTAGCATCTGGCTTTCCCAGGGAAGAAAGACTGCCCTTGGTCATTTCTTCTCTCCAGCAACAAGCCACCTATGGAAAGGTAGGGTGTGACATAGACTTCTACCAGGTTCACCTCTTTCACATTGTGGCTGACAGAGACCTCTGTTCCCACAAAACTGACTTCAACACACTAGAGGGTAGAAGAGCTGGGTGACTCCACTTGCATTCCTTCAACGTTTATTTGCAGCTATAAAATGCCAGGGGTGGATATACACCTTACGAGGCAGGAACCTTAATCATTTGCTACCGAATCAGTGTAAAACTAGTATAAAGTTCTGTGGAAAGGACCCAGAAGACCCAGCTGTCTTGGTTCAGCACGTAAGGAGGTATCAGATGTTCTGGTGGCACTGAGCATCACAACTGAGAGCTGTCACAGGAAAGGACTGTAGCCAGCCAGTGGCTTTCACACCCTACTCCAGTGAACATCTGGCCCCTGGAAAAGGTATGGGAGATATGCTAGATCATCAGTCCACTGTCTGTCCATCCATCCATCCACCCATTCATCATTTATCTATCATCTATCACCAATGAATCATTAGTCAAGCTAACATTTCATTTATTAGGTCAAGCTGGCCATGAACTCTTGGCAGTCTTCCTGCTTCAGCCTCCCAAGCGATGAGATACCTAATAGTTCCTACTGACAACTGATTGGAATCAAGTTTTAATACAGGATTCAGTAAACCCAGGTTAGTGGTGCACAGGGCTGTGGCTCATTTATTTATGTGCTTTTAATAGATTTTACAGTGAAAACACCATAGATGACAACTTCTTCCAGGTCACAAGAATTCAAGTATGATAAATTTCATTTTCAAAAACCAAGTATTACAAGTCCTTTGAACTTAGAAATTCATCTCCACTCATTTTAAAATTCACTGCCCATTTTTAAAATTCTGTAATTAATGGCAGCCCTAAAAAGTTCCGACTACCTGTAGTGAAAAAAATCCAGTGAGCTTGTTACACAAGGAGTAATGACAGTTCTGAATCTTGAAGTTTCCATGAAACAAACAGAGACAATTCCCCACAAGAAACACCTTTTTATTAGAGCAAAAAAAAAAAAATCACTTTTTAAAACAATCTTTTTCTTTCTTCTTTTTCTTTTTCTTCCTTCCTTCCTTCCTTCCTTTTCTTGGGGGGGGGGGTGGGACTCCCGAACTAATGCTGACACCTTTTTTGTCCTCCAAAGATAGGGATAACATTGGGATAGGTCAAGGAGACAGTTGTAGACAGGCACAGGGTATTCACTGGACAGTTTGACTGAAACATGGAACACCCTTCAGGAGTGGACAGAACCTTCCAACAGTGACCCAGGTGGACTGCAGCTGAGTGTACACCCCTGCCTCAGCCCTTTGCTGTTCTTGGAGCTCAGCCTCTCTGGTCTTTCAACGTGGACTGAAGAACTGCAACTCTCCAAGAACCCAAGCCTTCCTCACCAGGTTGGATCTCAGGCATCTAGGCTGTTGGACAGAGAAACTCCAGCATTCTTATTTCTTCTCAGCGCAGACAGGAACAGCTAGGCTGCTGCCTTCAAGCTAGTCCCTTTCATAACCTTTGCTCATTCTATGGGGCCTAGAATCTAGAAGACATGAATGTATGACACACAACTGAAAGGAAGTTCAACACTCCTAAAAGCGCGAGTGGAAGAAAATGCAAGGCTCAAAAGGCTCAGATGTCTGGATATTCTTCTATCACCATCTGTTTCAGGGCAACTCAGTACGCTTGCAGGTGTTAGTTAAAAATTCCTTATGGGTAGGGCTTATGAGTTTTCTAATTGCTGCCTGACATTTGGCCATGGGCTTTAAGCACCCAAGTCCGTTGAATAACCAAATGCTTCAATCCGTTCCTGGCTGCCCCAGAACCCACAGGAACCTGTCTGCACCAACATGCCCAGAGGAGTTTGACATTTAAAAAAAACAGCATATGGCTCAAGGCACTGAATAGTCATTATTTATGTGTATGAGTGTTTTGCCTGCATGTGTGTGCACCACATGCATGCTTGGTGCTAGAGGACCCGAGAGGACCCCAGGTCCCCTGGACCTGCAGGCACTGAAGGTCATGAGCCTCAACGTAGTTGTCAGGAACCAAGTCTGGATCCCCCTCAAAATTCTTTTATAAATTTCAACAGCTTCCAAATGTGCTTTTGGGAATAGTTGCTACATGGCCGTATTTAAGCACTTCGGATATAAAAACGGTCAAGGGCATGTGACAGACAAAATTACACAATGCCCACTTTTAAAAATAGGGTATGTTAGGTATGTTATTTTATAGTGTTATTTAAGTTTAAAGACTTCAAAGTAAAGATAAACTTGAGCACCACTGAATAGAAAAGTACCCTTTTATTGAGGTAAGACAGTGTATTTACAATACGCCATTGCTAGAGTACATAGTTTGACCATGAGACTTCTAAAGCAGCTGAACTCCAGAGAATTGTAAGGGAAAAGAAACACTGCAGGTATGTTTCTGTTACAGAAGATACACTTGAACATGACAGAAACACTTAAGGCTAAGTACTGGACCTTGTCCTCCATCTGGGGGGAATAATCAAACTATTTGTTTGTTTTTTGTTAAAGACAGAAGGCTCCTTTTAGAAGGGGGTAGGGTTGAGGGAACTCACAATAGGACTTTTAGAAGTCTGAGGGCTGCTTTGTTTAAAAGCAGAGCCTCGAGGTTCTGCTTGAGAAAAGCTATGAGGGAGGCCAAGCAGTTTAGGCTCACTGCAGACTAGTCTCACCCTAAACTGAAAGCTGCCTCAGCCTTACTAAGTTAGACTATGAGCCTCTCATTCTTCCCAGGTCCAGTGTTTTCTGAAATCAGACTGCTGAAAGGGATGTTTGCTGTAGTGTGAAAACCACTTTGATAGGGTCATGTCTACAAAGGAGTAAAATGGCAGACTCTCATTCTAACAGGAGTGATACCTAGCCACTGTCAATCATATAGGCCAAAGCTGATTATAAATATACAGGGCACCTTACACAGGTCAGTTCTCAAAGCATAGCATTGACACTTCAGGGAAGGTGTGACTTTTTGAGGAACATCAGACACAACGCCAGGTCTTTTATTATCCCATGAGCTATTGAGGTAGGATTCTCCACTTATCGTGTTTTCACAGGTTACACCAGAAAGTCAGATGCAAGTACCAAACACGACAGTCATCCACAAGAACGAGCCATGCCACTACAAACCAGTTCTTCCTTCTGTAGATAGGCAAGGCTGGGGATTCTCCTGGCACTGAGAAATTTAGCTAAAAACAACATTGTAATGTCTTATAGATGTGGCTTGTAAATAAATACAATTTCAATTATGATTTTATGCATTAAAAAACTTTGAGACTGTTAAAAATAAATAGTGCAATCATTAGTGGTAAGATAAGTAGTACTGTGTCTGACGAAGTGCTCCCGTGTCCAACAGGAAAGTATCACTGTCCCTGTGGGCAAACCAGCGACAGATGAGGCGAAGGGCATGTTTCCCCAGCATCTTGTTTATAAGAAGCTAGGCCAATTTAGTTAGAACGAAAAAGCTTTTACGTGTCAACGGGGGCGCCTTCCGTCCTAACTCAGGTGGACAACAGTGAGGGAAGCAGATGCGGTGCATGCTAATTTTTGGATATTGCAATAAGGCTGAAAATAAGAGGAAAAATCAAGATGAAGTAATCAGCCCTCCTCACAGTCACGGAACAAGCCTCTAATGTGTCGCACACCTTCAACGTCACTGTAAGTTATGGAAACAAGGTGGGAAGCAATGGCCAAATTTCATTAAGAACCCAAAGAGAAAAACTACATCATGGCATGGGAGAACTCATATGGTATGGTTTAGGATCCCCAAATGGACTCCAATAGCCTCTGTAGCAGGCTACTCCATGGTCAGAACGCTCTCTGCTCGGCTTCTGCACGGCACAGATTGTATGAACACACCCAGGCCACACTCGAGAGATCTGCACTTCCAGATTGTTGGAGAGTCAAGAAAGAATGAGGTCAGCTGTGACTGAGGACATAACAGCTCAGAATGACCTCTGCGTATTTCAAAAATGACTATCTAGTTCAGATTTTTACCTGGCCCCAAAATATTAAGATTCAAAAGGACCACAAAAGTTTTATTTTATCCATGTTTACAAAAACAAAAACAAAAAAAAAAAGGAGTGATTCACACATGAAACTGGGCTTCCTTGGGTCGATACATGGAGATGACATAATCCAATCCAGGCATCATTATTAGAAACCCAGCATACCTAGATATGTCTGGGCCACCACAATGGACATCATAAAAAAAAAAAAAAAAAAATCAAATGCCTACTGGTGTTCCTGAATCTTCTTAAAAAAAAAAAAAAAGAAAGTAACAGACACCATGGTTCTGCACGAACGGCTGTTTCACATACTGCAGCAAGACGAGGAGACAGCCTTCTCAGGCCACTAAGCATCGACAGGCTTCATCCTCCCCATCTTCCTCATCTTCCGACCTCAGTCTCACAAGCCTGCCGCTGCTTCTGCCACTGCTTCTGCCACAGCTGTTGGGACTTTGGAAGGCGTACATTTTAAACTTCTGTAAGGAACTTTACACCCTAGTTCGTGAAATTTAATTTTGTGCTGAATATTCTTCAAAAGGGCTTTATAAATAATACAGTATTTAAGTTCTTCAGTTCTCTTGTTGTTATACCATATTGTTGCTTTCTCCAACTTTGTCTACGAACTGTAAGGAGAAGAAAAACAGAGTCAGAGGGAACTCAAACACTGTACAGCACTGACTAAACCCTGGTTTAAAACATCCAGTTTTATAACATTTGCAGGAATTCAAGGCATGACTGACAGTCATTAACTGGATGGTGCCCACCACCATCTTCTCAGATGTGTATAAAATTATCTTTTTAAAAGTCGCTTTTGCATGGCATGTTATACACATGAATTTTAGGGTGAAACATGAAAAATGCAACACAATGAGTAAAATAATAAATAAAATGACACCAACACTGTTAGCTCAACAAAAAGAAAAGACTGAAATGCCAGCCACTCATGCAGTAGTGAACCCAATAAGATATTTCCACTGACCATTCCTGTGCATCTCTTCTGGGCCTACGTGGTCTTTGGACAAACAGATTTAACTCAATTAAGTTCAGTAATCAACAACAGCTATTAACTAAAAATATGTTAACTGAGCATTCTGGACATCATGCGGAAGTGGGCAAAACTGAAACACTCAAGTGCTGCCAATGAGTATCTGTAATTTTCAAATAAGAACTTCAACAAACACTCATGTAAATGGCTACTAACTTTGGCCACTCCATCCCCAGTCAGAAAGCCTGTCTTTCTTCAGCATCCAGAGGGGAACGTGTATATGATCAGTGGCAATGCTGCAACATGGAGCACCGTGTGTTCTAGCCAGCAGTGCCTCTGCCCTGACACTTCACACTGCTCCTTAGGCAATGACTGCAATCCCTCCTGTACTGGCTGCCCACTTACACGATCACAACAGAAGTTGTAAGCGAGTGCAACTACGGTCTAAGTAAATTCATTCTCTAAAAGCAGTATCTACATTGAGTCTGCTAATAAGGACAAATGGAGCCTCAGTACGCCCCACCCCAAGCTGACATACCAACCCTTGAAATGATCATAAAGAGGTGACTGTCACAGTGTATGTGGAGTCACTAGAACTTTAAATTCCAGGGGCTAAAAGTAAAGCACCACATCTCTTCTTCACAGGTGACTGCAAATCCCCAGGCCGTGCCAGGAGGCCTCTAAGAGTCTGCGTCGAAGACTGACCTGACGTGGCTCGGGATTGGGCTTACAGGAGTGTTCCTCCTTCTAGAAGTCCTTGTTTCTCTCTGCAATTCCTACACATACTCAATGAGCCTTTCAAAAGCCTTTTGGGCTTTAGCCCAGCTGTTCTACACGAGCGTAGAACTACGAAAGACTCTTTGGCAGGTGACTTCTGACATGGGCTGCTCTGAGCCCAAAGCAGTGTCTCCTCTCAGCTGGACTCCATCTCCAGCACTGTCTCCAGAGTTCACGATCTCATTCGGTTTTCAGATTAAGAAAAACGGCTAAAATGAAATCATCTGGAGTTGCCATGAGATTGACTGGGTCTGACACCAGACACAAGCATGCTTCATTCATTCACTTGGGGGAAATGTCTGGTGTTTTTATCTTGAGTGGCAGGCGTTATACTGGGTCCTGGGGAAGAATAACAGCCATTTACCTCTGCCCCAGACGACTATGGCCACAGGTCTGGAGCTCCCTTCTTGACAATGAAAACAGGTAAATGTTATGATAGAGGTGTGCACAAGGAGGGCAGATAAGTCCTGAGAAGCTCTGAGACCCCACAAGAGATGGCAGCCCCCACGACCAGTTAGCATCAAGCATCCAGAGTAGACTCTGAGTACAGGAAGGATTTTACCTATCAATTCATAAAGGTAGCTTAGCATTATCAATCGGAGTAACATCAAAATAGAAAACGATACTAAAAATGGCATGTTCAAACAAAATGTCAGGTTTCATAGGTCTAAGAATGATTAGTTTCTGGTTGTCATGGTAACCAGGATCCATACTTATGCAATCACATCAATGATTCAAACTCCCAGTGAAAAGGCATCATAATCCATACATCTGGGTGGTTCTTGAAAGCGCTTTGCTAACCAGGTGACTACTTACTGATCTGATTCCAGGTAGATTTAGGAGGGATCCGAGGACAGGCACTCTTCTGATGAAGCCGACGACCACTGGGAAAAAGCCCCTGGGAGGAGGAAGACAAGGTACTTAGAGCTCAGTGCTCTCCACAGGAGGAACCACGAGCCAAGTCACACGAATACTTGAATCACTAGTTCCAAGTGCAGTGAACAACTTGACTGGTGGTAAAAGGGTGCCCAGAATAGAATGGGACCTAGATGTGCCGTGATCAGACCACAGGCTTTCTGTTCTACTGCTGGCAACAGGAGTAGAGGGGAGGGGTAAACCAGAAGAAATGGGCTGTGTAAAACCATGAACACAACAGTGACAGCACACCTACCAGTGGGGAGGCTCACATCGCGTCAGTTTCTGGGATCAATACATGCCCACTCAAGTGACACAGCCTCGAATCAGTTTAACTGTAGATCAGTGAACCCAGGAAAGTTACAGAATTTGAGAATGCTCAAGAAATAAACTGCATCTGGGTCTTAAAATGTAGTTCACAGGGATGAAAGCACCACAGAGAAGAAAAGTCATGGAGCTGAGCCCACAGGAAGTGAGTGATGTAACCCACAGAGGAGCAGCCCTTATGGTTCACTGAGGCGCATGCTCCAGACATGCAGGTTGTCTGGAGCACCAAGTGCAAGTGGATAATTAAAGGTATCTTTAAAAACACAACAGGTGGCGGGCGTCACATGCTGCTGCTTAGGGTTCTATGCATTTGAAGAGCCACAAGGACCCTGACTCTAGATCAAGCCAAGATGCCCTCAGCACACACAAAACCCAACACAAGCACAGGGTTTACCAGCAGCTTCTTCAAACCACGAAGCCAATGTATTAATGCAACTTACGCACAAATGACAGCACCTCATTCTACACCAGCATCAAGAGTCAACTCTGGTCTTTTGACCTTCACTGCCATCTCTGCTGTCTTTATTGTTTTCCCACTTCAAACGGCAAACAGCCGTTCAATCTCCTAACTTTATACTGTGTACCAAATCTGAGCCTTTTAAATGTTTTTTCTATCTCCAATTGTTGTTACCTAAACGCACCCTAATTTTTTCTATTAACGTGTATATGTGAGCATGTGTGAGCAGGTAGCACATACTCTGATGTGTGGAGGTCAGGGAACAGCTTATGGGAACCAGCTCTCTAATTCCACCACGTAGGCCCTGGGGATCCAACTCAGGTCTGTCCTCAGGCTCAGTGGTGAACACATTTAGCCACAGAGTGATCTCACTGAATCCTGATGTGCATGCCAGCCTGGTGAGTATTTGCCCAGAAATGCCTTCCTGGCTTAAGAATCTTTTGTGTCCCTCCCTGCCTCTCTGCTGCAGACACTGCTCTCTGGCACCTCAGAGAAGTCTGCAGCCTCTTCTGGCTTGTGGCCCACACTCCCATGGGGAACTGCTCTCCTTTTTACAGAACAAACAACCGCTTTCACAACTCTGTCTAAGCCCCGTCAGTCAACCAACCTCTCTGTGCTGACTTACAGGAAGAGCTCTGATCTGTTCTTTAAGGCTCAGCTTATCTGAACAATCCTTCTTGTGCTTGGATAAGCTCCTCTCTTACCACGTCCTTAAGAATATTCTGTGTCCTTCTATGGTGACATGACATTATCACTGCACTTCTGAAGGCTTTACAGTTTGTTTTTCATATTAGAAATGGTCGCTCCTTAAGACAGGTCTGGTACTTAACTCACTTTTATGTTTTAGGTGACTGATGAGCATGGTCTGTCATCTCACATGCAGTGTTTTCTGGCTAACTGACGGCATTTCCAGAGTGCTCAGTACCGGATTCCTCACCACGTGCATGCACTGAGCACTCTGCCATCAGGTAGCAGCCACTATGAAGAAACATTACGTAACACAGTGACAGATCCACGTACCTATCCATCCTGTTAAGAATGCCAAATGCTGTACACACCTCACAAATGGCAATAAAATGAATTTTGCAGCACTGAGGATATTTTATAAATACTTTATTATCTCACTCAGGCAGTCATTTACATTTAGGAAACATTTTTTTTTTTTTTAGTTGACTGATCTAAACTTACAATAAAAACTCAATATAAGCAGTGGTCATTCAGGAAAAGAGTCTCCCACACTAGCCCAACTGCCTTGGTTTCTGCAATAGTTCTCTCAGACTCTGGCTCATGAAAGAAAAGAAAGAAAAGAAGGGCCTCACCTGAACAAGAGAAAGAATCCATAAATTTCGAAGATCATGCCTATCAGAGGCCAACCAATGAGGACCACGAACACACCGCCCAGGAAAAACCCAGTGGCCTTCACCTTGTGCCTCTGGAAGAAGAATCTGAACGTTCTCTCGAGACCAATTACAAAAGCCAAGCCAGCCACAAACAGAACCTAGAGGAGAAAGACAACGCAACACAGAGAGGGTTAGACAGCACCCTAGTGAGGAGTTTGCTTGGCCTCTGATGTGACAGATGCCAGAGTCCTCATGAGTCCCTGCTTTCATGCCCAGCAGCAGGAACAGGGACTGGGGTGAGCATGTTGGCAGGCCCGGCTGCCCTCACAGGCCTCATTCTTTGCTTATCTCCACCCCACGAAGGAGGAAGATGTGATAGGATAGAGAGATGCAAGGCCTGGATGGCCAGCCTGCATTAAAGTGTGACGCTCAAATGTACTCCCTGATGCTGCAGTTGTCTCTGTGGAGGTTTCTATGAATGGAATGGAAGATTCGGGGGATGGCCATGCAGACAGCATTAGAGCAGTGTGAAGCTCGGGAGGCAGCCCAGCAGCAGAAGTGATACATGTGTGGGTAAGAGATTGTCCCTGAGTTTGTCTCTCCTTCACTGTGTGTGAAATACTTCCCCCATTAGCTTTCCTCAAGAAAAATTACTCCTTACCAATCAATACACAGCAAGCCCACTAGCTAAGTGTCACATTCTCGCTCAGCAGTGCTGTCCATAGCACTGGCATAGAACATCTACTTTGTTACCCTTTCTCTCTTTAATTAAAATAGGCCACAGACTTCAAAAACACCTAACATCTTGCACGAGTTCTCCACCTTCTCCCAAGGGGGATCGCTTACTTCTGGAGCTCCTGCATGACCTCCAACACAGAGACAGGGCAGTACACAAGCAAGGAAAGAAGGCATGTTGCTTCTAAGGAGGTCAGCTAACACCACAGTACGAGTATGCAAGAAAAAAATGAATTGCTTTATTTACTTACTTACCTGCCTGGGGGCACGTGCATGCAGGCTAGATGCTATCTCAGAGGAGGCGGGGCACGTGCATGCAGGTTAGATGCTATCTTAGAGGAGGCGGGGCACGTGCATGCAGGTTAGATGCTATCTTAGAGGAGGCGGGGGCACGTGCATGCAGGTTAGATGCTATCTTAGAGGAGGCGGAGCACGTGCATGCAGGTCAGACGATATCTCAGAGGAGGCAGGGGCACGTGCATGCAGGTTAGATGCTATCTCAGAGGAGGCGGGGGCACATGCATGCAGGTTAGATGCTATCTCAGAGGAGGCGGGGGCACGTGCATGCAGGTTAGATGCTATCTTAGAGGAGGCGGAGCATGTGCATGCAGGTCAGACGATATCTCAGAGGAGGCGGGGGCACGTGCATGCAGGTTAGATGCTATCTCAGAGGAGGCGGGGGCACATGCATGCAGGTTAGATGCTATCTTAGAGGAGGCGGAGCACGTGCATGCAGGTCAGACGATATCTCAGAGGAGGCAGGGGCACGTGCATGCAGGTTAGACGCTATCTTAGAGGAGGCGGGGCACGTGCATGCAGGTTAGACACTATCTTAGAGCAGGTGGGGGCACGTGCATGCAGGTTAGACATCTCAGAGGAGGCGGGTTTCTTCTTTTATCAAGTAGGTTCCAGGGTTTGGCTGACGGTAAGCCCCTTTACTCACTGAGCCATCATGGCAAAAAGGATGTACCTTTTAAAAGCTTTTAGGTTACACAGTTTAATCATGTGTACAGTCTTAGACATTCTCATTAAAAATATTTTCATAAGTTTACTAAGGCAAAGGACTAGCAAGACATATTTCTTTTACGTTTTGAGACAGCACCGTTTTCTGTAGCCCAGGCTAACTTTAAATTTGTGGTGATTCTATCTCAGTTTTTTATATGTTGAGCAAACAGGCCTAAGCTACCATGCCTGGCTAGGTCAGCTGCCTCAGTCTCCTATTCAGGGGTAGCACTCACTCAATCCATTGTAAGTCCCACCATAACCACTTAGTAGGGTGGTGGCCCTGGTAGGAGCTTTAAGCTTCTCTGCTGGTCACATAAGGCTGAGGGCTTCATTGCTGCTGCCAACAGTAACCCTGACAGTCATTTCCTACGATTAGCAAGTAGATAAAACTGCCTGATGAAAATTTAAAAGACACATATATTCAAAGACTTACATTTCCAATAGCCAGCAGTGCTTTGTCAAAAAAGAGAATCATTCCAAAGAACAGGAAAAACACTCCAAATCCTGTTAAGCCCATGCCAATTTCTGCAACATAAACCACACGGTTAAAGAAGAATCAGGTCCTCAATGTCCTCATAAACCCAGCACAGAATGCCCCAGGTCCCCAGCGCGGCAGGCCAGGCTCCTTCAGCATCAAGGCAGCACCACTAGTTCTACATTACATCCAATGTAAATCAGGAACAGAATCCCCAGTTCTTAGGCAGGAGACAGGAAAAGACATTTTTACCTCAACGCCCCCCCTACCCCCCCACCGCTCTGGCCTTAGACAAACATGCATAGGCTTTAACTGTTTATTGCCTACAAACTTTACACTACCAATGTCATGTTTAAAACTAGAGCCTGAAATCTTAACCTAGCCTCCATTTTTACTTCTTTACCTAGAAACTAACACTTGCCAGCCCACTCTGAGAGACCAAGGGCTGCTGTAGGTACTGAATACCGTGGTGGGCACAGTTTAATGAAGCCTATTCCGCGTAAGAATGCTGCATTGGCCTTGGATTCCCTAGGCCTTCCCTTTTGTACAAGGCAGACATACTCAACGCCAAGTGTGCCGGCCACCTCATGGTCACACTGCTTTAGCTGTTAAAGGATACTTTGCAATTTTTTTTTTCTCTAAAGAATTGTTATTTTCTGACCTGTTATTATTTTCCTGTCAGCTCTAGAGAGCTAAAATCCAGGCCAGTTACAACCCTTGCAACCAAGGGTGGGGGTGGGGCAGCAAAATCAAAGGCTCAGCTGATGAGCCACTACTTTATCACCTTTACCTCTGTGCCTCCAGGGCCTTTGTTTTTTTTTTTTTTTTTTTTTTTTTTTGGTTTTTCGAGACAGGGTTTCTCTGTGTAGCCCTGACCTGGAATTCACTTTGTAGACCAGGCTGGCCTCGAACTCAGAAATCCGCCTGCCTCTGCCTCCCGAGTGCTAGGATTAAAGGCATGCGCCACCATGCCCAACTCTACATTTTTTGATACTACTTTCCATTTTGATTCTAAAATTAGTCTGAAAGAATTTACAAGCCTGTCTACCACCATTCTAATTTAAATGTATTTGAGATGCAAATACCAAAGGAATACTTTCTTGTCTCAGGAAAATTTCCTAAAACAATGATTTAGGTGTCAGACTCTAATTTCCCAGAGAAAAATATAGAGGAAGGAGAAGTGAAACTCTCTTAAGTAAATCCTAACAGCCCAGTCATTTGACTGTGGCTACCGTCTAGTTCACAAATTATCAGAATGACACAGCACCCACGATGTTCCTTCATGAAGACAGACATCGGGCTGGTACTGCGCTTGCTGTGCAAACATGAGGACCTGGATTCAGACCCCCAGCATCTTCATAAAAGGCCAGACTTGCGGGGTCATGCCTCTATTCCCCGGGTTGGTGAGGCAGAGATGGGCATTTTGAAGCTCACTGGCCAGGCAGTTTAGCCACATCAGTGAGCTCCAGGTTCAGTGCAGACCCTGTCCTGTGTGTGTATGTATGTATGAATGTTGGAGAATGAGCAAGACACCCAATGTCAATCTGGCCACAAAGTGCATGTGCGCACGTGCACACACACAAAGTAAAGGCATTCCTCAGGTTTGAAAATAAAGGAAGAAAACAATATGGCAATAGTTCCTATGCATTGAGAACCTGTCAGGAATCAGGCACTATGAAGTACTTCCCAGAGAATATGCACTATACAATCCTCCCAGTAGCACTGGACTGTAGTCAGACTCACATCACTTTGGGGTCAGAGGATAACCTACAGAGAGGAGACTTAAGCTGCTCCAAATCAAAGTTAAGTATCTAGTCTATCTTAACCATTACATACTCATTAAACTCAAGGGTACTGGAATGCACAGAATATAAACGATTTAAATTTAATCTTAGTCTAGAACAACTCAGTGGGTATCACACCTTTAAGAGTTAGCTGATTGGGCTGGAGAGACCACTCAGCGGTTAAGAGCACTGACTGCTCTTCCGAAGGTCCTGAGTTCAAATCCCAACAACCACATGGTGGCTCACTACCATCTGTAATGAGATCTGATGCCCTCTTCTGGGGTGTCTGAAGACAGCTACAGTGTACTTACATATAATAAAAGAGTTAGCTGCAGTGGAAAAGATATCCTATAAGGCTCTTCACAGCTCAGTGCCAACAGTGCCTCACAATTCCTTTAACAAAGTTCTGAGGTACCCAGTAGCAACCAAGGCTCAAGTTTCCAATGAGCAACCCATTCCTGGCTGCTGTATTCAAGCATTAGTGTGGGAATTGGCCACACCACAGGCAGCAGGGAGAGTACAGACCCAGTCTTATCATTCTACAATCCTACTAGAGCCATGATTCACGAAGTACAGGTCAGAAGGGGACAGCTGCCTGTAGACTCTTTTACCACACTGGCACCAGTTCAGTGCTGCCAGGATTCCTCCATGAAATGGGTCAAACCCTTATCACACCCCTTTCTCACCTCCACCTTTTCCATTGTCCCTATCCTTACCCAGCTACAAGTTTTCTGAAATCAAAAGGCCTACATGCTGCAGTGATCTTCCTGCCTGTATCATACTTGGGAAAACATAATCTCTCTTTATTTTTTTCTGCCCATAAAAAAAAAAAAAAAGAAGCTTGATAAAAGCAATCTGAGATATTCGCTAACATAAAGAAAAGACATACTAGAGAAATTTTATAAAGACCAGTTTAGCCCATTGTCAATCACAGCTGGCATTTAGTGATGGGGACACCTTCACAGAGCAAGAGTAGCCCCGCCTTCCTCATCACACCCTTTAGGAAACAGAAGAGTTCAACTATGTAAACAAATACCACAGCGGCATTTTACTTAATGTGACAATCCAGATGTGAGCTGGAAGCTGCCCCCATTTCATCTCCTTGAGTAAGTCTTGGCATTTCTTTAGGCTTTGCTGGTATGGGGGAGGGCATACTACAGAATCTTCAGCACATCATGAACTGGCATCTCTGAGCAGTCGCTCAGAGCCTGATCAACCTCCTCACAACATCTGAAAGCCATGACTCATGCTGGCACCTTTCTGGGCTGCTACTGGTTCAACCTCGAAGTCAACACAGACACAGATATAGCCTGAATTTGACAAGCTCTGGTTCCTTAACCACTGGCTATAACTCACCATCTCACCTCAGAAATCAACAAGTGAACATCACAGAATTTCACCATCCCAAGAAATGTGGTAAAACAAGGGGAGAACAGCTTCTTCTGCCCAGAATTCAATCCCTCGCTGTGTTAGTTTTGTTGGAGAGTGACATTCTCTGCCCTGTGCACAGGGTAATTTATACACCACAGACTTGTACCATCCCAAGACGTGAATGTTGACATCAAGTCTCCTCAGAAGCTAGATAGCTAGCCCTACAGTGACAAGAGCAAAGGCTTGTGAACCAGAACTCCCAGGACCATGGCTGTTTCTGCCTTTGTGTATAACTCAATGTCTTACACGTCCCAATTCATAAATGGTCCATGCCTTCCCACACTCGTGTAAGAATTAAACATGTAAGTAATAAAAGCTGCTCTTCTGGAGGATCCAAGTTGGTTTCTAGCACCCACACCAGGCAGCTAAAAACCGTCTGTAACTATAGCTCCAGGAGGATCCTATGACTCTGGTCCCCACATGCATGTTAAAAAAACACATTTAAACAAGTAATTAAGATCACTCTTATCTATATAACTACATGTTGCAGTAAACTGAAACAGGTTCACAAGACTTAGTGACAGAAGGGAAAAAAGGGACACTTTTATTTCTGACTAGAACCAAATGAGCCTGACTGGACCAAAAGACAACAACCCTGGGCTAGAGAAGGTAGCTGTGCAGTCCACAGTAAGACAGAGGGGACTGCCAGGGTGTGGAGGGACTCATAAAGGATCTGTGACATTCCAGAGTGCCACAACTTGAATCTAAATCTTCAAACTCCACTTTGAATAACTTCAAGGAAGGTTTTTGTTTCACTTCAGTGGGATGTTAGAATCTTGAAAAGCTAAGGTGACTATAGTTTGAAGAAACGAAGTTCATGGTAATGAGCAAAAGTGAGGCAAAAAGAGGTCATACCCATAAAGATATCTTTAAAAAGTAAACAGCTTGGGTAGAATTCGTAAATAAAAAAATAACTAAGATCGATAAGAAAAGATAGAAAAATGGAAGTCACAGAGAAAACGATGGAGACAGGGATAACGCTCTGCTAGTCTGCAGAAACACTTGGCTGCGATGCTCTAATCTCTGGGGCTACCAAAAAAAAAAAAAAAAAAAAAGGCAGGACTTAAGACTGCAAAGCTGATCAGAATGTGAGATAGGCAGAAACAGGATGCTAAAATAGAACACGCCACGAAGTACAGACTACAACACGAATAAAGAAATCCTTTCCCTGTAGAAACAGGCAGAGTCTTTCATGCTTGTAATCTCAGAACTTTAGAGACTGGAGCAGAAGGACTACAAGTGGGAAGGCTAGCACTGACACAATGAGCCTCGTTAGCCTACAGTGTGATCCTGACTCCTAACCCAGAAATCTAAACCATCGAAGTCAATGCTCAGAGCACAAAGTGACTTTTTAACATTAGTAAACTTGGCTGAAACTTAAACGAGCGGAAAACCGAAGTCCTTGCAGGGGAATTTTGGGTAGGTTGGTAACAGTGGCGTCTGATCACCGCTCTCTACGCCCCCAGCCCACCCCAGCCTTGCAGGCGCCTCCGCGCGGGCGGACAGTCCCATTCCCGCCACCCCGGAAACTTGGTCCGACGGCTGTTCCGTGGGACAGAGCGCGGGTGCCACCGGGGCGAAGGTGGCGGCGGCGCCACTTGGGCCGGGGCAGGTCGGCGGTCCTCCCGTCGCGGCTCCCTCCCTCCCGCGGGCCGCCGCCCCACGCGCGCTCGCTCCATTCATTGCGGGGCGGAGCAGAGGCTGAGGCGGGAGCACCGGCCAACGCTGGGGCCCGGCAGCGCTTACTCTGCGTATCCGTGAGGGAGATCATGGTGGCGGCGGCGAGGACCGCGGTGCCTCGGGGCCCACGCTGCGAAGCCTGGTCCGGAGAAGAGCCTCGGCGACGCCGCCCGGGCCCGAGCCGCCACGTCTTCCGGAAACACGCAGCCGCCGCCGCCGGGCCGCAAGGCCGCGCTCCATTGGCTGCGGCGAGACCAATAGCACGCGCTCTTGTTCGGATGTGCGCCCGGACGCCACACCACGCAGCCAATCAGAGAAGGCAATGGCTTGTGATTGGTGGAGGGGGCTGATCCGGAAGGGTGGGCGCTGCAAGCCGGGCGGCGGGAAGGTTTTTACGCGCGGAGCGGCTGACAGGTTCGTGGAGGTGCCGGTTCCGGCGCGTGGGGCCGCGGCTGTCTGCCGGGCGGATAGGAGCCGGGCGTCGTCTCTGCCGTCGCTTTCAGGAGCCCTGGTCGCCGCAGCTTGCGCTTCTGCCTCGTCTTGTGGTGCCGGCGGGGTGGAGGGATGCGCTCAGGGTTAGCGTGCGTTTTCCTTCCGCACTGATGACAGTGGACCTGGTTCACGGTTTTTGACCTCTTTGTAACTTAGTTCTTGGAATGTATTTCGTGCTGCGCTATGTTTTGCTGTGAAGTTGCCTAATTTAGGCAAGGGGTAGGTTATTGGCAGCAAAGTCCAAAAAAATATATATATTTGAAGTAGTGGAAGGAAATGAACTTAGACCGAATCTCTCCTAAGGGAAGAGAAAGCGCCTCTATTTAGGTTCCGGAAAAGGCATTCCCCGCCCCCCCCCCCCCCCCCCCAGGCTGTTTACAAAAGTGAAGAGATTCAGGCTCTGCCATGATAGAGGATCTTAAAGTCCATGGGCAGAATAGTATCAGTCTAGGAAGTGATAAGGAGATGCTCTCATACCTGAGGAAGGAGGAGTCTTGACTTAAACCCATCCTTAAATGTCCGTTAGTTTTGTCCTTACTCTTTAATCAGGGCTTATCTGTCTTAACAGCCTTGTACAGGAAGGGTACAAATTCGATAAAGGAAACAGTTCAAGTGAGAATAGACGGGTGCAGAATCTGTTTTTGGAGAACACTCTTAGATTTAGCAAATATAAAATTAAGCAATATATAACACGCTTTCAAACGTTTGTTTTTGTTTTTATGTAATGGTGACAGATTGTCATTGATGGAGCAAAAAAGTTGTTCACAACAGTTCATGAACACAATGAGGTCCTTGGCTCCTAACATAGAAAACTAAAACACCACCCCTAATAAAAGCCGGTGTTCTAACTGAGCACGAAATGACTTTGAAATTAGCAAACTATTGAAACTTAAATAGGCAGAAAACCTACGTTCTTCCAAGGGAATTTTGGGCAGGTTACACGCCTACCCAAATAATTACTAAAAATACAAAATTAAGCAAAACATAACATGTTTTCTAATTTTGTTTTTATGTAATGGTAACAGATTGTCATTGAGCAAAATAATTGTTCATAACAGTTTGGGGAATTAAATGTTCAGGCCTAAGTTTTAATCTTTAAATTTTAATATAAGTCATGTTTTCTTCCACTTTTAACTGTCCCAAATTCTTTTAAGCCAAGAGAGTACTAGTGTGTACCTCACCCCCCTCTGCAAGTGAGCAAATTTTATAGAGAAATGGAGTAAGCTCCCTGAAGAAGAGAGGAGGCTCTGGAAATTATCTACTTAGAATATTAATTTCTTTTAAGGAGGAATTTAACTGTAACTCTCTAAAGCAACTGTGCAGTATACTGCCAAGTAGTTTATTTGTTTATCCATTCATTTATTTACTTTTAAAAAAATCTATCCTCCTTATTTGTAAGGTGAGTCCTGCCAGGCATGGCTGTGCATGCCTTTAGTTTCAGTACCTGGGAGGCAGTCACCCCAGTTTTTAAGTCAGAGAGAAAGCCATAGAGGAACAGTGTGCCATGTTGCTAAGGTACACATGGGCCTAGTGGGAGAATTATTTGGTGAGTGTTGTTGACATTCTATTTGGCACCAACATCTATAAGATTTTTTTAAAAACTATATTGCTTTGTAACTTTTTTGTATGTAATAGTGACAGATTGTCATTGACTGAGCATTATTGATAGTACTGGTTTTTGTTTAGTTTTTGTTTTGTGGTGCTAGAGATTAAACTCATGACCCTGTATAGCTGAACATGCTAAAGCCAAAAGGCAAAGCATGCAGAGCTAAGACTTACGAGAGTGGAGAAAGGTAGCCGGGCGTGGTGGCGCACGCCTTTAATCCCAGCACTCGGGGGCTATACAGAGAAACCCTGTCTCGAAAAACAAAACAAAAAACAAAACAAAACAAACAACAACAACAAAAATACCCAAAAACCCAAAAACAAAGAGAGTGGAGAAAGGTGTGTTGCCATCAGGAGGCAAGGAGAATGGAATCGTTTTGAAAACGATGCCCTCCAGGAACAAAGGAAGACAGAGGAATGGTTAGGATAACTTCATAGTCATACGGGGCAGGAACACTGGGAAGGTTCCACTTCTCCGCACACTCAGTTGGCACCGTAACGGTTTTAGCTGATAGTAGTGGAGACTTGGGAAGTGTGTTGCACAGGCCTCTGCCCTGAAGATGCCTGCTTCACCTGGTCACTAATGCCTGTGCATGCTAGCAGGACCTCTGCCAACCTCCACAGTGTTGCTGGTAGACATGTTACCATGTTTGTTCTTTCACTTTAGAAGGACCTTTGGATCTCCGGTTCAGTTTTAGAATGGCATCCGTCTCAGGTCAGTGGATGCAATTATTCCTTGCATGTTACTTTTTTTTTTTTTCTACTTTGTTTTGTTTTGTTTTTTTGATTAAAAAAGTTGGAAAAAAATCTTGATTCTAGAAATGATTTTTTTTTTAAATCTACTTTATTAATATGCACAACAGACTTTCCCTTGTGAGTACTAGTAAACAGGTCACGGATGATCAGAGCGTCTGCACGGTGTGACTGTCATTGCTGTCCATCTCCAGATGGATGCTGGTCCGTAAAACTCTTCGTACTCTCTTCCTCTTTCTGAACTTGACCTGTTATACTAACCTCATATGGCACAATATCAAAGTATAAAGTATTTTCTCCTTTAATGCCAATGATGTTCTATTGTATGTAATGTGCTGTGCTATGTTTTGTTTGTCTATCTGTTGTTGAGTAGTTGATGTTTTATTGTTCTTTTTAACTAAATTTGACAAATTTGGTTTAGTAGTGCTTTCGTGCGGGGGGTATGTGTGTACGTGTGTGTATGGGTGTATGTGTGCCTGGTTCTAGGGTAAATTCAGATCTCTTTCCACCATGAATTCTAGGGTTACAACAGCAAACATTACCACTCACTCGCCATCTCCCTAGTTCTTTTGAGCGTATACCTAGAATGGGACCTACTGATGAAATGGTGATCTTACGTTTAAGGTTTTGAGGAGCTGGTGCTGTTTTGCACAGTGGCTGCATTATTTACCGTCCCATCAGCAGCGCATGAGGGCTCTGAGAATGTTTTTGACTGATGTCTAGAAGACTGAGAACATACAAGGAAGAACTTATGAATCACCAACAACCCCACTGCTCCAGTTAATATGAACACTAATTAGCACCAGCTTTCTCGGTTTTCAACCAGAGTTTTAATGATTTGTACAGTTTTGGAATGTGATTTGAAAAAACAAGAATAGACTTCAGATGTGGTACTAAAATTTTTATGATTTAATAGGTTTTATTTCTTCCATTAATTTATGTATTTTTACATCCTTGTCCCCCTCTCCCTCTTTCTCGCCTCATACAATGCCTGAAGTGTGTGACATTGTTTTAAACTGACCTTACTTATTTAAACTTTTGGTCCCCTCCACCCCCAACCTCTGATAACATTAAAGGATCTAAATCTTTATGTGGCTCTCTGAGTAGTGCCTTAAGTTCACAGAAGCAGTGACTCTGACGCTGGCCTTCCTCAGGTCAGTTCTCAGTGTGCTGGTGTCTTCCCTTCCATTGCAGGTTTTATGTGTTCAGACTATGCAGTAATATGAGATCTTGTTCTTGGTTTGATTGACGGGTGACTGGCAAGGACAGGGAACTTTTAAACTAGGATGGTGCTCCAATCTTTTCTGGAGTGTGATGGTTATGGCCTGCTGCATGCTACCCTACCAGTTAGCAAACAAGATGGAGTTCTTTTTAGAAAAACACTCTGCTCACCACCACCCACCACACAAACAGGCACACAGTGTCACAGTTTGCCTAATGCCAGTGTGGATAGATGACCTAAGTTTTTGGTTTTGTCTGTTCTCACATCCTACGGGTTGGTAGTCAGTAATACTAATTTGTCTAGATCCTTACACAAGTAGTCATTACTTCTCCATCAAGATGAGACTAACAGGTGCTGCAGAACGGAGGTACAGTGTGGGCATGCTTGGATTCCACATCTTAGTGTACCTACCCTGACTTAAGCTCTCCCAATGGGCTATGATTTAAAGCTAATCAAATAATGGAGTGGGTCCATTTTAAGAAGTTAGTCTATTTTGTCTACTGTTCTGCCTGTTTGTTGATATATACTTGAAGCACCCTCTGAAATTGCCTTTGGTTTGTTGCTTTGTATTTGATAGGAGGAGACTGTTTGTTAATGTCAGCTTGGGACATTGTTAGAATATCTAGACATGAACCACAAATTTAGGAACACAGGTGTGTGGCCTAGGCTCCTCAACATGCTCTTGAGATAGAGTAGCAGCAGTGTGCCCCATGCTCTCGGTCATGGCATCCTTTGTGGGTTGCTGAAGTCATTCACTGAGTGTTGACTCTCACTGCTTGTGACCTGTATCGTAGAGGCTAGCTTTAGAAATAGCATCATTTTGAGTAATGTCTCAGCATCCAGATTTTTGAACATCCTTGCTCATCGGGACTTTGTGTAGGGGTCTCCAGTGCTGACTTTGTTGCATAGGTTGACACTAACACCTGGATCAGGCAGAATTTGATCAGAAGAGCAGAAGTGCCAAGACTGTTGAAAAGATGTACTGCAGCGATTAACCCTTACTTGACCATGGGAGGTAGTTAAGCCCTCCTTCTATGTTGTCTGTGTGTATGGTATTAGGTCAGAGGTGGCTGAAAGGCATGCAGGGTGAGAAGAGATCTAGAACCTTGAGAGCAAAGGCAAAATACTCCCCGTGAGGACGGACGGCAAGTTCTTATCCCATGGTCCACTTCTCAGCTCTCACGCAGTTCGGAAGGAGGAGGACACTCACAGAGTTGCTGTTCTTGCACACATCCTGGCTCTAGGCTCAGAGAACTGAAGGAGAACAGGCTCTGGAGGCCCTGCTGCTCTCCTGAGGTTACCTCACAGCAGTTCATGTCAGGAAGGCTATTAGCCCTGATTTGACACTGATGTAGATGTGTAGATGCAGAAAGCTAGGTGTCTGTTTCAGCTCTAAGGTCTAGTTCTCTGGCACTGGTTAGAGAAGGGGATGCTATAGTTCCAGCCTGGCTAAGGCAGCACAGCACAGATCCCACCCTTGGCCTCTGACTTACTTAACGTACAAATGAGGGCAGTGGTGCAGTCATGCTTCTGCCATGGCATGCTCCCTTGTCCAGCCTCCCAGAGAGATCACAGATTGCCTTTATCCATCTCAGTCACAGCTTGACGGAGGACTAGTGTTTTTATGTTAGGTGTTTGGGAAATAGGAGCGGAACTAAGAAACTAAAATCAGAAAGCATTAAGCACGGCCAATAGGCAAAGCACAAAGAGAAGGAGAAAGACATGGTGTGCAGGTCTTATTTCTGGTGGTCAGCGGTCAGAGTTGGTGTTCAGAGCTGCCTTCTCCAGCTCTCCATGTGGGCTGTTTCTGGTTTGTTTCTATGTGAAGACTTCCCTTATTGGTATGCTTTTTAGAGTTACCATTGTTACTTTGTAATAGCTTAATCATAGAACTATATATATGGGGATGGTGGGGGGGGGTGCCCCATGAACCCCTGTTCCAGACACAGCCCTTATCTCTATGGTGTGGTAGCAACCCACCTCCTCCTTAGTCATGGTCACTTTCCCTGCCAGCTCAGCTGCCTCTTGCCTGTTGATTTCCTAGTGCCCAAGTGCAGGCCACTGGCTTCCAGTTTTGAGCCACTGTTCTTTTCCTTGGTAGAAGCATCTTCTCCTTGAGGCCTAGATCCCCAGAGAGACCAGCAGCCTCTCAAGGGTGAGCGGCTGTTCAACCAGCAGCTCTTTCCAAGTCAGAGTAGGAGGAGCAGCTACAGGAGAGGCATCAGAACTCACTGAGGTGTGTGTGTGTGACTGACTGGGCCCAGCTGGCACTATAACTGATCTTTTGAAGTGGCTTTGGTTATTCTCTCAGGGTAGCCACTTGTAAACATTGGGGGCATGATTTGATCACTGATTTCCCTAGCATTTCATGGGCTGTACTTTGAAGCAGTTTGTGTAAACTATGGATATGGTCCAGGAGGCATGTTGTAAATGGAAGTATAGTAGGTTTCACGGAAGCATGTCGGGGAAGGTGAGCCCATGCACAGCATGTCTAACTGAGTGAGGTACTTGCATCACAGAAGGTCCCAGTGTCTTGTCAACTTGCTGCCAGTCATTTGGTCTTCCTCTTAAGAATGATGCCACAGAGGAGGCTCAGTGAGAATGTGCTGTAAGCTGTCTGTAAACTGGGCGCTGACCAGATTAGTCTGAGCGGGTGGACGTTGGTGCTGGAAGAGGGGCAGCTTGTTCTTGCTGTTGTACAAGAACAGGCTTGGCTGATATCCGGATGGTTTTGTCCGTTTGATGAATTAGCATCTTTTTAATTATTACTAGTGGGCCTTCACAGAGGACACAAGTGACTACACAGTTATGCCCGTGTGGATTTCCTACACAGTGCTCCCCAGACCCTGTGTGTGTTTCTTCCTCAGTCTAATAAGAACCCAGGTGTAAGGAACTCCCTGAGAGGTCATAGGGTCCTGAGGATGATGAGGGGCAAGATAGGCTTATACCCCTTGTTCTTGCCTTCATTTATCACTTGCTTGAACTCGCTTTTTCATAAGCCGCCTCCACTGTGGTCCTGGCAGTGTGCTTTATGAATTGATGTGCTAATGGTAGGAAGCGCAGAAAACACAGTAGCTTACTTCCTTGGGAGACTTGGGGCTAGCCACAGATGATTTCAGAAGGAACGTAATAAGCATCTCTAGAAGATGTGGGCAGCTAGGTGTGATGGCACACGTCGTAATCTCAGTGTCAGAGAAGCTGAGGGAGGAGGAGTATAGGTTCAAGGCCAGCCTGGGTCTGTCAGTGAGGCTCTTTCTCAGAATACAGAGAGGGCTGGGTCTGTAGGTTAGGGGTGGATTGTGTGTGTGGTCTCCCTGAGGTCCTAGGTGCAGCACTGCGTAGATAAAATAACAACAATAGTAAGATCTTATTGTGAGAGTTAGGTAGGTAGTGGTGCCTGGTTGGCTGTGACAATAGTGAGGAAGGGAGATGGGTACGGAGCACGGGAAGGTAAGGATGTGCTCAGGCCTACATGGGTGGGCTGCACCCTGTAGGATAAGCTAGAACTCAGGAGGAGTCATCTGATGCTCACTGGGACTTGCATCACTGTGCTGTCATGTCAGGGGATGCTGTGTCCTATTGAAGAGCCAAGACCTCAGTCACATAGATTTGCAAATGAACCTACCCCAGATTTCCAGGAACAGAGAAGTTGCAGCAGGTACTGCAGGAGCTGGCTTCCCCACCATGGGAACAAGGGGCACCAGCAGGTCCCTGACATGAGGGAGATGCAGGAGTACCTGACCCCATGCCTGACATCCCAGGGAGAACCTGGTGGCTGCCTCATTTCTTCCCTTCCGATCATAACCACAAGATTTGATCCAAGGAAGAGGCATTCCAGTACACTAATTACTAAAGCACACGTGATGCCCTTAGCTTTCAAATTTCTCTCACTTGCCTTGATCTGAGCCTCACTGTGATTTGATACTTGAATCAGTACTTGAATAGTACTTGATCCTGAGACTTTGTAAGTTCGTAGCCACGGTGTTGCAGAGCAGGTTACCACAGCACCGTTTGTCACGCCACACATTTCATCAGCTTGCTTGGGATGACTGGAAGCTGTTGTCATGCACGGCATCAGTCCAAACACGGAGGTGTCTGTGCGGTTCAGGTGCCAGGTGGCTCGCTCGCAGAGACTTAGGAGACTGTTAGGCCAGTTTTGTGTGACATGATGAGAACGGCAACTGTCATTTACTACACGTTTAGCTTCTGACCAGTGCCCATCAGGGACTCCCTACGTGTTGAATGAATCACTGAACTTTCCCAACATTACTTTGGTCTTATTAAGAGCATATTATGGACACTTGGTAGAAGGGGACAGTGAAGTTCACTGATGCTCTGCTGAGATCATTTAGCTGGGAAGGGAACCAGTCCCAGGTTCTGACTCTAGAACATGCTCTTAGCCCTCTGCTCTCCTACTTTTAGGCTTGTAATGTAGACGGAGGACTTTCCAGAACCCAATCGGGAACCTCACAGTGTTTGTTCTCTCTCCTCTCCCAGCTTTGACAGAGGAACTGGAATCCGTAGCCAGTGAGCTTCATGCCATTGACATCCAGATTCAGGAACTCACAGAGAGGCGGCAAGAGCTCCTTCAGAGAAAGTCAGTCCTGACAGAGAAAATCAAACAGTGCTTGGAGGACTCTGGGGCTGAGGCGAGCAGCGACTCGGACACATCACCAGCTGCATGGAATAAAGAAGGTTTGCCACTCTCCTGCCTTCCCACTGTCGTAATCAAGAATGAAATCACCCTGTGGATCAGTGTGTACGGGGAGATAAAGCTAGCATGGGGAACTTGCAGGCAGATATTCTTTATTCATGTGCTATAATATTTTACATGTGAACTTGAAACTTGGGTTTTGTTTTCTGTGTGTATGGTCTTAGTAGCAAACATCAGTGTCAAAAAAAAAAAAAAAAAGAAAGAAAAGAAAGAAATTAAAGTATATCAGTTAAAATTTTAAGCATTAACTAAAACAAAAAGTTAGCTAAACTCTCCAAACAGACCCTGCCCCTTGGGCTTTTTCTTTGTTTGTTTTTGGTTTTGTTTTGTTCTTTCTGAGACTCAATCTTTAACCCTGGCTGTTCTGAAACTAATGTAGACCAGTTTGGCCTCCAACTCACAGATCCGACTGCCTCCTGAATGCCTGGATTAAATGCATGTGCCGCCACACTCAACCCAGAACAAACCATACTTAATTTAAAGTCTTGAATGAAGGGCTAGAGAGATGACTCAGCAATCAGAACACTGATTGCTGATTGCTGGATTTGGTTCCTAGTGCTTACAGCTAGACGGACTCTAGTTCTAGGGTCTATAACACCTTGTTCTATTTAGTCTCTGAAGCATCAAGCACTCCCATGGAACACAGACATAAATGTGTGCAAACGCCCATACATACATACAAACAATTAAAAACTGTTGTACAAAACATATTTACTATTACATTTAATGAAATATTTTAGGAAATTCTAATTTTGTCTATGTGTGGAGATTATTCTCAGGCCTGGTCTCTAAATGCAAAACACTTCGGCCCGAGTCCAGCGTGTAATTAAGTTCATTTATGCTGGGTGCTTTAACTCATCTCATTCATGCTGGGTGCTTTAGCTCTGTGAACTCCTTAGTCACCCCTGACTGTCCTTCCCATGCCTGGCTGAGCACCCCCCTCCTACTTTTCAGTTACTGGCACGTGTTTCCAATAGGTTCTGGTATAATAACCATAAAACAGTCACTATGCTTTGTCTTGAGTACTTAGTTACACAAATTACAAAATTACTATGTTTTAATGGTTCATGAATATTCAAAGTTTTATGCACTTTTGTGATTTGTATATATTCTGGTAGCTTTATGTGGAAAAATATCACCATTCACATCCCATTTATAGTCTTTATCCTTTTAATTTTTCTCTTTCTAGATTTTCCATGGTTCGGAAAGGTAAAAGATGTGCTGCAAAATGTTTTTAAACTGCAAAAGTTCAGACCTCTGCAGCTGGAAACCATCAATGTCACCATGGCTAGAAAGGATATCTTTCTTGTCATGCCCACAGGAGGAGGGAAGAGCTTATGCTACCAGCTGCCTGCGCTGTGCTCAGACGGTATGTACAGGAAGAAGTGGCTGATATGACTCGAACCCATGCCTCACCAGACTGTTTTTGTCTACTACCCTGGCTACACGGGAGAAAGAGCTTATGTGAGGACAGAGAGAAATGGTGAAGTCTGGGTTGGGCATAGAGAGTTCACAGTGCTTACAGGCATTCAGGTAGGCTTCAGTGGGAGAGGGCATGGGGTGACATAGCTCTGGGCCAGGTGAGATAGCCTGCGCTGCACAAATGCCTCTGAACCCACCAGAGTGAACTGTGTCCTCCCAAGTGGCATGGGGGAGAGGAGGGCTCTGAATGACACCTGAAGCAAGAGAAGGAGGAATATGCTGGAAGCTGAGGCTACACGAGCACAGGGGGATAATGTGTGTTATGGAGAGTGTGCTGTGGGTAGCCCAGGGATAGGACAGGTGGGAGGGGCCTTAACCTCTGACAGCTGCTGGCAGAACGTCACATAAAACCAGGACCTGAAAGTTAGGTTAGAGGCTGGGAATAGTCTTTGCCCTTGGCTCTGAATTTAGGTAGATCTGGCATGGCTGGCACCCAGAAAGAAAACGTCTTAGTGAGTGACTGGGAGCCGAGCTTCTGAGGGTGGGGTACTGTGGGAAAGAATGGCTACGAGGGGAGGGAGCAGTGCTAGTCTGTCTGACGCGCTCTAACACCCTGTCTTAGGCTGGACGGTTGATAGGTAACTGAAGTTTATCGCTCACAGTTCTGCAGCAGATTTGATGTCTAGAATGGACCTCAGATGTGGCCTCAGATGTGGCTCTTTCTTGCTGAATCCCAACATCACAGGGCCAGTCTCTTGATCTTTGTTTACTGGGACACTGATCCGAGGCCTCACCCTTCTTGACTCTCCTCCCCAAGGGTTGTGCTCTTCACACCTTCCCAGTGTGCATTGGGTTCCAACAAGGATTCAGACCACTGCAGGCATCTTGATTTCTGACAGATGGGGTCATGACTGTGTTGAAGTGTATTGAGTGCCTGTTCCAATGAGGAAGAAGGTGAAAGTGTGGGAAAGAGAGTAACAGACAGGGCAAGAGTCCTGTGTGGGTCAGTATATTTAAATCCGACTCTCCTCTGCCAGGTGACTGTAAGGAACACAGAGTAGAAATGTGACTATGTCATTTCAGCAGCACACAGCAGCTCGCACATGAAGAGTCCCTTCCTTCACTGCACTGCCCACTGGTTTGCCCTCAGGCTGCCTATCTGATGTGAAAAGTGAAGGCTGCATGTGCCTGCCGCCCTGAGCAGCACAGGCTATGTTCTTTTGGACAGCTTTGAATAATTTTTCCCTGATACAGCAGTGTAGTACTAGGCCTGGTGTGTATTATTCCACTGAGATTTTCCATACTTGTTGTTAAAGAGGGTAACAAATTAAAAGTAGTAAAATGTATTTCTGTAGGATTGAAGAAAGGTAGACATTTATGTTTTCTTTTAAAAAGTACTTATGATTTGAGTTTTTGCGTGTGTGAGTGTGCGTCTGTGTCCACATTCCTGAGCTCAGAAGAGGCACCGGATCTCCTGACACCAGAGTTACGAAGGCTGTGAAGCACCATGCGCTGAGAACTGAATCCCGGCACTGTGTGAGGCTCAGCTCTTAACTGCCAAGCCATCTCCAGCACAGTGACTCGTCTATGCTTTATTTACTTGCCTTACATTCATCTTATTTGCTCATTTATTCTGCCCATCTCTCTTATTTCTTGAACTGATAAATCTGAATTGGCAACTACAGGGCCTGCTGGGTGCAGAAAGTGGCTACTGGAGTGCACTGTGGTGGGAGTGGAGAGGTGAAAGTAGGTCTTGCTTTGTTTTTCTCTTTTAGGTTTTACACTTGTGATTTGCCCACTCATCTCTCTTATGGAAGATCAGCTGATGGTTTTAAAACAGTTGGGAATTTCAGCTACTATGTTGAATGCTTCTACCTCTAAGGTATGGGAGTGTGGTTTCGGTTTTCAGATGTAAAGTCTTAACTGATGCGGGAGTCTCATTGGCATCTGAGTTGCCTGTAAGGTATAAACCCTAAATACTATGTCAGGAGCCACAGGCTTCTGCTCACAGCCTAGTATTGGACAATGTCTATTTTTGTATACCCCATGCCTGTTTTTACTTATAAAGATAAAAAAAAAACCCCACAAACTATGAAAAGCTAGTATTGTATTGCACATGAAGTCATAGACTTTGGGTTCCGTGTCCATAGTAAACTTGTTGGATCAGCAAGCTTATTCTCTTAGGTATTGCTTCGGCCCTACAGCAACTCAGCCTAGTGCTCGTGGAGACAGCATTCCACATGACAGCCTTTCTCCTGTCTAGCACTTCAGAGGAAGCATTTGCTAACATGGTTTGTTATGTAGTGTAAATGCAAGGAGGCCCTGGGAGATGGTTCGGTGGGTACACAGTGGGCACTCTGCTTGCAGCACGAGGGCAGCCTGAGTTTGATTAGTGGCATGAAGCTCCCTGGAGCTCGCCGACCAGCTAGCCTGGTTTAATTGATGAGTGTCTCAGCAAGACTGTGTCTTGAAAAGATAAGCTGGGGCATATAAAGGAGGAAGGTTCCCTCTGACCTCTGATGCTGACTCCATGTGACACGCACACACGTACATATATATACACCACCTTTCATTGTGCAGTCTATTTTAATACAGAGGATGAGTTACAAAGAGCACATATGTGTGTGGGGATGGACTGTCTTACCTTATCTGTAGGACAGACCACTTCCAGGCTGTTCCTTGTAAATTCTGTTAAGGAATTCTTTAAAAATAGACAAATGGTTGCTATTCTCCATCTATACCCTTAGCCTCATGATTTATTCATACAAACAAATGCCAGGTCTCATGTTTTAACTGTAGATTTTTTTAGTGTATAATAACTCTTACAGATGTTTTGTCTTGTTATACTTATTTGTGTGTCAGTGGAGTAGGGCGTGAACTCACCACACTGCATGCACAGGTGGAGGTCTGAGGAGTAGGGCGTGAACTCACCACACTGCATGCACAGTGGAGGTTGGGGGAGTAGGGCGTGAACTCACCACACTGCATGCACAGGTGGAGGTCGGAGGAGTAGGGCGTGAACTCACCACACTGCATGCACAGGTGGAGGTTGGGGGAGTAGGGCGTGAACTCGCCACACTGCATGCACAGGTGGAGGTTGGGGGAGTAGGGCGTGAACTCGCCACACTGCATGCACAGGTGGAGGTTGGGGGAGTAGGGTGTGAACTCACCACACTGCATGCACAGGTGGAGGTTGGGGGACAACTTGCAGGGTCACTCTCTCCTTCTGCCATGTGGCTCCTCCCTGAGGACTGAAGTCAGGTTATCAGTTTGGCAGTAGGCTCCTTTGCCTGCTGAGCCATCTCCATAGCCCATGTACAGGGGAAGAAAGCACAGTGCCACCCATCACCCTGTTAAAACCCTAACCCTGAAAATGTTTAACTGTGAGTGTGCACACGAGTCTACCTGTTTAAGTGGGTATTTTATAACTCCATTAAATAGCCATAATTAAAACAGCTAAATAGTTTTGTTCATGGGTGGATAATTATAAATTTAATGAGTGAATTTGGAAAACCTACCATTATGGCCACAGCTACTGTATTTGGTTCACATTTTAGGTTTTATTATTAACAATGTAAAATTATACACATTGTTTATTGGAGAATCTTGACACATTCACGTTTCTTCCTCTTTTTTGCCAAGTGACTGACTTTTATCCTCAGCACTCTGGATGTGAGTCACCTAGACACTGCTTGCACAGCTGCCACAGAGCTTACCCGGGGTGGACTCAGTTGTAGTGAGCCAGCATCTGCTGCTGGGAGAGCCCAGCTGTTGTCCTTCTGTTGCTTTTTAGTAATGAACACAGATTTTTCACTTAGTATCGTGGTCCACCAACTTGACTCTACTCTGATAGTTTTTATTTTGTCTTTAATAGGAACATGTAAAATGGGTGCATGCTGAAATGGTGAATAAAAACTCCCAGTTAAAGCTGATTTATGTGACTCCAGAGAAAATTGCAAAAAGCAAGATGTTCATGTCAAGACTGGAGAAAGCCTATGAAGCCGGGAGGCTGACGGGAGTGGCAGTGGATGAAGTGCATTGCTGCAGTCAGTGGGGTCATGACTTCAGGCCTGGTATGGATGCTTGCTCCGGGGATTGCATCCCCACTCTGCTCATCACGGTGGAAGGGCCTACCTCTGTTCAAACCGTCCACTCATGGCGTGGTACTCAGCTGCTCTGCCTTCCATTCATTATTGCAGCATCTTAGCCACCCATGCCCACCAGCCCGTGTTGCATCTCTCACGTTCCAGGTTTTTCCTAGTAATTGAAGAGTTTGTAGGACCTTAAAGGTACTCTCATCTTTCTGGTTTCAGCTCGGAGAAACTGAAGTGTGATGAAACATTTTAGTAGTACTTTAGCTGCCAACCTCGTCCTGATGACACCCTAAAGAAAGCATAACACCTGCTTTCAACAGGGAATTAATGTTATCTCTGTCAAAAACACTATTTCTGAAGAAAAGTGCAGCAAAGCCTCTGAATTCAGGAAGTGTCAGGCCTTCAAATTTAGTTATATCCAAGTCTGCAAGTAAAATGAGGTGGCCGTCACTCATCTGTGCTCTTAAGGACCTGACTTACTCTTTCTCTGAGGGACAGACAGACCATTGTCTTCTTTTTCAGATTATAAGGCTCTTGGCATCTTGAAGCGCCAGTTTCCCAACATCTCACTGCTGGGGCTCACTGCAACAGCAACCAACCATGTTCTGAAGGACGCACAGAAAATCCTGTGTGTGGGAAAGTGTTTGACGTTTACAGCGTCTTTCAACCGGCCAAATCTTTTTTATGAGGTACACAGAGGTTATACTTCTTCACTGTGTTTATGACAGAATGACTTAGTATAAACACTTTTAATGTCATGAAGTTATTATTAGGACACTAATAAATTAGTGCCTAAGTTTATCTGTGTCTTGTATAGCTTAATCCGCATTAGGCTATATAGAAAATCCTGCGTTGCCGGGCGTGGTAGCGCACGCCTTTAATCCCAGCACTTGAGAGGTAGAGGCAGGCGGATTTCTGAGTTCGAGGCCAGCCTGGTCTACAAAGTGAGTTCCAGGACAGCCAGGGCTATACAGAGAAACCCTGTCTCAAAAAAAAAAAAAAAAAAAAAAAAAAAGAAAGAAAGAAAATCCTGTGTTAAATGAGACTGTAATTTATACAATATGAGCAAGTAGGGTATATTTGCTAAATCCTTTCTTGCACAGGATTCAGAGCAAGGAGAGGTGAAACCAAGAGCCCTACTGATATCTGTGTAACTAAGTAATAGGAATATAAATACACTCTAATGAGTTTGCCAGTATTTCCATGTGGATTTTATCTGATACATATGCTTGAAGGTAAAATGTGCTAGTGGCTTTCTGAATTCTTTCAAGTTGTTTTAAGGACAGATTTAATCTTTGCATTTTCATTGCATTCATACTGTGCTTCATGTTTTTATTAAATTATCAAACAATAGAAAAGCCTTCATCTTCACAAGTTACCTGCTGTTTCTATGCCTCCTCATCTCTGGCAGATTAGGGTCTGAAAATCGAGGAGAGAGGCTAGATAGAGGCAGGGATGAGTCAGATGGGTGACTCCTGTGAAGCCAGGAAAAGTGTGACAGGAAGGGACACTACCCAAGAGGGAAGCATACCGCAGAGATTGTTAGCAGGTACAACTTGGATGGCCCTGGTGAGCCTACTGTTTAATGAGACAGCTTTTTGTAGGTTCGGCAAAAGCCCTCAAGTGCTGAAGACTTTACTGAGGACATAGTCAAGCTAATTAATGGACGGTACAAAGGACAATCAGGTAATGCTAAAAGCCAATCAGCTTGGGGAAGACTTTCATAGACTTTATGAAATCACATGATTCCTCCAGTGATATATGACTGACACCAGAAAATGAGGTCAAATCCATGTACTTGGTTTAGGAGACTCTGTGTGACATCCCTGTCACAGCTGGAGTGGAAGTTGCCTGCTTTGCCTCCTGTGGAGCAGACGACAGTGCTAAGTATTGTTGACAAGTGTGTTAGTATCTTGAGTATCACTGAGTGAGTCTCAACATTCTGAAGAGATACAAGACGCAGTGTCTTACAGGAAGGGCACTGCACACATTTACCAGGAGAAGGAGGGTAAAGTTGGGAGCATCTGCTTCAGAGTTCCAGGACTAAGGGTTACACCAGTGACACTGAAGCCTACCATCCCTTCATCACTGTCCTCTAGGTTGTTAGTAGAGAGTAATGGTATCCCGGTAAAAGGAATTCCTGAGTCAGGTAAATCTGAGAGCCGCTACAGCTGTATGCCCCTCCTGGAGGATATGCCTCCACCTTTGGGCCATGGCTGCTGGAGACGGAAAGTGTAACCACACCAAGGCACACTACTCAGTCTTCACATCGTCTTAGAGAATTTACATCAGTTTAGGAAGTGCTGTGTAGTGGGGATAAAGTTGCAGAGAGAACGCTAGCTGGAGGATCAGGGCTCATTTCTGTTTCTGACAAGCTGTATATCAAACCTTGGATTATCACCAACAGTAAGTATGTGTCAGGGGCTTGGAAATTTATAACTCCTTTCTGCTTTCTGCCCTGTAATTGTTCATTGACTTGAGAATGTTACACATTAACCCCCCAGGAATGTGACCTGCATATGTATCTAATACTTGGCCATATTTTACTACAGGAATCATATACTGTTTTTCTCAGAAAGACTCTGAACAAATTACCATTAGTTTACAGAAGTTGGGAATTCATGCAGGCACTTACCATGCCAATATGGAACCAGAAGATAAGACCAAGGTTCATACACAGTGGTCAGCCAATGAGCTTCAGGTTAAGTATATGTAGTTTTTGAAAGCCTAATTTACCTTTAAAAATATTTAAATGACTTAATTAACTGACCAAATATTAACACATTTTAGGTGGTAGTGGCAACAGTCGCATTTGGCATGGGAATTGATAAGCCAGACGTGAGGTTTGTCATCCATCATTCAATGAGCAAATCCATGGAGAATTACTATCAAGAGAGCGGGCGTGCCGGTATGTAGGTTTCCAATCCACAAGTAATCTCAGAGGATATGTTTACGTTTTTAAACTTAAATATCCTGAGTTTTTAATGCTTGTTTTTAGGTACTAACTTTTAGAACAAGTCTTCTTAAAAATCAGATTTATACTTATTCTTACACATTCTGTTGGGATGTTAAAAATTGTTTCTTATGTGTTGTAAGATAGGATGTTCATGTCTGCCATTGGAATTCTTACTTAGTAGAGTCACATGTACAACCAAAAATAAGTGAACTACTCAGGGGTTTTCTTTATTCTATATTAACAAGCTGATTTTTGATGAGCCTCTTTGTAATCATTTGACCCCGGGTTACTCTTGAATATTAACTTCACATAAAAAACTTCTAGCTGTATTATGAAGTTCTGTCATATTGACATATTTTTGCATGTTCTGGATTTTTAAAAGCAATGATGCAATCCCAAGATTCCTCCAAGCACAGGTCGCGATGACTCGAGAGCAGACTGTATTCTGTATTACGGCTTTGGGGACATATTCAGGATCAGCTCGATGGTGGTCATGGAGAACGTGGGGCAGCAGAAGCTGTATGAGATGGTGTCATACTGCCAGAATGTCAGCAAGTGAGCCCTGCCTCCCTGGAACGTGTCATGTGTTCTGTGCCAGTGAGCCCCTGCCTCCCTGTAACATGTCATATGTTCTGTGGCAGTGAGCCCTGCCTCCCTGGAACGTGTCATGTGTTCTGTGGCAGTGAGCCCTGCCTCCCTGTAACGTGTCGTATGTTCTGTGGCAGTGAGCTCTGCCTCCCTGTAATGTGTCATGTGTTCTGTGCCAGTGAGCCCCTGCCTCCCTGTAACATGTCATATGTTCTGTGGCAGTGAGCCCCTGCCTCCCTGTAACATGTCATATGTTCTGTGGCAGTGAGCCCTGCCTCCCTGTAACATGTCATATGTTCTGTGGCAGTGAGCCCCTGCCTCCCTGTAACATGTCATATGTTCTGTGGCAGTGAGCTCTGCCTCCCTGTAACATGTCGTATGTTCTGTGGCAGTGAGCCCTGCCTCCCTGTAACATGTCATATGTTCTGTGGCAGTGAGCCCCTGCCTCCCTGTAACATGTCATATGTTCTGTGGCAGTGAGCCCTGCCTCCCTGTAACATGTCATATGTTGTGTGGCAGTTGAGTACCTGTTGAATACTCTGCTGGTAGTGCTGGAGAACACTGGAAAGGCAGATGCCTACAGTGGGACAGCCCTAGACCCCTGACTGCCTTCATGTAGGAAAAGTCAGTTTGTCTTTGAGGTGATCCTCACGGCCAGTCTGTTGAAGGTTATGAACGAAGCCTTTTCCCCTTGGCTCTGGTGTTCAACTGTCTATAGTGATTGTGGGAAGGCATTCAGGAAGATAGGAATTTCAGACTGAAGTTCATACAAGCCCATTCATCCTGGTTATGAGTCACCGAATAATCCAGGGTGGAGTCAAGTTTCTCATTAGGAAATAGATGGCAGTCTCTGCTTACAGCATTCAGCTCCCTGGAGGCCCTGCGGCCTTGACCATCCTGTGTCTTATTACCTGTCACACACTCAAGAGCTCAGAAGTATTGAAGTAAGCAGTGACCTGCCGGTGATAAAATGGTACTTGCTTTCCAACTGATGCCTCAGTAGTCAAAGGAAGGAAGAAGGTGAAAATTTCTTTAAAGGTCCAGGAGACTTCTATGAAGACTGTTTTCAGATTTAGTCTAAAATATAAGAAACTACTTCATCATGAAACAGTCTCCTCAAAGTGAGACAGATAGCTTCTGAAGCAGTGGTTGTCAACACATTGCTTGAGACTCCTTGGGTGGGTCCACTATAGTCACGGGCCCTTAAGTGGCAGAGGGAGTAGAGAGGTCAGTTTGTTGAGAGAAGACTGAGCTCACAGTTGACAGCTCTGAAGGTGGACGGGGCCAGGAGCCATGGAGTGTGAACAGCCTCTAGAAAGTTTTAAGGCCACAGAGACTAGGGCTTCCAGAAGCACCCAGCCTGCCATCACCTTCATGTTGACGTTAAGATTTTTTTTGGACTCGGAAGCGGAGTCTGAGTAACTTCTCTCTCGTGTGTCTGCAGGTGTCGCCGCGTGTTAATAGCACAGCATTTTGATGAAGTGTGGAACGCAGATGCCTGTAACAAAATGTGTGACAACTGCTGTAAAGATGTTTGTAAGCTTGCTTGTTGTTTTAGACTCTTGAGAGGCTAAATGCAGTGAGGACTTCCTGTGGGAAGGTTAGACCCTCCAAACAGATGGAAAAGACAAACTGATCAGAATTTTCCAGATTCAAAAGTGATACAAATCATTGAAAACCAAAGTAGGTCAAATGTGTATGTCACATTTTATATTGCTAAACTGGGGGGCAGCACATTTTAAAGAAGTTAGACATCCTCTAAATAGAAGTACTGTTACATAAGGAAAGACAATCTCTAGTACTTTATAGTCTTTGTTCTTGGTCAGTGGCTTTTCACAGTACAGGAACCCGTCCTGGGGCTGTGTTCTGGGAAGCTGGGCTGACGAGGGTTGTGATGCTTCAGTCTCTGGACTTTTAACTTGACAGCTACGATGCTGCTTTACTAGTTCAAAGTCTGTCTTACAGAGACCAAGCTGGCGTGAATCCAATGTGCAAGTCAGGATGCTAAGTCTAGTGTTTGGGGACATGTACTTAGAATGCTCTCTAGAGCCCAGACTGGCTTTCATAGTATGTGTGATGAGCAGAATCAGATAAGAAAGGGAAGGGCACTTTTTCCTGCAGTGCTTACCTCCCAGTGACATCTGGCAGATACCCGTTACCAGCACACACTTCATTCTTTGATAGTCAAATCATTTTCTTTACATTACCACAATCCCTATGTATACTTTAGGGACAGGATTTGATCTGGTGATAAAGCCTTGAACACCCTGGTCTTAATTCTGAGCACATTAAAAAAAAGTATGTGAGCTGGGCGTGGTGGCGCACACCTTTGATCCCAGCACTCAGGAGGCAGAGGCAGACGGATTTCTGAGTTCGAGGCCAGCCTGGTCTACAAAGTGAGCTCCAGGACAGCCAGAGCTATAAAGAGAAACTCTGTCTTAAAAAAAACCAAAAAAAAAAAAAAAAAAAAAGTATGTGTAAGGGGCCCGGCCATAGTGCTAACTGAGCCAGTTTAACCAGAGGTGGCTTCCTGCCCTCACCTTTGGATCCCAGTTGCCCATCATGTCTCCTTGCAGCATTTGAGAAAAAGAATGTGACACAGCACTGCCGGGACCTGATAAAGATTCTGAAGCAGGCTGAACGCCTGAATGAAAAGCTGACCCCGCTGAAGCTGATTGATGCTTGGATGGGAAAGGGAGCAGCCAAGTTGAGAGTGGCTGGCGTTGTTGCCCCGGCCCTTCCCCGGGAAGACCTGGAGAGAATCATCGCCCATGCCCTCCTGCAGCAGTATCTCAAGTACACAGCCCGTTTGTCTTCTGTCCTCCTGTTTCTCCCACTGGACTGGGGCAGAGTGAACTGCCTTGCAGTTATCTGTTGTGAAGCATTATAGGAAACAGTTTACCCAAGTCTTAGACCTTGATCACAAAGTCAAAAACTTTAAAACAGAACCAAAAAACCCACTATTTCCTTTAAGGATTGTGTCTGTGCTGATCTAGTGTGTTTTTTATATTGATGTTTTAAATGTTTTCTGTGACTCCTTCAAGTTTCTGTGGCTCTTTTTTTCCAGAGAAGACTACAGCTTCACGGCTTACGCCACCATCTCCTATCTGAAGGTGGGACCCAGAGCTTGTCTTCTCAGCAACGAAGCCCATGCTGTCACTATGCAAGTGAAGAAGTCAGCACAGAGCAGTGTTAGGGTAACTGGCTACTCATTTTCAGTGTGTGCCTGCTTTTCTGTAGTTCTTTACTAGGTTTGGTTAGACACAAATGATGTCAGTTTTCTTCCTATGTTTGATATTGGACAGATAAGAGTGTAGGACTTTAGACTGGCCCAGTGTAGAGTAGGGGGTAGGGGAGGCTGTAACCACTTGGAATATGAAGACTGCAGGTTAAAGTCTTCATCCCACGAGATCCTTCCCTCATAATACTGGGTGGGATCTGTTCTGGTTAAGTCTCTGCTGGAGTCTATTACTATGGTTTAGGAATATAAGCCCTTTCTGTGACCCTGACAACCGGAGCTCCATTCCTGAGGCCGATTGCTGCCCTCTAGCGAAGGAGGATCGAATTCTGTGAACTGTCTTCTGACATCTATGGTAAAAATGTCAAAACAAAGTCTGCTTTCCAGAGGTGGCAAGCCCCTTAACTGAGTGCTGTGGCAGCCTCTGGGAACTGCTGTCCTCTTCAGAGTGCCTACTATGCTGGCATGGACTCACCCTTTACCACATCCTCTTTTACTAAAGACAATTGCCCATATTTGAGTAGACATATGTAGATAGGAAAGGGCTGATGATTCTGAAGGGGTATTCTGAGACTTCTGAGCTCATGAGAAAACTGAGCGGCTGGAGTTTGCAGGGTACCGATTTGTCATTCTGTTGCAGGGTGCATCATCTGAAGCTTGTCAGTTGGAACAAGTGGATTCGAAGGGGGAAGAAAAAAGCTCAGGTAACTTCCAGAAGTCTAAAAACAGGCTTCAGCCATCTGGCTCTAAGAACGCAGGCGCTAAGAAAAGAAAACTTGATGATGCTTGAGTGTTACTTAATATTGTACAATGTAACTGTTTCTGTATGTTCATGTCTGGGTCATTTTTATAATCTGCTATAATTTTTGAAACAACTTCATATTTTATACATATAAAGCTGTATTTTCAGAGCTTACCTTATACAATAATGAAAAATACAACTTTTATGTAAAGTTGTCTAAATGTAATATATCTCACATTAAGTCCACATAACTTTTGTAAGCCCGTCCGTTCGCCTTGCTGTAACTAGCTGTGATCTTGTGATGATGTAACCCTCCTTTAAAGCAGTGCTATGCTGACCTGGGCTCACCTTTCCAAATGGGTCACATTTTAAGCTGAGCAATGTAGATGACTTCTGGTGAGAAAAGCTGCTGTTATAATTCAGATAAAACAGCCATCAGTACCAAGTGTATCAGCAGCAAGAACGGTCTGCATATTCTAAGTAAATCAAGACAGCAGGCCTCCCGAAACCCCAGCCTTACTCTGATGTTCAGGCAAACAAAGGATCTGGTGTATTTGTATGAGTCAAGGTTTATTGTCAACTCTAAAGGAGGAGTGTTCATCTGCAAATGAATCATTAAATGAATTCATCCCAAGAATTTTCTTTATTTCTTTCCAATCTCCAGTCTGGTGTCTCCATTCTCTACTTGAGTGCCCATGCACTCCATGTGGTTACCTTTCCCCATGTACTTTCTTTTCTCCTTATTTTGTACTTTGTATTCCTGAGGAGATTTCAATTTCAATCAAAATAATCCTCTATGTCGATATTTGGATCGAGGAGCTCCTCCCCATATGATGAAAGGTCCATTTGGTTTAAGATTAAATTTTCAAATGTTTCCTCTAAGTCTGTTTCACCAATTAAGACGGCTCCCACCATGCGTCCATTCTGCATGACGACTTTGACATACTCTTGTCCTCTGGTGCACCTCAGCATCAACTCATGGTCTGCGCCCAGGCCTTGTGCATTGTATTTTCCCAGCAATACAACCTGCAGCACAATGAAAAGTTATTTTTCTGAGCAGCTCCCTCCAACTACCCCAAATAACATAATGTCCAAATTATCTAGGTTAATTTAGACAGAAAAAACTACAGTTATATAGTGGGAGGGGTCCAATGAAAGCATTTAAATGACATGAATATACTCTGTAGATAATACTGCCACATAGCCTACAGTCATATTAAATGTCAGTGACTATATTCATTATTAATATTTTAACATAAAAAGTAGAAAATGTATGAGGATAAAGTCTTTATGAATGATAGATCTGTATCATGAACGAGCACACACAAAATGAACCCACATTTTCCTGGAATCATGGCTTAAACATTTAATAAAGAATTGAGATTTGTTGGCACGTCTGGAAAGAGGAGACCTAGCTTAGAATGAAGAGAACTGAAAAAGGTAAATATCTGTCAGAGCGCTTGGCTCCTTAATGATGTGTGTGTGTACATGTGTGTATGTGTATACATGTGTGCTTGTGCCATGGGTGTGTAGGTGCCCAGGGAGGTTAGAAGAGGATGTTAGATGCTCTGGAGTTAGGTGGCTATGCACTCTTTAAAGTGGGAACAGGGATCTGAACTCAGGTCCTCTCAAGATTAGCAATAATCACTGAGCCATCTTTCCAGTTCCTGAAATGTCACTTTTGACATCACTAAAACGATAACTATTTGAAAAAAGAGCCATAGTTGCCATACTTCAAGCCAAAAGGATGTCCATTCCCTTGACCATCTTACCTTATAGTTAAAAAACTTTGTGACATGAGCAAACAGTTCAAAGCTGAAATCCATGTCAATAGGATGTCCCATGCTAGCTGCGGCCATGCACTTGGCTGCATAGCACCCCATCTGCCGGGCCTGTGTCCACAATCTCATCTGAAATGGTAGGAAATGGTATCTGGTTATCATCTGAATGTGAATGTGTGCACGCAGGGCATAGGGCATGTTCGTGAGCAGGAATCTGGGCACATGCATGCCATGGTGCACGAATGAATGTCAGTAGATGCCTTGAGTCTTGACTTCCACTCAGTTTGAGGTGGGGTCTATGTTGTTGTTTTTCCATTGAGTACTCTGGCTTAGCTAGGGACTGGCTCACTAGGGACTCCCACCTCACAGTGTGGTGCTGGTTATAGTAGCTTGTGCTGAATCCAGCTTTTACATGTGTTGAGGGAACTCAAAGCTCTGGTCTCATACTTCTGTGACAAGAGCTTTTATATCCACTTTAACTACTTCCTCTGCACTAAAGTTTCAATCTTATAAATTCCCTTAAGTGTACTTCCAGTGAGTTTAATCCAGCCAGTGTTATCTTTAATGGTCACAAGTCAAGATGGTATTTGTTAATTCTAAGTGTGTCAAACATGAAAGGATAATACCCAGATGTATACTTGAATATAATTTCAACTAATATGGTGAAGCATTTTAGGTGTTATGAGGTGGAACAAAATGTCCTCAGTCCCTGCTCCCAAGTCTATCCTGTACTCAGGCTTTTGCTCCTTAGAGACAGTGACAGCCTCTGAGCTGACTCTGGTCAGACAGACTCAGGTGGACGTTAGTGCCTAACTTCTTTATGGCAGTGCTTGTCTCTCCTTTGTTTTGTTTTCATTACATTTTACAGAGGTGTTTTTACTCTCCTGATTTAAGACAGAAATAGTAGGAGTGGGAGGACAGGAGAGTAAACTACTAATAAAGCGTTTCCATATTTAACTTTTCTCAGCTTCAGGTTCTTCACCTGAAATAAACACTACCTCTGCTCCGGGGTGATTGGGAGGACAGGCTGGCTTTAAACGATGAGTTCCCTCTGTCTGTCTACCCTCTGTGTGGAGGGTGTTCCTAGTGCAGACCTCCTGTACACATCCCAGCTGCGGGCATGAGCTCTGGGTGTGTCCAGAAGAGTGCTCACTTTTACTCAGGCTCTGCTATAGAGCAGACAGAGCACAGCACAGCTGGCAGGACCTCAGAAGAGCCTGCAGAGCCACAGCACTGGAACTACCTAGTGGGCCTGTGTGACCTCTGACACCGCGGCCGGATACCGTCTCCAGAACTCACACTGGAGAGCTGAGGGACCAACTTTTGAAAGGATCACAAATATTTAACTAAGTTCAAAGCTTTGTGCCAGGCTACATTCATCGCTATCCTGGATACAAGCCTGTTGGCTATGGGCTGGACACATCTGACAGAGTTCACTGAGCCTGCAACTCCTTTAGTCTGCATTGTGCGATGTAAAGCAAATTGGGATGTGAAACCAGGAGATTCAGAATAAGGGGTGTCTTTATTTTGAGCTGTCTCCCTCCCCTCCCCCCCCCCCCCCCGTATCAAATTATAAAGATATAATTGCTCTGCAGGGGTTAAGCAAAAGAGAAATGTTAACGCCCACAACTTTATAAATTAAAAACATTTCAGTCTACTGTAATACAGTGTGACTTTAACGTGGGATTCTGCTACTCATCAGAAATTGGCTCCAGTGGCTTCCAGTTTAAAGTAGAAAAGCTGCAACAGACAGCTGGACTCATCGGTAGCCAGTGCTGTATTTCTCATGGACTAACAGACACACAGTTACGCGTGCAGGCTCACCTGCTGCCAGACTGGACTCGGCTGCCAGCACGCAGTGCAGATGTCTCCAGCAGCATAGATATCAGGAAGTGACGTGCGCATCTGGTCATCCACTCTCAGGCCGCCATCTTCTCCTAGAGCAAACTGAGCAGCTTTTCATTAGCGTAAGGATGACAAAGTCAGAGCGTGACTTTTCACTCTAGTGAGCAAGTCGGGCCTGTACGTGCTAACGGATGCCAAGCTCTGTCAGAAAGGGAAAGGAGCTGCGGAGTGCACATGCCTGGCCAGACTGTCCAGGGATCCAGTTCCTACTGAACAGATCCAAATGTCCCAGAATTTCAACCTCAGAAATACCCAACAGTCAATGTTTACCTCAGCCCTAATCAGAAGAACATTCTTTAAGACTTGAAAAGCTAAATGCTAATATAACAGTCTGTAAGCTTTACTCTTGAGAACTCTTACAGGTTAGTCTGTCACCAACAAAGTGGAAGCTATGGCTCCAGATGGTCTTAAGCGGGATGTTAACTGCTGGATGCTAAGTAGAAGAGAATACTGTAAATCATGTGTTGCTGCCATCTTAGGTTACAGCTAATACTAAAATGATGGCTGTTTGAAACGTAGACACAATAAAGATCAGGACTATAAGAAATAGGCAAGTGGAAAGAATTCACCTTACATTGTTTCTATGAAGAAAAGGGTGCACGTTTGGGGTGACTCCTGTAGCGCTGACAAGGAAATCACAGCCGTATATTTTCCCATTGGTCAGTTCCACATACACAGGCCACATTTCTTTAAAGAAAAGAAAAACATTCTCAGTGTCATCTCTAGCAGTTATCCACAGTGTCATGTGAATGTAACAGGAACGGCGAGAAGGCAGACGGCTTCAGAAGGAAGGCCACTTTATTTTCTGAAGGTCCATTGGCCGAGACAACTGAGCGCAATGGCAGTCTTGTACCTGGCAGCTTCAAGAGCGCGGTACTCTAAAGGAGACTAAGTACTGTCCTGTGGTCGGGCAGACACGATCACTTTCTAAACTACCTGTGAAACAGTTTGATTAACACTTCATGTCACTCGGTGCTTAATCCTCTTGTTTTCTTTTTCTTCCTTTATCAATGATTTATTTTATGATGTGAATACACAGTCGCTCTCTTCAGACACACCAGACGAGAGCATCAGATCCCATTACAGATGGTTATGAGCCACCGTGTGGTTCCTGGAAGTTGAACTCAGAACCTCTGGAAGAGCAGTCTCTTAACTGCTGAGCTACCTCTCCAGCCCCCTACTTTTTCTTGTTGATGTTTTTCCTCACTGTTCAGTCTCTCTGTGAACTCTACCATCCCCTTTTCTACAAAAAGCTGGAAGACAACAGGACATGAGTTGCCTGACGGCAGTGTTGATTATTCACAGGACAGTGTGTGGAGGATTCCACATCTCACAAGTGGTATAGAGTAAGTCTGGGGATCTGCACTTAGTCCCAAACACACAGACTTTGTAGTGAAGAAGGCATGATACTTATGAGAGCTAGTTTGTTTTGATCTGTGAAATACTGACTGACTGGGTTGGGTCATGATGGTCCAAATCCTGTCAAGGGTTTGACAAGTAAAATGGAAAATTGCATGACATGGAATTAGTGAAATGAGGGCCTGTAGTTAGGCCAAATTTTATATGAAAACGTGCAGTTTAAAATATAGCAAGACTAACTTAAGTAATAATTTTCCTTTTACCTTTATCAGCTGTAACTGACTTATGGTGATCCTTTGGAAAAGCCAAGGACTTTTTCTTCATAATCTTAAATTCCTCTTCAAGGTAGATTTTCTTTACTTCACATCTGGTTTCAATGTGAATACTGTGAGAAAACTGGAAGCAAAATAACTACTGGTCAGCAGGCTTCAGACAGTGCCTGTGTAGACAGTGACAAGCAGAGCTTCCCAGGAAGCCTCTCAGGCTGAGGGCAACAGGGGTGAGCAGGAGCCACCCACCTAGCACCGGAAAGGCCAAGCGAATGGCAAGTGAAGGGGGCCTGGAAATGACATCTGCAGAGACACAGTGTGGCCCCCCTGGCCGTGCAGCAGGCAGCAGTGTTTGCTGAAGGACTCTTAAAACCTTCAGTAGATGTTAAAGTGCGATCTTAGGAGACCCAAGAATCCAGGAGCAGTGATTTCATGTCATTCCTATCCCCAATTAGATATCATTTAGCCAGCTCCCCTCCCACCCACTTAAACCTGAAAGTTTCAAAATAAATAGACATATTTGTATTCCTGCAATATCTGAATGATGGCTTTTTTTTGTAACCTAAAACATTAAAGTGTATGTCAAGATAAGTGATAGCAAGTCATCTGCTTATTCAGTTAGAAATATGAAGTACATGTTTGCCTCCACCTAACAACCCTTGTAAGAGCAGTGTGAGCATCTAAGTGACTTTAGCAGAAGACAGAGAACTGCGGTTATCCCTGTATCTGTATGCAGGTGTCTCCAGATGAACAGCTGTCTTAGACAGTTTTCATATTTGCTGTTTTGGGTGGCCAACTGCGACAGTGGCTTTGAAGACCTTTCCTTCATGGTATGCTTTACGTCAAGTGACCCAGAAATTTGGTGTTTGGACAGGTTTCGTTGGTTTATGGAAACCTACCTCTTCAGTTCCTTTCAAAGCCAAGCCTCCGTGCCAGTCTGGTCCAAGGGCACTGCCCACATAATCAGCTTTAGATTTGGTTCTGGTTTCCTTCTTTGCTTCTAAAAAATGAATACAGATGATTTGAAAACTGCTGGGTAAAGAATCTCTGAAGCCTTTGTGCAGTGTCTTGATTCTCACATGCAGGCACGCAGCACGGCAGCACTGTTGCATGCAGGCACGCAGCACGGTGGCACTGTCACTCTATTAGCAGTTTTCTTCATTGAGTGCCCTAGGACACAGCCGCTGAGTGGGTAACCGTGCACCTACACATTGTCTGTAAGCACCCAGTATGTCTTCTCAGTCTACTTGCTAATTTAATGAGTACACAAATTAGCTATTAGATTTTGAATTCTGTCAATTTGTATTGTCTCCAAAATTTAGAAAATTCATTTTGAATTTTATAAGCCAAAAATTTCTTGGAAGATTATTAAAATTAAACTACTGAGTATTGTTCTCAGTGGATTTTGTAGAAAATAGTCATGGACACTGCTCAATTGCAGCAACTGTTTTGCAAATGGGCCAATTATTTAAAATTCCCATATATATACTGCCAGGCTATTTTCTATTTTTAATTAACTTAAAAGAAAGTTGTGCCGGGCGGTGGTGGCGCACGCCTTTAATCCCAGCACTCGGGAGGCAGAGGCAGGTGGATTTCTGAGTTCGAGGCCAGCCTGGTCTACAAAGTGAGTTCCAGGACAGCCAGGGCTATACAGAGAAACCCTGTCTTGAAAAAACCAAAAAAAAAAAAAAAAAAAAAAAAAGAAAGTTGTTCAAATTTTGTTTTGTTTTGCTTTTGAGATTGGGTCTTACTCTGTAGCCCTGGCTAGCTTAGAACCAGACAGGCCACTGCTTGTGTTCTGTGATTAAAGATGCATGCTACCATACCCTTTTATACTTAAAAAAAATGTGTGCGGGTGTTTTGTCTGCATGTATCTGTCCAGCACTTGTGTTCCTGGTTCCCTCAAAGGCCAGGAGAGGGTGATGTGTCCCTTGGAACTAGAGTTGCAGATGGGGTGGGCTTCTATGTGGGTACTGGGAATCAGTTTTGGGTCTTCTGAAAGGTCAGTAGTTACATTACATTAATTAATTAGTTTATTATTTTTACACTCCATATTTTATTCCCATCCCCTCCACCTTCCAACTGTTTCACATCCCATACCTCCTCCCCACCCACTCTCTCCACATGGATGTCCCCACCTTCCACTTCATCTGACCTCTAAACTCCCTGGGGCCTCCAGTCTCTTGAGGGTTAGGTGCATCATCTCTGAATGAACATAGACCTGGAAGTCCTCTACTGTATGTGTGTGTTGGGGCCTCATATCAGCTGGTGTATGCTGCCTGTTTGGTGGTCCAGTGTTTGCGAGATCTCAGGGGTCCAGATTAATTGAGACTGCTGGTCCTCCTACAGGGTTGCCCTTCTCCTCAGCTTCTTTCAGCCTTCCCTAATTCAACAACAGGGGTCAGCAGCTTCTGTCCATTGGTTGGGTGCAAATATCTGCATCTGACTCTTTCAGCTGCTTGTTGGGTCTTCTGGAGTACGCCCTATATATTTTCTAATCTGAACATTTCATATAAAGATGAAGAAATAAATACTTACATTCCTGCCTCCTGAATACTTTTTACTGAATTTTCTTACAGTTTAAAAATACAGTTTTTCATCTGTGAATGAAATGAGCCAGATACTGTACTTACCTTCAACTGTATATATAGTTCTTTTATGTGCAATTTTAGCCTCTGATTTTTCAGACATGAGCTTGGAAGTCAGAAACTCTGCTGCACCCGCGTCAAAGAATGTATTCCCAATGGCTTTATCCTTTATGGCCCAAACTACTTCACAGCCTTCAATTTCATACCTAGGAGGAATGGTACAGTTTTCAATTTCATACCTAGGAGGAATGGTACAGTTTTCAATTTCATACCTAGGAGGAATGGTACAGTTTCCTGGAGGAAAGCCAAGGAGAAGCCCTGAACACCTGTTCTGTGCAGCGGAGGTAATGGACACGGACTGCACAGAGGAGTGGAGTTCACTTTAGGGGCAGTAAGCGTTAAACTAGAATGAATACTAAAGCAGGCTTATCCACTTTATTGAATACACCCAGTGATGGCATGGGCTGTGTATCACAATGGCTGTCAGTTTAGTGTTCAGTGAACACCAACACCTCTTCATTGTGCTTCCGCGGTTTGAGGGGTAGGCAGCACTTTATCCGGCTGCAAAGGAAGCAGTAACAATAGCTGGATGGGTACGACCTGACAGAACTGAAAACACTGCTTTATCTCCTGGCTCTTCTAGCTGCTCATGTAAGAAAGCTGGAAGGAGATTTGCAGGCTAACATCTTCATGCAGTTCTAACGAACTATCACCTGCTTTAAATTCTCAGTATTTACTAAAATTGAAATTTCTTTCTTTTTTTTTTTTTTTTTTTTTTTTTTTTTGGTTTTTCGAGACAGGGTTTCTCTGTATAGCCCTGGCTGTCCTGGAACTCACTTTGTAGACCAGGCTGGCCTCAAACTAAAAAATCCACCTGCCTCTGCCTCCTAAGTGCTGGGATTAAAGGCATGCACCATCACGCCCGGCTTTTGAAATTTCTTAAGATGAAAATATTTTGTATTAATGTGTTCTCATTTCTTCAAACCACAAATTAAGATGTAAGAATAACACCCTAACCAGTACAACAAACTGGGCTTTGCCAGCTAGATAGGTGATGTAGAAGCAGTGACTAGAAATTGCTAAAGGCACACACATGCAGATCATTGAACCGTGGTCACTTGTAGAACACATCATGAGACCCGCCCAGGTCAAACACATTCTGGACCTGCCATGTTTAGGGAAATATTTCTGCAGGTTGGGATTTCTCTTTGAAAATATGGGTGAAGCATGTATACTTCTCTCAAGATGTGCCTTCTCATCTGCCAATAATCACACAATCTAAGCGGACCCTTCAATGTTGGAGACATACTCACGCTAGCTCCAGAGCAATGCCACCATTCCCGACAATCATTATCCTCCTGGCTTTTGCAAGCTCTTTTTGAAATTCCTGTGTTAGGAAGAAATCATGAGATAGCATTTTGACATCATACAGGCATCATTGATAATATTTGAATCATGGATATTTTACAGGGTTTACAGGGGGACAAGAAAATAAAACGTATTCCCCCTGAGCCAGGGCACCCATACTCAATTACCATTATGGCCTCCCCTTGCACCTGGGGTGTCACTTGTGGTCGTGACAACAGCACTTCTCTAGAGTTCCCTTGTCGTTCTGTCGCATTTTAAGGCCCCAAGAGCCTCAGCAAGAGACACCCAGTTATGACTGAATCTGTTCCTTTTGGCAGGCAGGCCCTAGGTACAGAGGCCCTCACCTCCTGCAGCTGTAGGGACTGAGAAGCAGGGCACATGGATTAGGAGTTGTTGGCTTTAGCAGCTGTAATGAGATGACTGGGAAGCTACTTAACCTCCTAAGCCCTGTGCTGCACACTAAAAGGAACAAAGGCACCACGTCTTCCAGTGTCTGTGGGAACGATGACGACACCATGTACGTGAAGCTTAAAGAGTAGCAGGCAGGAATGGTCTAACATTCACTGGAGAAATGTTACCATTTTAGGACAATTCGTGCCTCTTGCACCACCTTTCCTCATACCACCCCTGTTACCCCTAGCCCCCTTCCCCCTTCCCCCCCCCAAAAAAAAAATCAAGATGAGCTCCGAGTAGCCTGTGGCTGTTTCTGTCACTCTTACAAGTTCAGGTGTTCCTTGCTATAGAATGACATCAGAACACAGATTCCATTGCTCCCCTCTAACCCCTGCCATCAAGTTCATATAAAAACTTACATCATCAACTAAAACTGACTCACAGGTCATAGGTCTTCAGGAAGGCCTACAACAAAGGGGCACAGAGTCGAAAGGCACACAGGATGCACTACTCAGTGTTTATTTACCTTAGAACTGTGGCTCTCAACCTGTGGGTCAGACAACCCTTTCACAGGGATCGCATACCAGGTAGTCTGCATGTCAGATATTTACATTATGATTCATAACTAACAAAATTCCAATTCTGAGGTGGCAGTGAAATAATGTTATGGTTAGGGGTCCCCACGCCATGAGGCACTGTACTAAAGAGTCACAGCATTAGGAAGGCTGAGGAGCACTGCCTTACAGTAACTACACACAAGGAGCACTGAGAAGTTACCCTAGGATGAGGAAATCATCCCTTTTTCACCCTCCTCCCAACTTGTACCACGGATACTGATCCATGTTCTCTGCAATGTTTAAGGAAATATTAACATAACCCCCCTAATGCACACTATCTGTATGCACCCAGTTAGTATTACATGCTGTGATGGTTTCTATATTCTTGGACCAGGGAGTGGCACCATTTGGAGGTGTGGCCTTGTTTGAATAGGTGTGACCTGGTTGGAGTAGGTGTGTCACTGTGGCTGTGGGCTTAAGACTCTCACCCCAGTTGCCTGGAAGTCAGTCTTCTACCAGCAGCCTTTGGATGAAGACATAGAACTCTCAGCTCCTCCTGAACCATGCCTGCCTGGATGCTGCCATGCTCCCACCTTGATGATAATGGACTGAACCTCTGAACCTGTAAGCCAGCCCCAATTAAATGTTTTTTTATAAGACTTTCCTTGGTCATGGTGTCTATTCACAGCAGTAAAACTCTAACTAATACACATGCCTTCCCGTGGTCCATGCAGCTGCCTGTGTAGCAGGGCCTCCTGGGAGTCAGTGAGTTTGTGGACTAGAAGGCTAAGCTGAAGCAGTTACTAGTGTGTGTGCCCTGGTCACGTAAGCCTAACTGTTCATATGAAGCTAGTTGGCTCTGCTAAAGTTTCCTCTAAATTTCCAAGTTATTAAGGCAACAGTAGCCTGAGAAAACTGTGAGCTGCTTTTAAGAGTATGGGTCATATACATGGAAAGCAATCACACCCTTGTTGGGTGTGGAGATGAAACTAGAAAGCTTCCTGGTAACAAGCGGTGATAAAACCCTGACATACTTTACAAACGAAGGCTGCCTTGCTGCATGGACAGAGTGCAGGCTTCCTGGGAGGGCTTGCCTGTTACAGGGCAGAGCAACAAGCCAAGCAAATCCTGCAAAGACCTTGCAAATGTTACTGAGATTGTTTCTTGCTGGGGAATTACTGGGAAAGCTCAGTATGAGTTTTCCTTTGGAAACATGATTGTTACACTGTTAGGTGCACATCTCACATTCCCAATATGGAGTGATGAACATGTGTTGGTACAAAAGATAATGCCAAGCACTGTCTTTGTCCTCGTCAGCAAAGTGAAGTTGGCAGCAGTAAAGCATAGCCATCCTGTGGCCTCTAAATGATGACGGGTCAGAACTGCAAAGCTTTGTGTGACACTGTAGGAGTTAATGGTCAGTGAAGCACTCGATTCGCAAGGAAACTCACTTTCCCTTTCACAGACGCCCCCTGTAGACATTACCTGAGCACTGTCTGTATCACGGATTCCCAGGACACGTGGATTTCCCTCGTAGATTAACTTTGGCTTAGCTCCAGCACACAGACAGACTTTCTTATATACAAACTCACGGCCATCTTCTGTGAAGATGCACTGTAAACCCAGGGCAGGCAAGGAAAGCAGAAAAGTTTTAGAAAAAAGCAAACCAGGAGCTACTAGCGGCTGCTTCTGGGGGGCGTTACATGCTCAGAGCTATTAAAGCTAATTGAGGGGGTGATAAGCACTGGCCATAATTTACGTGGGGAATCAGATGGACACTAGGCTTCCTCCTCTGAAACAAAGAGTTTTGCATTAAGAGACTCTCAGAATTATGGTGACTTCGAATTAAAATGATATTGCCCCCACTTCTTCTGAAGACTGTGTGATTCTAGTTGTATTATACCTTAATAATCTTTATACTTGTAATGGGTTCAAATAATCAGTGCATGTTGCAGTTATGTCTTTTGAAAAATGAAATATTAAATGTATTAAGATATTTTAATTATTAAGTACAAGTAACAATAGCTTTAGTAATATTTACTAGCTTTAATAGTGAGATTTTACGTGTGCACTTTTTAAAAGTTGTGTACATTTAAGAAAATACTTTTGTTCTGTTTTGTTCTGCAGGCTCTCATGCAGCCGACACAGCCGCCAATGTCTAGTGTGTCTGGGGATGGCCTCGAGGTTCTGATTTTCCTGTCTCCCCTCCAAAGTGCCTGCAGCACAGGAGTACACCAGGCCTGATCATGGAGTGTTGTGTTTTAATTCAAGTGGAAAACATGCTGACCTCAAAAACTAGTGCACCATGGCTTTAAAGCTATGTCAACATTAGTGAGTCTAAAATTACATTTTGTGCCTTCATGTGGAATGAAAAACCTGCATCTAGCTAGTACCTTTTAGAAGGCAAACAGCCGAGAAGTACTTGCCACTAGGAGAATATGGACGGCGAATGGGTTCACATCTGGGCCAGATGTATGAGATGGCAAACTCTGGCAATCACAGCATTCACTCCCCACTGAGGCTTTTGTTACCCACATACTTTCCACCAAGAGCAACCCCATAATCCAACAGAGTGTAGCTCACACAGAAACTTCGTCCCAGTCTCCCTTCAGAATTTGGTCTGGCAAACAGAAGGCAAAGTCACTGACCAGAGTTTTAAACTAATTTACATTTAGATGGGTTAAAATGCAAAACATTTTTTTTTTTTTTAAATCAGCTATTGCTAACTTTTTGGAAGTAGCTGTGGAAGTCCAGGCTGGCACAGCAGTGACACATCTATTGTCTCAGGACTGAGAGAGGAGGCAAGAGAATCAGGAGTTCAAGGACAGCCTGAGCTACATGAGAGCAAAGGCAGAATTCCTATAACCTAACAGGTGACATACAAGAGATGGAGATTGGAACCACACATGGGATGCTGTTGGATGTCACTGGGAGACATTCTGATTTGTAAGTGTCCCTGTATGGTATGCCTTTCAGAGCTCACTTCCACTTGTAAAAAATAACTGAGCTATTATCTGGACTCTGTTTCTGTAACAAGGAATACATACTGTGACTTGGAGTTCAAATTTCTTGTCTTTCATGGAACAAGGCACTTTTCCTTTGTTCTTAGTGAACTGTGTTTTACTCATAACTTAAGAGCTGCTCACAGAGACAACTAGAGACACCGTTCCCATCCTTCCTAAAGCTCGCATGCAGACACAGCATCCCTGAGATTCCTTACCCATTCTCCTGTGTGAGGAGGAACATCTTGAGGAGCTGGTAAACTTAGCTCAAACCTGGACCCTTTCCAGTCATTCTGTGCCTGCCAACCCGGCCCTGCTTACCTTGGGCAGCTGCAAGTGGGCTGTGACCTGAGGTTGGCCAAGAGCTACTCGTTTCAGCTCAGTTCATCTCAACGTTAATGTTAGCTGTATCTCACTTATAATGCTGTACTATCCACACCGTTACAATGCCAAATGGCTATCAAATAACCCTGAAGTCACTCAATCTTATGTTCTTAGGCTTGCTCACCAGCCTCCTTTCCACAACCCGCTAATCCCACCGACTCACCATCTGTCTTCCCTATTTCCTTCTGTGGGGGCTACAGTTCTTAGAATGCCCTTTTCTACTTCGAAACTTCTAACTCACCATCTTTAAAAGGCCCAGCTCAAGCTTGTCGCTCCCTCTGTCAAGTCTTACTGGATCTTGGCCACCTGAGCTTTGATGGCAATTTCATGCCTGTACCTTTGTACACTATTATAATGTAGCGTACACTCCCCATGACATGGACAATTCATAGGACCAAGTACCCAGTGTTATTCCCGCTGTATGTCAGTGCCTTGTGTTGGATAATGGGTATTCTACAAACACCACCAGAATCTGAAGCGTGTAACCGGAAGCACAGAGCTCATCCCAGCAGGTAACTTATGTAATAACGGGACTCATGCTAGACTCTAGCCTACAGAGTTTAGGGGCTTAGATAATAGTGGAGACAGAAGTATGCTTAGGAAAAAAGAAGCAAACCTGGGGATTTAACAGTGCAAACTATCATTTAACAAGGAGAAGTCTTACATGGTCTTCACTCTTCAACTGCTTTACTCCAGATTCGATGACCTTAATGTTGGGAAAGCGACTTTCCAGCATGGTGCCTGGCTGTTCTTCAACATCAAATTCTTCCAGCACTTTAGAAACCTTTATGAGATCAAACAGACTTTTCAGTGCACATGTTAAGGAGCCTTGTCTTATACAGTACTGTTTCATACTCTCAAACAAGGCTAGCCCACTGCAGTGCTGCGGTTTGATCTCTTCTATCTCCCAAAGACCCAAAGGCAGGGACATTAGGCTCCTTGTGGAGGAAGACTAAAACTCAGTCCCTTGTCCCTCGCTTCTCAGCCGACGAGCAGTGGGCAGCTTTGTTCTAGCACACACTGGCTGCCATGCTCCACCTTCTTGCAGGAGAGAACACTGAGCCATCTAATCAGGACTGACCAACCCCCTTCCTCCTCTTTCATCCCGTTCCTTGAGGGGATGAAAGACTCTGGCACTTTGCCATGTTGACAGAAAGTGGATTACCACATGCCTTCTACAGTGGAGTGAGAACTGGGCTCTGCCGCCATGTCTTCAACCACAAACAATCCTTCAGCTCCCTACAGATCAAACTCCCTCGCTTGTGTAATGGTGCACAGAACTTTGCAGATCACTGATTGACCTTGGCTGCTCTTCAAACACTGCATGGAAATCTGACTGTACGGCTTTTGCAACATGCCTATTTTCAGGAGCTTTTTACTTTTTTTTTTTGAGTTACCAAGGAACCTAGAGGCCTATATGAATACAGTGAGATTTGTCTTATTAAGAGATAAAAGTTAAAACCTCAGAATTTTCTAGTTCAGTTAAAAGTAACTATCTAATATACATTGAACAATTGAACATGTAGACTTAATGGAAAAAAGCTTCAGACTTCTCAAGACACAACAAATTCAACATCTTCCGCAGAGCCTCTCACCTGTCTGAAGTTTGTAACGGCTTTGATAACAGGAGAGGCTGTGACTAGGAGAATGTCTTCCTCTGGGAAACTGACAGCCAGCTGAGTTTTAAGGAGAAAGGATAGGAGAGAGAACATCAGGCATTACTGAGTAAATGATGCTGTCATGGTGCTATGGCACTGTAAGTAATAAAACTTCAGTGTCTCACGTGTAAAATCGTGTTATTCTGAGTGTTATCCATAGTGGTACAGCACTGGTAATGTTAAACCCTTACAGTGATAAGATGAACAGTATGGTCACGATAAAGGAGACCAAAGACCTGAACACGTAAAACCACTACAGCAGTATCTTTGGCTGACTTATTCCATATACCAGTTTAAAGCTATACAGCCAATTACAAACTGCTTACTTACTTCCATTAATTTTAAAATAGTGTTTTTACTTGCCTTCGCTGAGGATAAAATTAAAGCAAGGCTGCGATATGAAACAGAATCTCAGCATGACTCTTCCCATGGCCCTCACACTCCCTCTCTGACTAGTACATACTCAGGGAAGACAGAGTCATTTGAACCTTAGCTTAACAAAATGCAGAGACTTAACATGCAGCAGTTTCACGATTTCTACCTTTTCCCTACACTCCAGAGGGGAATCGCTTGCTCATCTTGGATTCTGTTCCACTGCCTGTCCCATGTCCCTGTTCATGTCCCATGAACCCTCAACCCCACACCCTTAGGACATATAACAGTCCTGTGACTCAACCTATTTGAATGTCCTATATTTGACCACTCTCTGCCTTTGGTTCCTCTTCATATTCTGTAATCTATCTTGTATATTTCTTGTTGGATCAAGTTCTCAAAACTTAATACTCCTGAGAACTATCTACAGGTTAGCTTCCTGCTTCACACAGCTGTCGACCATTTGTCCTTAACACACACACTGTATCTAATCAGATTTACAAAGCTTTCACCCCTAACTGGAAACCATCTATTTGCAGACTTTCATTAAACACAGCAAGTCGTATCAACCTATGTGGTCTGAACTCTGGCAGTCTTCCTTGCTTCTGTCTCTTATCAGCTTCTCTGCTTGCAATTTAAGTCATGCTTTCTTCCCATGAAGGCTACACTGTGGAGTGTGCTTTCCTTCTCTATCTGGTAATCTTTACACATTCTTTGAGAGAAGTTAATTACCCCGTACCTTAATTCACTCCTACCAGTAACTCCTAAGATTAAGGTAACACAGTGATGACGTGACTTAGAATATGAACTCTTTGATGGATAAACAGGAGATGCACCACTCAAGTTTAACAACTCTAAAAAGCACTTCTTGCTATTTCTGGTGACTTCAGTGGTTGGTGATCGCAACAAAATAGTTCTTTTCTGTAATACGCACATGTAAACACATCTGATTCATTTGTTTATTATGATTAGAATTTCCTCATCTGTAGTCCTTTGCCCCAAACTTCTGCTAGACGTGAAATTTTATCTTTGGAGTTCAAGGTAACGTTGAAATTATTTATTAACGTCGTGGCACCTATCAAGAAACTAAATTTCATGTGTGAAGGAAATTGAAAAATGGGAGAATTTTCTGTCCAAATGCCAAGTCCTCCTGCCCACTGGCACACCATTCCACCCGGAGTCTGGCTCGCTTTTGGATTCCTAGCTAACCAGGCACTGTCTACTCCTCCTGGCCCCAAACGCTCCAGCGGGGCTCCGCGCAGCCTCCCCACCAGCGGCGCCGCCGAGTGGGCGTGGCGAAAAGCCGGAAGAGCGACCCGCGAAGCCGTCCGGCGGCCCCGCAATCTCCCGTAACCAGGACAACAGGGTCCAGAAGGGGCGGAGCACGCGCTCACGAACCTGCTCGGCACACGTGACGCCAGCGATGCCACCTCCTACCACCACGAATGTCCCTGCCGGTCGCGCGGCCTCCATGGTTTCCCCGGGGGCTGGCGGCAGACTGAACACTGGTGAAAGTTCCAGCTATTTTCTACCCGGAAGAGACGCTGCCCACAAGTCACTTCCGGCGCTCGGGCCACTGACACTGGACTACGGGTGCCCGGAAGCTCACACTTAGTCCGTATGAGTATTTCCCACGTGTTTTGCGTTTGAAAATCTGGAGGCAGCCTTTCCAGCTGTTACCACGCCCACATCTTGATTGAAGCTGGTTGAAGCGAGCCTCTTCTTATTCTGTAGGCAAAGAACTCGAATCCTCTGGAATAGTCTCGATTGCTGCCCTTCACATAGCAATGGGATATTTTCATTTGTGAAAACTCGTTCTTTATGACATCTTTATGACAATCAAATACTGTTGAATAGTTGAAGAAGTTAGCCTCTAACTCCCAATTCTGAGCTCAGTAAAAATGTACAGGTGCAAAAACATAGCATTTCTTAATAGTTATAGTTTCCTAGTGTTCATTTGCCTGAGGAATGGCGTTCAGCAATGGCTGAGTTGTTTTCACCTCTTTCCTCTGCAGTATCCTCTCGTACCTTGCTGTTAATCTTTGTGGCCTTGTGGATTGTCTCGCTTGGCGGGTTGATTTTAATATTAAGGCACTTTTTAATCGTCTCCGTCTAACACTGGTATTTATTGATGCCTCTTTAATTCTTTAAACTCTGAGGATAGCCAATCTGTGTAATAGGGACTCTATATCTCATTATCGATATACACTGCTTCATTGTTTTACAGGAGACCATTTGCTCCTCAGCTTTGAATGACACCTTGGGTCCGCTGCTTGCTTTCTTTTCTGAGCACACACAACGTCAGCTTTTTGCAACTCCTTTCCCTCATTAAGCTGCCGCTCCTCATGAATAACTTTAATAACTGTAAAGTGGAGAAAGGAGTTGCCTCTGTGTCGTCCAAAAACATCTTATGAGTTTAAACCTACCCCGCTTTATTTCATCCCAACTACACCAAAGTCATAAGCTCCTTAACACGACCCCAGCTATTATTTCTAGTGACTTCCGTGGTTGGTGATCTCAATAAAATAGTTCTTTTTGTAATACACACATGTAAACACATTGTAGTACACACATGTAAACACATTGTAGTACACACATGTAAACACATTGTAGTACACACATGTAAACACATTGTAGTACACACATGTAAACACATCTGATTCATTTGTTTATCATAGTTAGAACTTCTGCTGGGCATGTTACTCATCAACATAAATAGAAATATTAACTAATATTCAAACTGTATCCACTCACCATTTGCTGTTATACTTGAGAACATAAGAAAAACAATAACAAAAACAGTGAAGGGATGGTCAAGAATAAAAAGAGTAAATAGGCCTTTTGGACTTTAAAGCGAAACAGCAAAAAAGTATTGAGTATTTTAAGTATATGACACATTTAAATGCCACATATATATCATCTATCTATCACCTACCTAGTATCTTAAATATATATATGATCTTCATAGGCACTGCACACACATGACACACAGGCATGCATTCAGGCAAAACACTCATATGCAAAATATAAAAACAGTCATTGTAAAAATAAAAGCATACTTGTAGCCGGGCAGTGGTGGCACACACCTTTAAACCTAGCACTTGGGAGGCAGAGGCAGGCAGATTTCTGAGTTCAAGGCCAGGCTGGTCTACAAAGTGAGTTCCAGGACAGTCAGGGTTACACAGAGAAACCCCGTTTCAAAAAACAAAAAAAAGTATATTGGTATGCTGCTAAAGAAAATCCCTCAATTATCTTATGTGTATGGATGTTTTGCATATATATATTATATATAATCCATCTATCTATCTATCTATCTATCTATCTATCTATCTATCTATCTATCTATCTATCATCTATCTATCTATCTATCTATCTATCTATCTATCTATCTATCTATCTATCTATCTATTAATATTATGTGCATGCAGTACCAGCAGAGGCCAGAAGAGGGCATTTGCTTGCCTGAAATTGGAGATGATTCTGAGCTGCCATGTAGGTGCTGGATGCTCTGGAAGAACATCTAGTGTTCCAAACCTACTGAGCTATCTCTCCTTATCTTCGTCAGTTTTCTTAAGAAGTACACATGTTCAGTTGTTGAATGCATACCCCTAAAAATGAATAAATAGTAAAAAATAAAAGTATTTTAATTAAAAAATATGTGTCAAGAGGAATAAATGAGAACAAAACATAATAACATGTAATAATATACCATTTTTTGTATTTTTATGCTAACCAAAAAATTAATAAAATCTATATATCTATAAAAAACAAAATAGAAAGTATGATGTAGGCTATCAATATTGGGTTGGTAAATTTTAACATAAAAATGCATCCAAGAATACAGATGTATATGTGTGAATAGGTCTTTAAATAAATGTTATATAGAGAGCACTGAGTCGTCTCTGCCCTTGGGAGGAGCAAGGTAGTTTGAGGTTAGTGGAGGGATGCTTCCTTTGTCATTGCACCACACCACCGAGTCAGTCCACCTGGGCCTTCCAGTCACGTGAGCAGGAAAGTTCGCTCAGGAAAGCTTGGGAATTCATACAAAGTCAACCTAAGTAGCAGGTTGGCGCAGTGGTTCCTCTGGTCACTCTGGTCCTTCACGATGTTCCACTCTCCCTTGTTATAAACTCCTCCCACCCTCTGCACTACACTGTGTCTCCTCTAAGTTCCCTTGACAGAGAGCGCAAGGCCTGGAAAAGGGAAACCAGAGGAAGACCTGGTCACCGCTGTTTTAGGTAACAGTGTTCGACATGTGAGTACTTTCTCGAGTTAATAGAGACAGATGCTGAATTTTAGAAAATGTCTCCGCCCTCTTGAAAACTGCGCTGGATAGTTTTATTTCAAGTTGATACAAGCTGACGTCATCGGAGAGAAGGGAACGTAGATTAAGAAGATGCCTACAGAGTCAACTAACCCGGACCCATGGGGGCTTACAGAGACTGAACCACGAACCAAAGAGCATGCAAGAGCTGGACCTAAGCACGCCCTCCCACTGCCCTTGTAGCAGATGTTCAGCTTGGCACAGTGGAGGACAGTGGAGCACAGGCTGTCTCTGACTCTGTTGCCTTGCACTGGATCCCCTTCCCCTACCTGGACTGCCTGACTGGGTCTTAATGGGAGAGGAGGTGCTTAGTGGTACCCATGGGAAGCGTACCCCTCCCTGAGGAGAAGGTGATTGGGTAACAGGGGTGGGGGGTGGAGAGACTTGTAAGGGCGGGACTGGGAAGAGAGGAGGGAGGGGGCTGTAACTGGGATGTAAGGTGAAAACAAATTAATTATGGACAGAAAAGAAGAAGAAAATGCCTTCCTAAGATTGGACTGCAGCTAAGCCTGTAGGGCATTTTTTTAAATTGGTGATCCATGCCCTTGACCCCTGTGGGTGTTGCTATTCTCTGGCTGACAGTGCTGGGTAAGAAAGCAGGCTGAGTAAGCCATGAAGAGCAAGCCAGTAAGCAGCACCCCTCCCTCCATGACCTCTGCATCAGCTCCTGCCTCCACATTCCTGCCCTGCTTGAGTTCCTGTCCTGACTTCTTTAGCTGGTGAATAGTGGTGTGTAACTGTTAGCAAAATAAACCCGTTCCTCCCCATCTTGCTGTTGGCCATGGTGTTTTCGTAGTAATAGTAACTCTAAGACAAAAATATTTTCAGGGTTCCTTGAGGCATTTGAATTTTAGGCATCAAAAATGATCAATTCAGTTCAAATTCAGTAGCATTGATTCACACGGAGAATGCCAGACCCTAAACAATAAGATAAAAACAAAAGGAGATATTCTCATTTTACCACAGGCACTTGTAATTGATTTTTCATAAAGCAACAAAACTGACTGCTCACTTGAGCTCGTAGGGTAACAGAGTGCAGTATGGAAGCCTGCTGCTTTTCTGCCTGCATTCCGTGTCTGTTTCCCTCTGCTTCGTTCTACAGACACATTGGTCACTCAGGGAATGTCTCTCTATCTAACTTTTCATCTCCCTTCAAAATGGAAGGCACAGCAATTGGCCATTGTCGAAACTTCCAGTCCCTTTGGATCCCAGGAACAGTAAAAGTCTGGCCAGGTAGACTATCCTCAGATTAGAGTATCCAAGATGGTGAGGCTGCACCTGGAGCAGAGTCCACCATTAGGAACCAGGTTGCTTCTGTTAAGCCTTAGATTTACAAGAAAAATAAAACAAAAACAAACAAACAAACAAACAAACAAACAAACAACAGTCTCACAGTTTGAGCCTAACTGGAAGCTGGCAAGGTCTATCCATGGGCTCCTGGGGAATGGCCAGGATCTGCAGAGGCTTATAAAGGGAAAACCCATAATTTACTACATTTTCCTCCAGGTCCAATAGGGGGTAAGCATACATCCTGACATATTTTCTGCCTGTGTGCCTCTTGCCCACATTCGATCGGGCACATCCGGTACGAATTTGTTTAGAGGAGTGAAAACACGGGGCTTGTTATTTCCCAGGAACTACAGTTCCCAGCATTCCAGAAAGTTATCTTGTCCTTGAGCAAGTGAGGCTGACAGGTTAACCTTGACTCCACCACTTCCCTCAAGTCAGAATGTAGATAACCGCCAAGGACCGGCCAGCCTCAGCTTAAAGAGGGGTTCTGAGAGAAGCGTTGTCTCTCACCCCTTCAAATCATGGGCCCAAGCTGGCAGCCTATGTTCTGCTCGAGACGTTCTGCTCAAGACAGCTTTCGTCGGCGATTTGTGTTCTGCTTTCTCTGGAGATCTCCAGACATCTCTCTCTCTCTCTCTCTCTCTCTCTCTCTCTCTCTCTCTCTCTCTCTCTCTCTCTCTCTCTCTCTCTCTCTCTCTCTCTCTAGCTTTCTCTTGCTATTCTTGCTATTCTCTGATCAAGACAGTTCTCCAAGCAGTTGTTTCTTGCTGTTCTAAAAAATTCTCTGCATAGCTCATCTCTTGCAGATCACAAGCCCAGTCTTTACACACCAATCCAGTCATTTACCCCAGGTGCCCTTTTGATTGTCCTATGAACCAGCCTCTCATGGCCCCAGCCCTTTGATTCTTAGAGGACAGCAAGCACACATACTTTTTTTTTTAACATTGCAAAATAATTCTGAGATCTGCCCACCTCTTATAAGCACAGACAATAGACTGGTTAGGTGGGAATCCACCCTGAAATTACTATTTCTACCACAGCTAGACCTAACATTGCTATGTCCCCAGCCAACCCTAAACTCAGGAAACTGCCTGCCCTTGTATAAAGCATAAACAAAATCTTAGCTGGGTGGGATCTCCTGCTATCACCACTCCCTAAATCTTTTTATATTGTTCCTTAATATCTTTCTGACAAGCTGGCTGACAGCACAACTGCTTTTGTTCCTTTAGATTTGTGAATCCCCCAATATAATTCATATTGCACCCTTACATTTTACATAGTTGAGAAAGGATATATTTTTGAACTCATGCTTTAAGGGCTGTCCTGAAGGTTCCAGCAGCCTATCATTTTGCTGAGGCATTAGTCACACTTTCGCCTCTAGACTCAGGCTGCCTCTGATTATCTCAGAGTCATTAATGTTAACAGGGAGGACATACCTTGAAGGATGAATGTGAAAATATGTAGTTTATTATACAAAGAAGCCATGGACACTCGTGGATGCCTATGCCTTGTTGGCCCTTTTCCATAGCCAGCAACCATGTCATTCCACCCCTACCAACGCCATGCTGGACTTGTCAGACAACTTCTAAGTTTCTACTACTAAACTCATCTTGGGTGTAGGCATGGAGGCTAATCCCCCAGCCTCCACCGACTAAGTGCTGGGATAATAGGTATTCTTAAAATTTGTAATTCTTAAAAACGTAGTAACTTTTATTTATATGTATGCATGCCCGTATGTGCAGCATGTGTGTGCAGTGCTTGCAGAAGCCACAGGAGGATGTCATGTCCCCTGGAGCTTGTTGTGAGTCACCTGATGTGGGTGGTGGGAACCAAATCTCTGTTCTCATTGCTGTGCCGTCTCTCAACCCCATGGATCAGTTTTGCAACTGCTTATTCCAGGTGGAAAACACGTCTTCTGGAGAGAAACATCATCTAATGACAAAAAGGTGAATCACATTTCATTTTATTTTCTTTCTCTTTTTCCTTCTTTTTTTTGTATATGTCTAAATGTATGTATTTATGCACATCTGTGCTCATGAATTTTTCTGGGATTTATTGTTGGTCTGATTTGTATAGGTCAGCAATGTTTATTTGGGTTTTTGTTTGTTTGTTTTAAATAAAGGCCAAGAGATTATTGTGTGTTATGTAGTCCGCTCTGGTGATTCATTACTGACTGTGTCACGGAAATGTGAGGACAGTCACGGGTGAGAAGTAAATGGATTAGGGCAGCTATGCTCCAGTACAGCCATTTGTAGATGCTGAAATATGAATTTTATAACTCATGCTTGTAGTCTCAGCCCGAGGAAAGGTGAGGTAGGAATCTTAGGCCTCAAGATAGAGGAATGAATTCTTCAGTTCTAGGGCAAGACCCATCTCAAAACCCAAATAGATTAGCATTTTAATTTCTTTCTTTTTCTCCTTTCTTCCTTTTTTTTTTTTTTTTTTTGGTTTTTTGTTTTTGTTTTTTGAGACAGGGTTTCTCTGTATAGCCCTGGCTGTCCTGGAACTCACTCTGTAGACCAGGCTGGCCACGAACTCAGAAATCTGTCTGCCTCTGCCTTCCAAGTGCTGGAATTAAAGGCATGCACCATCACTACTCGGCTCTTTTCTCTTTTCTTCCTCCTCTTCCTCCTCCTCCTCTTCCTCCTCCTTCTTTTCTTCCTCTCTCGCTCTCTCTCTTCCCTCCCTCCCTTCATCTGTGTGTCTGTCTGTCTGTCTGTCTGTCTGTCCTTCTTTTTGACCAGGCTATCCTGGAAATTGCTATGTAGCCATGGCTGAGGTTGGCTTCTGATTCTTCTCTTCTCCCTCTGAAAGTGTTGTGTTAAAGCAATACCCCTAACACCTTAAAAAAATTACTCCTGGTGATGAGGGCTTTGTACATTCTAAGTGAATACTATACCAACTGGCTATATCCTCTTTCCCTAACCTGGATTTCTCTAAATATCCACACTCCCTCTACCTACTTTTCCTTGCAGGAAGTATTTTGAAAGCTACAGTACAGTATAACGGGCAGAGTACTCACACCTGTACACACAAGGCACTGAATGGTTTCCCTCACCTAGATTCCTCTTTTCTTATTCATAGTGATGTCTACACACACACACACACACACACACACACACAAACACACACACTTCCATACTCTCATGAGCGCTGGTCTGTTTTTTATTTTTGTAATTATGTCACTCAATATTACAGAAATAGAATCAGGCAATCCAACAGTCTTTCGGAATTGTCCCCCTTCACTTCTCTTGATCATTTGGAGATCTTGGTTTTGGCATCTCATCACATCTGTTTGAGGTGGCTTTCTCTGCTGATCCTCCAGCATAGGAGTGGATGGCTGCCATTTACATCCAAGAGGATGTAGACAGTCTCACCTGTGGCTCCCTTGGTAGTACTGTGATGGGTTGAGCCTCTTCCTTATTGCTGGGAGAAGATGCTGTTCCCAGGTGGTCCCTTCAATGGGAGTTGCTATAGTATCACTGGAGGATAAAGGCTTCCACTGGCTTGCCTATGGAAACAGAGAAGCAGTGCATTATTGCTGTGTTGCATGGACATTTTGCTTCTCCTGTGGCAGGAGGCATGTTTGGTGGCAGGTAAGGTGGATGGTCCTGACTTCTAGTTTTCCTTTTGTGAGGACATCACAAGAACATTTGGGGGGTGGTGCAAGGCTGGGAATCTTTACTCCACCTCCGCTGACAGCAGTCATCACCATCATTTCTCTGGTATTTCCTGCCTGTCCAGGTTGCCTCTTTCTTGCTTCTCTAGTTACAAAGAACAAAGATGCTTTTGTTATGTTTTGGTTTTGCCTGTGACTAATGGTGCTTTTGGGTTCCTGGTTCCTGCACCAAAGTTGGATGTATGAGAGAAAGAAAACCTACTGAGACAAAGGACATGAGGTCCCCATCCACTTAATCTATTTATCTTCCAGAGACGAAGATCCGTGTATTTCATGTGCTTTCTCTGGACCCCTGAGTACTAAGTACTAGTCTTGCATGTCATTAAATGTCATTTAAAGGCATAAGAATTGTCCTTCATCTACAAGAGACACAAACACAGATTGTGAGTCAACCTTGGCCCATGGGCTGGCAGTTCACTAATGTGCCATTCTAGGGCTAACACTGCCTCAGCGGAAAGAAGCCATTTCACCCTTTAAAATCTTTCATGTATGACTTTTATAGTCTGTGTCTTGTTGGGAAACAAGCAAAAGAAACTTGCCCTAAAAATTGCTGTTTTGTTCTGAGACTCCATTTCAATCACAAGGGGAAACTAGGTTCAAGTTCCCACGTCAGAGGGAATGCTGAGGATTTCCTAATAGCCGACCAGCTTCCATTACCCATCTTTTGTTCCCCTCAAACAGAATGACTATTCCTCACCACAGAAGAACAAATGGATTTAACTGGTTGGATTTAAAACCTACATTCTGTATCATTTGACATAGATCAACCACATAAGGAAAGCCCCTATCCCTAAATCCTGATTGGTGGAAAAACGTGATTGTAGCTGGCCATAGATGTTTGTGGTTTTCCAGCTTAAAAGCTCTGTAACATTCTGGCTCAGGGTCACAGTCCAGCTCCTGAGACTGTTCTGCAGCCCTGATGGACCAGTAGTGGCTTGATTATAATGATTTTGGTTTTGGTCATCTGCATTGACATGATGTTTGAGTTGTGCTGAATCTAAGCAGATGCCGTAACAGTCTGAGGTTTCTACAATCTGAAAAATCCTTGTCCTTCTGCATTGATTATTTCTTCTGTTTCCTTTTTGATTGTCTGTGGAGTTCCTCACTTACTCACATTCTATGTGGGGAGCGTTTCCTCCTGCCTCTGCTGACATCCAGGATATAGATTCAGAAACTACCTATAGAGTTTCGGCTCTTTTGTAAGACTCCTCTACTAGCTTTGCTTTGCTGTCCCTCCCCTAAGGTGTTACATCTAAATGCTGGCTAAAATTACCCTTACTTTAGAGCAACCAGAAGCAGCCTTTGGTGAGTGCAGGGCTATACCATCTTAGATGTGTTAATCTAACTTCTCTCCATGGAGACCCATGGCGTGTAGAAAAGTGTGCTTGCTTAGCAAGAACTAGGTATCCTATTGTAGTGAGGCCTCATAGTACCCTGATCAAATTTGATCTAGAGCAAAGGTCAGTATCTTATTTTTACAAGGTTAGTTATTATCTGAACATTGTAATATGTGTACATGTCCTATACTCACAGTAAGGTATAAAAGTGTTTCCATTGTTTTCTCAAAATCTTAGTAAACTTGCATTTACTGTCTTTGTTTTTATTTTTTTATTTATGAGCATGTTTCTGTCTATGTATGCAGATGCCTTTGAAAGCCAGAAAAGGGTGTCATATCCCCCTGGAGATAGTGCTATAGGCCATTGTGAGCCCTTGAGTGTGGGTGCAGGGAACTGAACCCCCATCCTCTGCAAAGCCAGCAAGTGTTCTTAACCACTGACCCATCTCTTCAGCTCCAGCATTTCATTTTTTCTTTTCCTATTAATCAATTTATTTAGTTACTCACTTTATATGCTGATTATTTCCCTCAATGTTCCCCCCTCATACAGCCAAACATTGGATAGAGCTCAGGGAATCTTACTGAAGAGTTGGGGGAAGAATTGAGGACCCCAGAGGGGATAGGAACTTCACAGGAAGACCAACAGAGTCAAGTAACCTGCACCCTTGGGGACTCGTAGAGACTGAACCACCAATCAAGAGCACACATGGGCTGGGCCTCATTCCCCTAGCTCCACATATGTAGCAGATGTCCCACTCAGTCTTCATGTTGTTCCCTCAACAACTGGAGTGGGGACTGTCTCTAAAGTTGCTGCCTGTCTTGGATCCCAGTCCTCTAACTGGCCTGCTTTGTCTGGACTCTGTGGGTCTTGGAGTCTGTTTCAATCAGCTGCTGGGTGGAGGATCTCAGAGGGCAATTATGCTAGGCTCCTGTCTGCAAGCATGGCCGAGTATCATTAGTAGTGTTAGGGACTGGTGCTTGCCATGGGATGGGTCTCTAGTTGGGATAGTTATTGGTTGATCATTTGCTCAGTCTCTGCTCCACCTTTGTCCCTGCATTTCTTGTAGACAGGACAAATTTGGGGGTCAAAAGTTTTGTGGGTGGGTTGGTGACCTTATCCCTCCACCAGTGGTCATGCGTGGCTATGGGAGATGGCCACTTCAGGTTCCATCTCTCCACTACAAGGAGTCTCAGCAATGTCACCCCCATAGACTCCTGGGAGCCACTCCCATACCAGATCTCTGTCACATCCTAGAGATACCCCACCATCTAACCCAGGCAGCCACCAATTTCCATTGATTCTTCTTACCCTCTGGCCCTCTCTCCTATCTCTCCTCACAGCTGACCTTAACCCTCCCCCATTTCCCTCCCCCTCCCACCTTGTTCCCTCCTTCTCTCTGCCTCCCATGGTTATTTTGGTCTCTTGTTGAAGTGGGATTGAAACCTCCTGACTTGGACTTTCCTTCTTGTTAAACTTCTTACAGTCTGTGTGTTGTACCATGGATATTCTGTACTTTTGGGTTAATATCCACTTATCAGTGAGTACATACCATGCGTGTCCTTTTGGGTCTGGATTACCTCATTCAGGATGATATTTTCTAGCTCTATCCATTTGCCTGAAAAATTCATGATGTTTTAGTTTTTAGTAGCTGAATAGTGTTTTGTTGTATAATTTTCTGCATCCATTCTTCAGTTGACCGACATCTGGGTTGCTTCCTGCTTCTGGCTATTACCAATAAGGCTGCTATGAATGTAGTGGAGCATGTGTCCTTGTGATATATATGCTGGAGCATCTTTTGAGTATCTGCCCAGGAGTGGTATAGCTGGGTTTTCAGGTAGAACTATTCCCAATTTTCTGAGGAACCAACAGATTGATTTCCAGCGTGGTTGAACAAGTTTGCACTCCTACAAGCAGAGGAGGGGTGTTCCTCTTTTTTCCAGAGTCTTTCCAGGATGTGTTGTCACTTGAGGGTTTTGACCTTAGTCATTCTGATGGGTATAAGATGGTATCTTAGGGTCATTTTTATTTGCATTTCCCTGAATACTAAGGATGTTGAACATTTCTTTAAATGTTTCTTGGTCATTCAAGATTCCTCTGCTGAGAATTCTGTTTAGTTCTGCACTCCATTCTTTTTTTTTTTTTTTAAGATTTATTTATTTACTTTACATATATGAGTACCCTGTAGTGTACAGATGGTTGTGAGCCTTCATGTGGTTGTTGGAATTTGAATTTAGGACCTCTGCTAGCTCTGGCTGACCATGCTCGCTCAGTTCCTGCTTACTCCGGCCCAAAGATTTGTTTATTATTATACATAAGTACACTCTAGCTGTCTTTAGATGCACCAGAAGAGGGCGGCAGATCTCATTACAGGTGGTTGTGAGCCACCATGTGGTTGCTGGGATTTGAACTCAAGACCTTTGGAAGAGCAGTCAGTGTTCTTACCCGCTGAGTCTTCTCACCCCCTCTGCACTTCATTCTTAAAATTGGGTTATTTGGTTTGTTGGTATCTAACTCTTTAAGTTCTTTATATAGTTTTGATATTACCCCTCTGTCAGATGTAGGGTTGGTGAATTTTTCCAATCTGTAGGCTGATGTTGTGTCTTATTGATACTGTCCTTTGACTTATAGAAACTTTTTAGTTTCATGAGGTCCCATTTATTAATTGTGAACTTAGAGCCTGAGCCATTGTTCTGTTTAGGAAGTTATCTCTTGTACCAATGTGCTGAAGGCTATTTCCCACTTTCTCTTCTATGGGATTTAGTATATCCAGTTTCATGTTGAACTCTTAGATCCATTTGTACTTGTGTTTTGTGCAGGGTGATAAATATGGATCTATTTGCATGCAGACATACAGTTATATCAGCACCATTTGTTAAAGATGCTGTTTTCCATTGTATGGTTTTGGCTTCTTTGTAAAAAATCAAGTGTCTATAGGTATGTGGGTGTATTTCTGGGTCTTCAATTTGATTGCATTGATTAGTCTGTCTGTTTCTATACCAATACCATGCTGTTTTTATTAATATTTCTCTGTACAACAGCTAGGAATCAGGAATAATGATACCTTTAGAAGCTGTTTTATTTTATTTAGCTATCTGGGATTTTTTTCTTTTTCCATAGGAAGATGAGAATTATTCTTTTGGGTTTCTATAGAGAATTGTGTTGAAATTTTGATGAAAGTACACTACATTTCTAGATTGCTTTTGGTAAGGTGGATTCCTATGTTAATCCTCCTGATCCATGAGCATGGGAGATCTTTCTATCTTCTGATATCTTCTTCAGTTTCTTTCTTCAGAGACTTGAGGTTCTAGTCATACAGATCTTTCACTTGCTTGATTAGCAGTACAGCAATATATTTTATAATATTTGTATAATATTGTAAAGAGTATTTTCCCCCTGATTTCTTTCTCAGTCCACTTATTATTTGTATAAAGGGGGACCACACTGTTTTTTTGTGTTTTTTTCTTTGTTGTTGTTGTTATTTTTTTTTTGCATGAATTTTGTATCCAGCCACTTTGCTGGACAGTGTTTATCTGCTATAGGAATTTACTGGTAGAATTTTTGGAGTCACTTATGCATACTATTATATCATCTGGGAACAGTGATACTTTGACTTCTTTTCCAATTTGTAATCCTATGATCTCCTTTAGTTGTCTTATTGCTCTAGCTAGAATGTCAGGTACTATATTGAGGAGATAAGGAGAGAGTGGACAGCCTTGAGTTGTTCCTGGTTTTCATGGAATTGTTTTAAGTCTCTCCCCATTTAATTTGATGTTGATGTCACCTCCTGTAGCCAGAGAGGAACCCCAGTGGAGCAATAGAGGCACCAACCCTTCTACAAAATTTTCAACCCCAAATTTATCCTGTCTACAAGTAATGCAGGCACAGGGGAGGGAGCAGAGATTGAGGAAATGGCCATCCAATAACTGGCACAACTTGAGACCCATCCCATGGGCAAGCACCAATCTCTAACACTATTAATGATACTCTGTTATGCTTGCAGACAGGGGCATGTTGTCCTCTGAGAGGCTCTACTCAGCAGCTGACACAAATAGATACAAACATCCACAGACAAACAGTGGATGGAGCTTGAGGACTCTTATGGAAAACAGGAGGAAGGATTGCAGACCAGGAATGGTATAGGAATTCCACAGGAAGAACAACAAAGTCAACTAACCTGGACCCTTGGGGATCCCAGAGTCTGAAACACCAAGTGAAGAACATATACAGGCTGGACGTATATCTCCCCACTCATGTGTGGCAGAGTTGCAGCTTGGCCTTCTAGGTGGGCCCCGAACAACTGGAACAGGGTTTATTCCAAGAGCTGTTGCCTATACATAGGATATGTTCTATAAGCTGGTCTGCCTTGTCTGGCCTCAGTGGGAGAAGAGGCAGAGAGGAAGCACCTAGCCTCACAGAGACTTGAAGTACCAGGATAAGGGGGATACCCAGGGGAGCCCCCATATGCTCAGAGGAGAAGGGGAGGGGGGAAGGATTGTGGGAGAGAGTGACAGGGCGTGAGGTAGTGAGTTGGATGTAAAGTGAAAAGTTAAAAAAATAAAATAAAAAATGATGTTAACTATTGGCTTGGTGCATATTGACTTTATTTGTTTAGGTATGTGCCTGGTATCCCTTTTCTCTCAAAGACTATTTTTTTTTTTAAACATAAAGTGGTGTTAGACTTGGTCAAAGGCTTTTCAGCATCTAATGAGATGATCATGTGAGTTTTTTTACTTTCAGTTTGTTTGTATGGTGGGTTACATTGGTGGATTTTTGTATATTGAACCACCCACCTCCCTGGGAAGAAGCCTACTTGATCATGGTGGGTGATGTTTTTGATGTGTTCCTGGATTCAGTTTGCAAGTATTTTAGCATCAGTGTTCATTCAGAAGGGAGAGATTGTTCTGAAATTCTTTTTCTTTGTTGAGTCTTTGTGTGGCCTAGGTACCAGGGTGACTGGCTCTTAGAATGAGCTTGGCAGTGTTCCTTTTGTTTCTATTTTGTGGAATGGTTTGAGGAGTATTGACAGCTCTTCTTTGAAAATCGGGAGGAATTCTGAATTCTGTGCTAAACCTATCTGGCTCTCTTTGTTGTTGTTGTTGTTATTGTTTGTTTGTTTGTTTGTTTTTGTTCTTTTTGGGGGAGAATTCAATGAGTGCCTCTATTTTAGTGGTTAAATAACTAGTTAAATAGTTTACCTGATTTTGATTTAACTTTGGTAAGTGCTATCTATCTAGAAAAATCATCCATTTCATTTAGATTTTTTTCCAATTTTGCAGAGTATGGGCTTTTGAAGTGAGACATAATGATTTTTTGAGTTCCGACATTGTCTGTTGTTATGTCTCCCTTTTCATTTCTGATTTTGTTAGTTTGGATACTGTCTCTCTGCCATTTAGTAAGTTTGGCTAAGGGGTTCTATATCTTGTTGATTTTCTCAAAGAACTAGCTCTTGATTTTGTTGATTCTTTGTATTGTTCCCTTTGTTTCTAATTGATTGATTTCAGCCCTGGGTTTGATTATCTATTGCCATCTACTCCTCTTGGATGCACTTGTTTATTTTTTTCCCTAGAGCATTTAGGTGTACTTTTAAGTCATTAGTATGAAAACTCTCCAATTTCTTTATGAAGGCACTTAGTGTTATGAGTTTTCCTCTTAGCACTGCTTTCATAGTGTCCCACAAGTTTGGGTATGTTGTACCTTCATTTTCACTGAATTCTAGAAAGTCTTTGATTTTTTTCTTTATACCCTCTTTGACCTAGTGGTCATTGAATAGGGGGTTGTTTAATCTCCATGAGTTTGTAGGCTTCTGTTGTTTCAGTTGTTGTTGATATCCAGTTTTAATCCATAGTGATCTGATAATATGCAAGAGGTTATTTCAATCTTCTTGTATTTGTTGAGGATTGCTTGTGTCCAAGTACACAGAGAAGGTTCAATGAGGTGCTGAGAAAAAACTGTATTGTTTTGTGTTTGGGTACAATGGTCTATATAGATATCTATTAGGTTCATTTGATTCATAACTTCTGTTAATTTCATTATTTTTCTGCTTAGTTTCTATGTTGATTACCTTTTAATCAGTAAGAGTGGGGTGTTGAAGTCTTCCACTATTATTGTGTGTGTTTAGATGTGTTATCTAAGTTTTAGTTATGTTTTTCTTACAAATGTGGGTGTCCTTGCATTTGGATTCAAAAATCTGGATGTGTTTTACTTTGGATGAGTATGAGGTGTCCTTCCCTATCTCTTTTGATTGCTTTTGCCTGAAAGGCTATTTTATTAGATCTAGAATGGTTATTACAGTTGTTTCTTGAGTAAATTTGCTTAGAAAATCTTTCCCCAGCCCTTTACTCTGTGGTTGGTCATGTTTATCTTTGTTTTAGAGGTGTGTTTCTTGCATTCAGCAGAATGATGGATCCTATTTACGAATCCATTCTGTTAGCCTGTGTTTTTTTTATTGGGGAATTGAGTCCATTGGTATTGAGAGATATCGATGACCAATGTTCCTGTTATTTTGATGTTAGTGGTGTGTGTGTGTGTGTGTGTGTTTGAAAGAGAGAAAGAGAGAGAGAGAGAGAGAGAGAGAGAGAGAGAGAGAGAGAGAGAGAGAGAGAGAGAGAGAGAGAGAAAGAGAGTTTGTCTTCTTTCGGTTTTGCTATGAAATTATTAATTTCTTGTGTTTGTTGGGTATAGTTACATTCCTTATGTTGGAGTTTTTCTTGTAGTATCCCCTTTAGGACAGGATAGGTGAAAAAAATATTGCTTAAATTTGGTTTTGTCATGGGATATCTTGGTTCTCCGTCTATGGTGACTGAAAGTTTTGTTGGGCATAGTAATCTGGGCTCACATCTGTGCTCTTGTAGGGTCTGCAAGACATCTGTCCAGGCTGTTCTGTCCTATAAGTTTCTGTTGAGAAGTGAGGTGTAATTCGGATAGGTCTGTCTTTATATGTTACTTGTCCATTTTTTCTTGCAGCTTTTAAAATTCTTTCTTTGTTTTGCACATCTGGTGCTTTGATTAGTATTTTGTAGGAGGATTTTATTTTCTGATCCAATATTTTTGGTATTCTGTAAGATTCTTGTACATTTATTTATAGCCATCTCTTTCTTTAGGTTTGAGGAATTTTCTTCTGTGATTTTTGTTGAAGATATTTTCTGGGCCTTTAATCTGGAAATCCCCATCTTCTATTTCTCTTATGCTTAAGTTTGGTCTTTTCACAGTGTCCCAAATTTCCTGGATGTTTTGTGTTTGAAACTTTTTAGATTTGGCATACTCATTGGCCTATACATCAATTTCTTCTATTGTATGTTCTACACCTGAAGATCTCTCTTGCTTCTCTTGTGTTCTGATTATGATACCCTCATCTGTAATTCCTGTTCTTTTCCCTATGTTTTCTATTTTCAGGGCTGCCTCTGTGTGTGCTTTCTTTATTGCTTCTGTTTTAATTTTCAGGTCTTAAACAGTTTTATTCACTTCCTTTACCTGATTGATTGTATTTTCCTGTATTTCTTTATATTTATTGTTTCCTCTTTAAAAACCTCTACCTCTTTGATTGTATTTTCCTCTATTTCATTAAAGGACTTACTTATTTCCTCTTTTAAGGCCTCCTGTCATCTTCATGAGATAAGACTTAAGCTCATTGTCTTGCTCTTTAGGTGTGTTAGGATATCCAGGGCTCAGTGTAGTAGGGAGAGCTGGATTCTGATGGTGCCATATTGCCCTTGCTTTTGCCGATTGTTTTCTTGCATTGGCCTTCGTCCATCTAGTTATCTCTGGTGTTGGGTGGCCTGGTAGTCCCTGGTGGTAGTAGGCATCTAGAACTACAGGTAGAGCTGGTAATCCCTCATGGTAGCAGGCCTCTGGTTGCCTTGGGTGGCAGCAGGCCTCTGGTTGCCTTGGGTGGCAGCAGGCCTCTGGTTGCCTTGGGTGGCAGCAGGCCTCTGGTTGCCTTGGGTGGCAGCAGGCCTCTAGGGAAACAGGTCAAGCTGGTAGTCTTTGTTTTGGGTGGCAGCAAGCCTCCAGGGACACAGGCTGTGCTGTTTGTTCTGAGTGGCAGCAGGCCCCGAGAAAGCCAGGCTGACCTTTAACCCGGGAACTGGAGTGTAGATCTGGGATTGCAGCTAGAGGTATTGATTGGAATGTAGGGCATAGAGAGAATGGGGTGAACCTCTTGGCTGCTGGGTTTTGGGGGTCCATCACGCAGTTGACTGGGGTGTGGCTATTTCACTTGACTGTCCTAGGTGGCAGCAGACCTCCTGGGAGGCATGTTGAGCTGTAGCCTGGGGACTGAAGTGCTGAATTTAATTTCTTAAACTTTAAGTTTTTTATGATATTGGCTGTACCCTATCTTCTACATATTTTTATCATTGTGTGTTATTAATGAGATAGGGTTTGTATTTATTTTATCTTTTTAAATGAACCTTTTACAAAATATCTCCCTCCTTAGACACAATTTTCATACCTTTTATGTTATTATCCCCCTTTTTATTTAAAAAGCTAAAAGATTCTGTCCTTCTTAAAGATGTATTTGCTTCTTCAGAAGATTGTAAGTCATCCAGTCTACACAACAAGTTTCCCCATTTACTAACACACATACAATGCAATATTCCTTTATTTGGGGTTTCCATTTGAGACAGGACCTTGGTATGTAGTCTCAGTTGGCCAACAAACTTGCTGTGTAGCCCTGCCTGGCCTGAGAACTTGTATAGATCTGTCTGGTCTGGAACTTGTGGTGTCCCTCCTGCCTCTCAAGTTTTGAGATTATAGTTTAAGAGCTTTCACTGAATTTTACAAAACAATGTTTTAATATATTCAATGCAATTACAATTGTAAGATCAGAATTCGGTGGTCATATGTGTTTCTCCTTTCTTCAAATCCCCAGACATTCTCTTTGTTGGCTACTCCCTCATTTGTGAAGTGCCTCAAAGCAAGAGGCAACCATGCCATCTTTCAACCCATTTTGTTTTCTGTCATGGGAAAGACAAGTGACCTTGGATATAGGTCTATTCAAAGAGAAGGCATTATTTGTAATTAAAAAAAACGAGGGTAGCTGACTGAAACAAAGAAATGGGAAGAAAATGTTGTTTGTAACCAAGTGGCAGTTATCAGCAAATGAAGTTTCCAGATGGTGATAGCATTCTTTTGGCATTCATTCAGATTTGGCTGTGCTTTGGGGGCAAGTCAGTTTTGTCAGAGGATAATGAGTGATGACTAGTAGATGTAATAACCTGGAGTCCTAACGACTAAGAGCCCCTATCCAATGGGTTGCCATGGAGTTTTCTAGACTTTTCCTTGTAAAAAGCATTGATCAGTAAGTCCTTGGTGTATCTGCCCAAAGCACTCTGAATGCGCACAGGAGACGTCTGGTAAGATGGGGCAGAAAGCATGTAAGAGTCAGAGGATGGAGAGGAACATCATGCCATACTGTCACCTGTGCATGGCATGGCCATTGCACACACAGTCTCACAGCAACTCTGGTTACCTTTACAAGACCCGCACAAAATCATGCCATTAGAAATTCTAGCATGAACTGATTAGCGGTTCCCAGGCTCCCACCCCCACGTGAAGACTTTTGGTAGCTGGTGGCTCTGGGTCAGGGAGAGTCACTTTTCTTTACTAGTGTGGACACAGCTAGGTTCTCCATGCTTCAGTGGTGTCGTGCCCTGACACATGCATCTGGGCAGCCTTAAATAAAGACAAAAAGAGGACGTGAACTTGGGAAAGAAGTGTAATGGAGGATCCTGGAGGAGTTGGAGGGATAAATGAGGGATATCTTACATGTACCTATGGAATTAAAAAAATAAATTAGACAATACTTTTATTAGTTATTTGAGAGTTTCATGTTTTGAATCATATCCATCATCTTCTCTAACTCTTCCCAGATTCATCTCTACCATCTCTCCTCCTCTACTCATACAATTTGTTTCCTTTTTTTTTTCTTTTTTTCAAGACCAGTTAAAGCTATGCTCTACTCTAGTTTTAATTCCGTGATGGAGTTTTTGGGGTTGGTGTGGAAAAGTACAAAAACTTTGTAAAATAGCAGTAGGTTCTCTCCTAAGGCCTACAACCTGCCTCGCCATAGCTTCTTAGCCAAGTATGGGCTTCATCTTGTGGAGGGTAACTGAAATCCAATAAAAAGGTGGTTGACTATTCCTGTAATAGTCACGCTATGACTTCACCAGGGAGCTTATCTGGCTAGGCCAGTCAATACTGTAGCTTACAGAGTTCACAGCAGAGTGAGACTGGTGATTCTTTGCATCTCCCAGTAGTGTGCATTGTACCCTTAACACTATGAAAGATAAAGGCAGTACAAAGGGGCAAATTATTCATTTGCAGTATAATTCTATGTGTGAAAGACACTAAGAACTTCAACCCAAAACTCTTACAGCCGACAAAAATACTCTCTTAATGCTCACTGCAGTGCAAGCATCGTCTCCCCACAGACCTTCTCAGACCACCACAGCGTGCGGCCTCTGGCGGCTCATTTCTGCCACTTTGGTTTGTTTTGTAGTCCTGGTGGCTTCCACAGGCTATTTTCATAAATCCTTTCACTAAATCTTTGGGGGGACATTGACAGAAGCTGAAGAAGGGCAGGAATACAGCAGGAAGACGGCACCAGACAGGCACAGACCTACCCATTTTTGACAGATGTCATTTTTTTTTTTTGAGATAGGTCAGAGCTTTCTCTGTAGGACAGGCTGACATTGAGTTGACAGCGACATGCTTGCTTCTGAATCCCAAGTGCTGGGATTAAAGGCACACATGCTAGCACGGCCCAGCCAGGGCAGAGGCAATTTGGTTATTTCTTTTGAAGAGAGATGGCATATGTGAATGCATAACATGCCATAACATTTTCTGGAGAAAGAAAAGTAAGAAAGGAGGGAGAATACATTTGTAGCATCCACTTGGTAAATACATTTAAAAGCCACGAGGCGTGGATGCATGTGCATTTGTTTGCACAAGGACACTTAGGCAAATCAACTGGCACACTTTTCCAGTCTCCCTTGGTCTCAGATGTCACCAGCTTCACACATCAACTGCTGTGCGTGAGATTTCTCGTTATTTCAGTTCTTTCATTATTTCCAGAAAAACAGAGCCACAGATGTCTGCACAGCATCAAGCTCCATGGGTAAACTGACCTCTACTTCCAGAGTGGGAGGCTGGCTGATCTCTCTGGTCACCTCACCCAGAGGGTGACTTGCAAGTTCCTGAGTGCTTCTGTGCACGGGCCAGCCTAGGAACCTACTGCATATTTTAATCCTCTCACTAACTCAGGAGGTGTCTGCTGTCATGATTAACATCTCTGCAGAGAAAGAAACTGGGTAGTAGAGACAGACTCTGATGGTCCCAAGATCCCGCACGCACGTGGTAAGCGCATGGTGAGGGGGAGGTGGGGAGATCATGAATTCAGTGACAGCCTTAGCTACACAATGGCCTCAAGGTCAGAACTTGTCTCAAAAAAAAAATGAAAATAGAAGTCAGGACTGGATAAAAGTAGGCTCAGTAGTTGAGAAAGCCTGCTACACAGCCTTAAGGGTCAGAGTTTGGACCTCAGCCCCTACTAACAAGCCATCGTCCCACTGACTTCTGTAATTCTAGCTCTGATGTAGGCAGAGACAGAGATCACTAGGGCTGGCAGGTTTTCAGCTAGGCCTAGAAATGTAAACTTCAGGTTCAGAGACAGGCACTGCTTCGAAGGGATGGTGGAGAGTGACAGAGAAGGACACTGTTGCCCTCTTCTGGCCCTGGTGCACAGGGGTGAGCATGCATCCCTCCTCAGCAGCATGTGACTTCACACACGCACATGAGCATTTGTGTGTTCACACACACACATACACATACACACACTCACACAAGTGTGCACACACACATGTGCATGTGCCATGCATATGCACAACCAACACACAAATCTTAAGAAGTATTAAAAACACAGGCTAGTTAGCATGTCCAAAATGACTCACAGTCACTGTTGGAACTGGGATAAAACAAGGCTTCAAATGACCTAGAGCGTGTCACATTTCACTGATATGTGAACATCCACTCTTAGGCTATCCAAGTGACAGGCTATAAAGTGAGATTGGATCTTAGATTATCCCTCCCGCTATCCCATTCTCTTCCTCCAAATAGGCTTTTTACACTGGAGGGAAAGGAAAAACTCCATAGGAAGGAACTTGGCTGAAGGACTTGGTTGCTGTCCTTCAGCCTCCCTAGGAGAAGAGTAAGGTGAGGGCCCCTTATGGGACTAATAAAGGCCTGGGGAAGCTTGGGACTGAATGTCAGGGGTTAGTGATTAGCAAGTCAGAAAGGAGCATAATAGCTCTTCCCAGCATGTGCAGGCTGAGCTAGAGAGGGGAAATTCAAGGCCAGACAGACCTGGGAGACCAGACAAGCAGTCCAGAGGCAAGAGACTGGCAGACAACATGAAACACACACAGCTATCTGGGAGGACCAAGACATTATGGGTGTGGCAAGGGAGTGGAACGAGCCTGTACCTCAAGGCCTGTGTACCTCTATGGTATAAAGAGACAGGGAGAATTATGGCAGGCAGGGATAGGGTCACCAGCAATGTACCCCAGGAAGATTATCAAGCTAGGCAGAGTCCAAAGTTCTGGGGAAAGCATTTTATTTGTTAATATAAGAATAGAAATTCTGTAATAAATATCATCTGATAAATGATATCTCCAAATGAATAAATATTAATACAAAACCAAAACAATCTGCTATATTATTTTCATTTCATCCTAAATTCCCTAGGGTGTGGCTATCTCATGGCTAGACATGGCTCTAGTCCAATCTTCCTAGAAAAATCACGGATCTGCTACTCTGCGAGCTCTGGTTCTCTCCCGTGTTAAATCGTGTTCACAAGCATCAGCAGCATCCTGGAAAGCAAGTGCCTGCCTGCATCCACTGACCCCTTCCATTTATTCCTGTCAAGCTTTCCTGAGCCACTCCAGCTACACTGAACTATAAGCACTTGTTTAATATACATCCTTTTCATTGTATTAGAACTATTTTCTTTATTTGTGTCAATGTATGTCATGTGTGTGGACTTCCAAGGAAAAGGACATTAGATCCGCAGACCTGTAGTCACAGGAGTTTCTGAGCTGCCCAATGTGGATGCTGAGAACCAAACTTGGTTCCCCTGAAAGAGCAACATACACTTAACCACTAAGAGAATGAAAATGAGGACGTGATCATTTCTAGGAATGGCCAAAGAGAAGGTTTGATTGTATATATATGGCAGAGAATAATCAGGGACATCTGGAAGGGTCCAGACTGATCAGGGCCATGAAAGATGGGGGCAAGAGGAGAAGAAAGTGTGTGTGTGTGTGTGTATGGGGGGGTGGGGCAAAGAGAAGTGAAAAGAGAAGCTGTGGACCAAAGGGCCAATGGGGTGCATAGCTGAAATGGCTGAATTGAATAGGAATCAGAGAAGCTGGGGGGAGGAAGGCAGAACCCAGCCCCTGGATTAGAGACATTTAAGATAGGGGGTCGGGTAAGAAGTGCTGGGAGGAGCAATAGATGCTCAGAGAGACTGTCCTGGCTTTCTTTGACTAAACACTAAGCAACAGCATCTCTCTGGTTTTCCCAATTCTTCTTTTTATGCGTTCATTCTACTTTTGGGTGGGCATAACCCTGTCCATGTGAGTGTGGGTGTGTTTTGTGGATAGGCCTGGTGCTGTTTGTATTTGATGCTAATTCCCTTCTTCTGGGAGGGGCTGCAGACAAGGAGTGAGTCACATACTCAGGTGACTTCTTGTGAACCAATCCCCTAATGAGTAAAGGAGCCAATCGCTGGGTGAGTAAGTGGGACTTCCAGGTTGGACAGAGGAAGAGAGGAAGCAGGAGAGAGTTAAGTCTTTTTGGACGGGGATAGCATGAGGACAAGATGTAGCTACGAGTGTCTCTCGGTTTCAATGGAGGATCCATCAGGATTCGCCACTGGACGATTTAGATTTAATAAGGCTTACAAGATTAGGATTTTAGTTGCTGCACCCAGTGATTGAGTTACTGTCATTTCTAAACTAAGTTTGTGTTGAGTTTTCCTTCATGTGGCAGCTTGTCCCGGTTCAAGAAAGAAAGGTACAGTGGCAAAGCGTGGTTTGCCTGATGTGCACCACAAAGGTTGTGAGAGATTTGAAGCACAGGGTTGGTGTGGTAACGACCTGCCAGTGGGAACTTACAGGGATAGGTGGAGACATTTTGGGAGCTCCGGGCCAGAGAGTCTCCATGAGATAAGAACAGGTCTGCCATTGCCTGCCAGTGCATGGCCAGCCAGGCCTCCAGGGCAGAGGCACAAGCGTGTTCCCTCAACAGGTGTGTATTCTTATGGAGACCAGAAGTCAGTTTTAAGTGTCACACAGGCACCATCCACCTCCGGGTTTTGAGACAGGGTCATGAACTGGCCTGAAGATTGTCAAGTAGGCTAGGATGACTAGACTGGAAGTTCCAGGGATCTGCCTGACTCCACATTTCAAGTGTCCAGCTTTTAAATGTGGGTTCTAGAGATTAAAGCCAGATCTCAGGTTGTGGGCACTGAGGATGGGAGAAGGGTTGGTGGGTAAGTCTATTTTAAGCTAGGCAGTTAAATGTTCTCTCTGTCTCTATCTCTGTCTCTCCCTCTCCCTCTACTTCTCCCTCTCCTGCTCTTCCGTTCCTCCTTCTTTCCTTCCTTCATTCGTGTGTGTGTGTGTGTGTATGTTTGTGCATGTGCTTTTATCTCCAGCAGTAAGTTTCTATTTCTCTAGTTAGTGAGTCTGTCTTTATTGGCCACACCATAAAGAATAGAAAAAATTAGGAGACCAACTCTTACCCCAGACAATCAATAATTCCAGAGACAGAAACATTATCTCTAGTAGAAAACGGGATACATAGATACTTTTAGAACAATGGACAAGAGAGAGAAGGTTACACACCAAGTAGGACATCCTAACCCCCAACCCAACCCCTAAATACCTTAAAGTTGGTATTGCACACCCTTTGGAGCCTCCCTTTCTATATGAGAAGCCTGCAAGGCTTGCCTATAAACACAGTGGTGCTGTCTTTTAATTCTTTAACTCATGGAAACGCAGAAGCCAGCTGGCAGGGATATCATGCCTACCTACACCTCTGTGATGGATCAGTCTTCCCCCAGGCCCTCCGTGCACATCTAAATTCATGAAGTGGGCAATTGTAAAAGTACATGAGGCTTGCTAAAGGCTTCTTAATGAGAAGAGAAAAAAAAATCCGAGGGCCAGTAACAGGAAGCAACATCTGAGGGAGCTTTCTCTGGTCTTTTGACAAGATGTTTCAATTGGAGCCAAGGTCACTGAGGAGTTAACTGCTTGAAACCAAATAAATCAGGAGGGAGGGGCCTCAGGCTCCAAGTGGCTAATCTTGGAATCTGTTTTCAAGATTATAACCTGTTTTATGCAACCTTCAAAACCAAAGAAACTTTAACAAAAGATTAGAAGTTATATAAACAAAGATCTCTTTATTCACCCGCCTGCTTTTCCAAGGGACAGAAGGCTCTGTCTACACTCTGCAGGGTGTCTCTCCTGCCAGCCTCTCAGAACTTTACTTATGAAAGCATCCATGAGCTTATACACCAGCAGCAACTGTCAGTGGGATTGGTGAGGAATGCTCAGGTAAAAGTCGCTCATTTCCTCTGCTGGTTGTGGGTCCAATCCGGCAATTTTTGCTTGGGAAAACAAGAGGCAGATTTCATTATAAGTTATAAATTTAAGATTCTTTGAGTTTTCTAATATTGGCTCTTTAAATTCTTGATAGCAACAGCAACTAGATTTAATACTGGATTTATTCTGTGCAATGGCAAAAAATGATTGTTTATTCCTCCACAAAGTTTGGTGTGCCTGGAGTTTTTAAGTGTGTAGTTACAAGTGGTTTGGTGAATTAGAAAAGAGTCTAACTGGAGTCTCAGGAGTGTTGTTGTTTGCTTTTTGCTTTGTCAATGGCCTGGAAGGCCTCTCTTTCTTTGTTTAGGTCCCCTGTGTCAGCCTTTCCATTTCCCATAAGCCTTGCATTCTCCATAGGTTCTTTCTTTTTTCTTTTTTCATTTCTAGATTTATTTATTTTATGTATATAGGTACACTGTAGCTGTCCTCAGACACACCAGAAGAGGGTATCAGATCCCATTACAGATGGTTGTGAGCCACCATATGGTTGCTGGGAATTGAACTCAGGAGCTCTGGAAGAGCAGCCGGTGCTGAGCCATCTCTCCTGCCCTCTCCATAGGTTCTTATCTCCCACCCTCCAGATCCCAATGGAAAGCCCTCAACATTCATACTGTCCACACACTGCCCCCTCTACTCTTCATGAGCATTCATGCTAAAATTAAAAAGAAAAACATTACTTAAAGACAAACAAACAAACAAACAAACAAACAATAACGCATAGTCAGTTGTTGCTTATCTTCATATTTTTTCTGTATTCACAAACAACATACAAGAATGTTTGTCATTGCATGTGTGTGTCATTGCATGTGTGTGTCATTGCATGTGTGTGTCATTGCTTGTGTGTGTCTTTGCATGTGTGTCATTGCATGTAACCATAGACATAGATCCTCTTTCATTCTGACTTTTAAGACCATCTGATAGTTGGGGTTTGTTGCTATCTTCATTTAAGTTTTGTGGAAAACTTACTGTGTCAGTGTACATATATAAATCGTGCTTGGTCTGTAGGTGACAGCAGGTGGGTCTCCCAAAGTGAAATCACACAGGCCTGGTGTCCTGCTGTTCACAGACCCACCACTCCACACCCTGCCACTGGGTATCGGGGAGCTCTTGATTGCCTTCATTTACTGCCTGAAGCCAGGGCGTAGATTGTTTTGGGTGAATTGTCTCTGCACCTACCCCTGTGAAAACCCACTTTGGTTATTTCCCTTTTATAGGAGCTATATTTGGCCTCACATTAGAGTCACAAACTGCTTTCTTTCCATTCTTTGGATACTTCCCCATGCCACCATTTTCCCTCTATTTGTGATGTTTTTAAGCCTGGGGATTATCGGATTATTATGAAGTAGACCCACACTTTCCCACTATGCTTTTTATTGTTTGATTTTTGCTGCTTTTGTGTCCCCTTTAAAAATATCTTTTTAAAGATTTTTTTCCCTCAGATTAATAATTCCCAACTTTGCAAGTTTAGAATTTCTTTTTTAAAACCCGCCAGTCTTTTGTCCTTTGAATTTTTGAGCCTGACACTGGGCATGGCTGTTTCTCGTCTGTTTTTGCCAGAGGGATTCTAGACATATGATCAAAGCCATCATTAATGCTTCAGGTTTCCTGTTGAGCTATTCATACATATTACACTACCATTGTCCTGGTTCTCATTGGATTCAGCTTTGTGCCAGCAGCCTGCTCGTCTGTTTGTGCTCAAAGCATACTGTTTTAATTGGATCAGGGCCATGATTTTGGATCTCATGTGGCCGTGCCTACTATCTTTTTTTTTTTAAATATATATTTTTATTTTCACAGGCAAGTCTGACATGTTTATTCTTTGACTTAACTTTTAAAGTTATTTCAGCTTATTTTTAAAGATTGTATTAATTTTTTCATTTATTTATCTGTGTGGGTTTGTGTGAGTGTATATGTGTGGTAGGTACATGTAGCACATGTATGTATGTGTAGAGAATTAGTTCTCTCTTCCCTGTGAAGGTTCCCAGGGATGGGACTTAGCTGTCTGTAAGTGCATTTACCTGCTGAGCCATCTTATCAGACCTAAACTTTGTGATTTAAAAGTATTTGTAATTTTGCTTTTTGCACACACATACACTCACACACACACACATACACGCACGCGCGCACACACACACATACACACTCACACACACACTCAAACACACACTCACACACACACACACACACTCACACACACACTCACTCACACTCACACACACACTCACACACACACTCACACCCATACATACACTCACACACACTCACTCACACACACACTCACACACACACTCACTCACACAATACACTCACACACACATACACACTCACTCACTCACACTCACAAACACATACACACACACATACACACACACATACACACACACTCACACACACATACACACACACACATACACACACACACACATACACACACACACACACACACACACACACACACACACACACACACACACACTTTGTTCTAATAGGCTATCAAAGCTGTTTTGTTTCCTAATCCTATTGTGGTTGTAGAACTGGCTTACTTCTCTCATGCATGCTCCAGAACTTAGTGTGGTTTCTACTGTGTTGTTTTATCTTTTCTCATTCCAAACACAGGATGAGTAGAGGATTTGCTATTTATTCCATGTGCTCTCTCAGTCCTTACATCCATTGACTACACAATGGACACAAAGCTGTCAGTCCAAGCACAGAAGGCACTAAGTGGTTATTAAGAGGAATAAAAATGGCACAAGATAATATGTTTCTGGATCAGTAACCCCACAGCAATCACTGACTGACTTTCCAATCAGTTAAGTAGCTTTGCAGAAGTTTCTGTTGTTTACCAAAGACCGAGAGCTCATTTTTAATTATTCTTGTTTTGTATGAAGATCTAGTTTATTATTATCATTCAATTATATGACTCCCCTTCTTAAAAATAAAACAAAAAACCATAGTTTTTCTAGCCCAAGGTAAGCCTTAATTCACTAAGTAGACCAGGCCAAGCTTGAACTTGCAGAAATCCTCCTATCTCTGACTCCCGAGTGACTGTAATTCCTGCACTTCTGCAAAGCTACTTAACATTCCTAAAATTCATATTTTGGGAGCTATATAAAACAGGCATTCTTATTGATTTATTTATTAAATTTAACTTTTTTCTCTTATTCACTTTACATCCACCTTCTGGTCACTTCTTCCCCCATACCCCCTATCCTCCTCAGAGCTGGTGGGGGCCCTCTTCGGTATCCCTCCCCCCCCACCCCCGGCACTTCAAGTCTCTGCGAGGCTAGGTGCTTCCTCTCTACCTCCTATCCTACTGAGGCCAGACAAGGCAGCCCAGTTAGTAGAATGTATCCCACATACAGGCAGCAGCTTTTGGAAAAGTCCCTGCTCCAGTTGGTCAGGACCCATATGAAGGTCAAGCTGCACATCTGCTACATATGAGCGGGGAGGCTTAGGTCCAGCCCATGTATGTTCTTTGGTTGGTGGTTCATACTCTGAGAGCCCCAAGGGTCCAGATTAGTTGACTTTGTCGGTCTTCCTGTGGAGTTCTTATCCCCTTTGGGGCCTGCAATCATTTCTCCTATTCTTCTGTAAGAGTCTCCAAGCTCCATTCACTGTTTGGCTATGGATGTCTGTATCTGTATGAGTCAGCTGCTGTGTGGAGCTTCTCAGAGGATAACATGCTCCTGCCGGTATGGTTCAGGAGTCTGGTAGAGGTGGAGGAGAGAGAGCAGGAGAATGGAGAGTATTCAATCATAAACAATGGAAACAGTTTTCCTAAGGTTTAGGGTGTTGCCACTTCAGTGGCTTTTGAGAACATTTGCCTTCCTTCTGCAAACATGGTTGTTATGCTTTTGAGAATGCAGTGAAGTCTTCTGTTGGGAAATTAACAACAAAACCAAAGTTTTTGGCCCCTAGTAACAGGACACTTACAGGAAGCCTGGCCTCATGGGATGTTCCCCGAGGAAGAGGCAGAGGGACTACTTTGATGAAAGGGAAGGAGAGAATGAACACTTAGTGGAGGTGAGAGGTAAGCCTTTCATCTGAAATGTGGGAGAAGAAATTATGCAAGAGGAGATTGGAAGGACAGACAAACAAGATGTCTAAACTGTGGGTCCACTTTTAGATTTCTTTTGTGTTATTGTTTAAAGGAAACTGACAATAAATTTCCTTAAAATTATTAATGCCTGAGCGAAAATGTTCTAAGTATACACACATCTTAGTCAGACCTTAGGGTTCTAGACTATCAGTGGGCTTACAAAGGAAGTGATCTAGAATGTGTTTTATGCGACTGACAAGATGGCTCACCTGGAAAAAGCATTTTGCCACCAATCTTGAGGATCTGAGTTTGATCCCTGGCACCTACATGGTGTAAGGAAAGAACTGATTCCTGTGAGTTATCTTAGACCTCTGTTTGGCAACAATTACTAATGAATGAATGAATGAATGAATGAATGAAGAATGAAAGTCCCTTGTGTTTCAAGAGATAGGGTTTTTTTAGTGAGAGAGTTGGGCTGTGTGTTTGCTTCCAGCTCCATGAGGCAGTGGTAGCTTTTCTTCTCCTGAACTTAAGCCCAGTAAGTATGACTTTGCGAAGTTTATTCTTCCATAGATACCTTTATAGAGGATGGGGTTTGGATTCTACATCTCCACAGTGGCTTATAATCATCTGTAACTCCAGTTCCAGGGGATCAATGCTCTCTTCTGGTCTTCATGGACACTGCATGCACTTGACTCACCAGACATGCATGCAGGAAAAAACTCACATAGCCGTAACATTAAATAAACAATAAATATTAATAAAAGTTCAAAGTCTGGTGAACTTGAGGCCACCCTGACATACAAAGAACCCATGTGCAGCCATTATAAGAAATGCAAAAGAACTATGTTGATTTTTAAGGTTTATTTGTTTGTTTCATGTGAATGAGTGCTTTGCCCACATGCATGTCTGTGTACCATGTGTGCAGTGCATGCAGAGGCCAGAACATCCTTTAGGACTGCAGTTACAGATAGTTGTGAGTTGTATATGAGTACTGAGAATTAAACCTGGGTTCTCTGTAAGAGCAGCCTGTGTTCTTAGCCAACAAGCCTTATCTCTCTACTTTGTTCTTCTTTATCCTTTGGGTGTCAACAGAAAATAGTAATGCTATTCAGGCTCTGCTCTTTCTCAGTGAGTGAAGACCAGACTTCTCAGGAGGTGGGCTTTATTTAACAGCTAATTTAATTGGGGGAGCAAAGGCTATTTAAACTTCTGTGGGGTGGGTAGAGGCTTTCAATGTGAGTCTATGTCATTGGTTAGGGCTAAGGTCCTGGGTAAGCCTTATTTGCATGAAGAGGAATTCCAGGTACTTGCTGGACATGGCTTATAAGAAGGAAAGTTTAACCTGGATACCACTACATGATCTCCTTTGGTGGGAACATGGGTGAGGGCACCGGCCTACATGCTCTCAGACATGCTCTCAGACCCAAGGCAGTGAGGGAGTGGTCTTCTAATGCTCTTGAGATGAAATTTCCAGGATTGGACAGGACTCAACCAGACTCCTGCTTCAGAACAGCTCCTCCAGTTTCCAGGGTACCCCAGCTCCACATTGTAAGGCTGGTATGAGATTTGATTTAGAATGGGGGCTAGAAATGACCTTATAACATTTGTCAGAGAGAGAAGACTAAAGCTACCTTTTGATATCACGACAGGAATCTCATTTGTTCAAGGTAGTGTACTTGTTATCCATTTCTGTAAATGTTGCTTATGTAAAGTTTGCATATTATGGCAAGTGTGGACATGACCCCTGTAGCAGCCTGGGTGGGCAAACTCATATTTGGTATGAATGCCTATATGGCAGGAAAGAATATGATATGGTAGACAGGAAAGGATGGGTGGGGCACAGAAATTTGGAGGCAAGAGACATCTGTATTCTTCCACATTCTTCCTGCACCTTTACCATTCTACAAACTATTTTAACTGTAAGTATATTGCAAACATTTTAGGAACAGGCATGACAACTTGTTCCTGTAAACCCAGCACTTGGGAGGCCGAGCCAAGAAAATGGCTATGAGTTCAAAATCAGTAGGCTACAGGTGTGAGAGCCTGTCTTGATAAATGTCTTTTATACAAGTTTGCATTCTTCCTCCCTTCTTAAAGATAGTATAGAGTGACTTTAAAGTTTGCATATTTATATGTATAAAATAAAACAAAGTGACAATAGCTTGGAAATTGGACATATATATTATGTCCCCTCCTCCTCCCCCTCCTCTTCCTTCCCCTCCCCCACTCTCTTTTCCTCTCCCCCTCCCCCCTCCTCCGCTTCTCTTTCTGCTTCTGCTTCTGCTTCTCATCCAAATCTCTTTTATTAACAGTAAGATCCAGGGTTAGTTTTTATAGCCTCGGCTGGCCCTTTGGCCTCTGGCATGCTCGAACCTCTGGCCCTTGGAATGGTCTTTGGGTTTGGTGTGGCTGTGTGGGGTTCCTGGGGACTTGCCAAAATGTCGGTACACCTCTTGGCCCTTCTGAGAACCAGACAGGAGCACAGTGCCTCGGCCCCTGGGAGACTCCACTGGCCAACTGGTCTTACCCCCAGCTTGGAGGCTGCTCACTCACAGTGCACACACATTCAGTTTGGGCGCTTCTTCTCTCGGCCAGGAAGCTTCATCTTTCGGATCATTCAGGACAGGGGCAGAGGTGGCCGGTTAGTGAATCTCATAAATAACCTTTTAAGCACAACTGGGTTGAAGGTGGAGTTGGTCCGTCTGGCCAGGAACCTGTACAGCTTGACTAGCAGCCACAAGTTCTCCTCTCGGATGTCCTGGCTCTTGGTTCCTTGCGCCAAACCTTTTGGTCCTTGTTGTGGCAAATGTCAACACCCATGATGGCACCTCCTGCTAGGCCAGGTCCAGAAAGACCCGTTTGCTTGTTTTTAATGATGGGTGGTTACTAATATATTCCTAGAAGCCACTAGCAAGAAAAAGTGTATGGGTAGTTATAAAAAAGAGGAAAAAGTCCTAAAGCCTTTCTGAGGATAGCTTCCACCCACATAAGAAAAGCACAGGGTAACCAGAATGATGAAGGCAAATTTTTAAATGTCAATTTTATATCCTGTTATCTTCATGACTTAACAGATAGGAAAATGATTTTCCTCAGGTTACTAGTCACAGTGAGCAAGCTCTTTGTTGGAGGTAACATTGTATTATCCATCTTGGATTATCCACCCCCTGCAGCTAAATATACCCAAAGAGCAACCTGTACTAGAGATAAGGGCCATCTCAGACATTAAGGAAGCACCACACAGTCTATCTCAAAACAGCCACCCTGAGCAATTGTCGGACTGCAGCATGTGCTCACAGCGGTGAGGTACACTGGGCTGTCTCTGCACCCAGATATAGTCCAGAGCCTTCGGCCTGCAGCATTTAACAAATGTACCTACTAGAAGCTCCCAAACATCTGATCCATGAGTTTTCTTCCTTTCTTACTGTCTGCTCAAGAGGCTTCAGATTGAGATGAGACTAAGAGTGAAATCTGTTGATTGATTTATTTCAACATTCCATGCTTTGGACCATGTCATAATATTCTAGGATGCAAAGCTTGGTTGTTATCCCATCAAGTGTTGTTAATGACTGAAGGCCTCTGCTATGTCCTGCCCTGTCTTCTCATTTATATATGTGTGTGTGTGTGTGTGTGTGTGTGTGTGTGTGTGTGCACATCCTTATTTCATGTACAGAGGAGGAAATTAAAACTTAAGTGGTTAGGAATATACACAAAGGTTTGAAAATACATCTGGGATGCTCAGCGAGCACTGCCTAGTTCCCAAAGCCTGCTCTCTGGTAGGATTTTTGGGGTCAATTATGTATACTATCATATCATTTGCAAATAGTGATATCTTGACTTCTTCCTTCCCAATTTGTATCTCTTTGATCTCTTTTTGTTGTCTAATTGCTCTGGCTAGAACTTTGAGTACTATATTGAATAGGTAGGCAGAGAGTGGGCAGCCTTATCTAGTCCCTGATTTTAATGGGGTTGCTTTGAGTTTCTCCCCATTTAGTTTGATGTTGGCTATTGGTTTGCTGTATATTGCTTTTATTATATTTAGGTATGCACTTTGAATTCCTGATCTCTCCAATACTTTTAACACGGATGGATGTTGTATTTTGTCAAAGGCTTTTTCTGCATCTAATGAGACGTTCATGTGGTGTTTTTCAGTTTGTTTTTATATTGTATTACATTAATTGATTCCTGTATATTGAACCATCCCTGCATCCCTGGGATGAAGCCTACTTGATCATGGTAGATGGTCATTTTGATGTGTTCTTGGATTTGGTTTGCTAGAATTTTATTGAGTATTTTTTGCATTGCTATTCATAATGGAAATTGATCTGTAGTTCTCTTTGTTGGGTCTTTTTTTGTGGTTTAGTTATCAGTGTAACTGGTTTCATAGAATTGGGAAGTCAGTGTTTCTTCTGTTTCTATTTTATGGAATAATTTGAGGAGTACTGATATTAGATCTTCTTTGAAGGTCTGATAGAATTCTTCCCTAAAACCATTTGACCCTTGGCTTTTTTTTGGTTGGGAGACGTTTAATGACTGCATCTATTTCCTTGGGGTTGTTTAGATGGTTTATCTGATCCTGATTTAACTTTGGTACCTGGTATCTGTCTAGAAAATTGTCCATTCCATCCAGGTTTTCTAGTTTTGTTGAGTATAGCCTTTGTAGTGGGATCTGATGATTTTTTGAATTTCCTCAGCTTCTGTTGTTATGTCTCCCTTTTCATTTCTGATTTTGTTAATTAGGATGCTGTTTCTGTGCCCTCTGGTTAGTCTGGCTAAGGGTTTATCTATTTTGTTGATTTTTCTCAAAGAACCAACCAGGTTGACTCTTTGTATAGTTCTTTTTGTTTCCACTTGGTTGATTTCAGCCCTAAGTTTGATTATTTCCTGCCATCTACTCCTCTTGGGTGAATTTGCTTCTTCTTGTTCTAGAACTTTCAGGTGTGCTGTTAAGCTGCTACTGTATGCTCACTCCAGAGTAGGCACTCAGAGCTATGAGTTTTCCTCTTAGGACTGCTTTCATTGTGTCCCATACGTTTGGGTATGTTGTGCCTTTATTTTCATTGAATTCTAAAAAGTCTTTAAATTCTTTATTTCTTCCCTGACCACGTTATCATTGAGTAGATAGCTGTTCAGATTTTATGTGGGCTTTCTGTTATTTCTGTTGCTATTGAAGACCAGCCTTGGTCCGTGGTGGTCTGATAGAATGCACGGAATTAATTCAATCTTCTTGTATCTGCTGAGGTTTGTTTTGTGTCCGAGTATATGGTCCATTTTTGAGAAGTTACCATGAGGTGCTGAGAAGAAGGTATATTCTTTTGTTTTAGGATGAAATGTTCTGCAGCTATGTGTTAAATCCATTTGGTTTGTAACTTCTTTTAGTTTCGCTGTGTCTATCTATGTTTAATTTCTGTTCCCATGATCTGTCCATTGGTGAGAGTGGGGTGTTGAAGTCTCCTACTATTATTGGGTGAGGTTCAATGTATGTTTTGAACTTTAGTAGCATTTCTTTTACATATGTGGGTGCCCTTGCATTTGGGCCATAGAGGTTCAGAATTGAGAGTTCATCCTGGTGGATTTTTTCCTTTGATCAGTATGTGTGTCATTCCCTATCTTGTCTGATAACTTTTGGTTGAAAGTCTATTTTGTTGGATATTAAGATGGCTACTCCAGCTTGTTTCTTGGGATCATTTTCTGGGAAAAATTTATCCCATCGTTTTACTTCGAGGGAATGTTTGACTTTGGCTCTGAGGTGTGTCTGCTGTATGCAGCAAAATGTTGGATCCTGTTTACATGTCCAGTCTGTTAGCCTATGTCTTTTTATTGGGGAATTGAGTCCATTGGTGTTGAGAGATATTAGGGACCAATAATTGCTTACTTTTATTTTTGTTGCTAGAATTGGGATTATGTTTGTGTGTTTTTTTCTTCTTTTGGGTTTGTTGTGAAAAGATTAATTTCTTCCTTTCCTTGGGTGTAGTTTTCTTTCTTATGTTGGACTTTTCCTTCTATTATCCTCTGTAGGGCTGGATTAGTAGAAAGATATTGTTTAAATATGGTTTTGTTTTGGAATACTTTGGTTTCTCCATCTATGGTAATTGAGAGTTTTCTGGGTATAGTATCCTGGGCTAGCATTTTTCTTCTCTTAGGGTCTGTATGACATCTGCCCAGGATCTTGTGGCTTTTATAGTCTCTGATGAGAGGTATGGTGTAATTCTGATAGGTCTGCCTTTATATATTACTTGAGCTTTTTTCCTTACCCCTTTCAATATTTTTCTTTGTTCTGTGCACTTGGTGTTTTAATTATCATATGACTAGAGGAATTTCTTTTCTTGTCTCATCTGTTTGGTGTTCTGTAGGCTTCATGTATGTTTATGGGCATTTCTTTCTTTAGGTTAGGAAAGTTTTCTTTTACAATTTTGTTGAAGATACTTGCTAGCCTTTTGAGTTGGGAATCTTCACTCTCTTCTTTACCTATTATTCTCAGATTGGGTCTTTTCATTGTGTCCTGTATTTCTTGAATGTTTTGAAATAGGAGCTTTTTGTATTTTCCTTGACTGTTTGTCTATGTCTTGTATTGTATTTTCTGCTGCTGAGATTCTCTCTTCTATTTCTTGTATTCTGTTGGTGATGCTTGCATCTGTGACTCCTGATCTCTTTCTTAGGTTTTCCATCTCCAGGGATGTCTTCCTTTGAGTATTCTTTGATGATTCTACTTCTATTTTGAGATCCCAGATGGCTTTGTTCAATTCCTTCACCTGTTTGGTTGCATTGTCCTGTATTTCTTTAAGGGATCTGTGTGTTTCCTATTTAAGGGATTCTACTTGTTTACTTGTGTTCTTCTGTATTTAAGGGAGCTATTTATGTCCTTCTTAAAGTCCTCTATCATCTTCATGAAAGGAAAGTTTAGCCTGTGTGTTCAAGGGTGTGTTTGGGTATTCAGGACTTGCTGTTGTGGAAGAACTAGGTTCTGATGTTGCCAAATCAAATTGGTTTCTGTTGCTTATGTTCTTATTCTTGCCTCTTGCCATCTGGTTATCTCTGGTGTTATCTGGCCTCCCTTTCTCCGAATGGAGCCTGCCCTTTCTGTGATCCTGTGATCCTGTTATCCTGTGATCCTGGGGAGTGGAGCTGCAACTGGTGTGTGTGCCGTGTAGGATCAGGTTCAGCGCCAGGTCTCTGCTCCTGGCCAGCACCAACTATTATTACTTTCAAAGTTTTATTAGTATTTGACTCTTTAGCATCTTAATACAAAAACTGATTTTCACTTTAACACTCAGGAAACTAAATATACTTAGGTAGAATCTTGTTTGTAAATACTAAACTCAATATTAAATAAAACTGTAGACCCAGACTGTTTTTTTTTTTTTTTTTTTTTAATATATATACCTAAAGGGCTGGCCTAGATTTATAGCCAGTCCACCCTTCTGTGGTAATTCTTTAGGAACTATTTTGGAAAGGCATGGAGGAATTCTAGGCACAGATGAATACTCCAACCCTGCCCTAGGAAGCCTTAGAGAAATGAATTGGCCTTGATTGTCTTTTCCCTGTCCAGTCCTGGCAGATCATCTGCACCCAACCCCTGGGGTTAGCATTTTAGATCTTCAAATTCAAAGCGGAAGAGAGGATTTGAGTCTGAGCCATGCCTCTTTATGTGACAGAAAATGGTTGTGAATGTGTGCAGAGCCCAAAGCCTGTTCAGAGGCACTGGGCAGTGGCCAGGACTCCTTGATGTCTGTCTCTAGTACTTCCTTCTTGGCCTTTCGGCTCCCCTGGACCCTTCTCCCATCATTTATCCTCTACATTAAACCTATCCATTCCCCTAGGGCTTTGCTCTTAGCTAGTTGCTAACTAACTTCAATTACTACTTGGTAAGAATTTCCTCTGTAACAGGTTTTTTTTGTTTTTTTTTTTGTTTTTTTTTTGTTGAATTAAAGACTCCTGAATTTAAAAACCCTTCAATGTACAGAAATTAATCCTCACCCCTCCAAGCAAATCCCTTAGTTTTGTTTTGTGTTGACAGAGCTATTTCTGAAGAACTTAGGCTGGATTTGAACCATGCTCCTGCCTCAGCCTCCCAAGCACTGTGGTAACGGGTGTGACTCATCATATCCAGCACAAAATAAATTTCAAAAACTGCCCAGTTATAGGAGTCATCATATGTTTTCTGTCACATGTAGAATCTATCTATCTATCTACCTATCTATCTATCTATCTATCTATCTATCTATCTATCTATCTATCTATCTACCTATCTACTTGCCTACCTACATATCCCTGTATAGAAATACACACACACAAAAACACATACACTGGACTTAATTTCCCTTTTTATAATTTCTGCTTATGGTGTCAATTTAAAATAAGTTTAATTTGTTAACAGTTTGTTTTGTATGTGGTGTGATAGTCTTAATCACCAACTTAATGAGATCTAGAATGACCTGGGAGATAAATTATGTGCTGTAGGGGGTTATATTGATTACGTTAATTGAAGTGGGAAGACCCATCCAAATTCCTTGGATGGTGTGCTGGTTAGGTTTTTAGATCAACTTGACACAATCCAGAGTCATCTGAAAGGATGAAACCTCAACTGAGAAAATGCCTTCGTAAGATCCAGCTATAGAGCATTTTTAAAGTTAGTAATGGATGGGGAGGACCCAGCCCATTGTGGGTGGGGCCATCCCTGGGCAGGTGGTTCTAGGTTCTATAAGAAAGCAGGCTGAGCAAGCCATGATAAACAAGCCAATATATAGCAGCCTCCATGGCCTCAGCATCAGCTCCTGCCTACAGGCTCCTGCCCTGATTTCCTTCAGTGATGGACAGTGATGTGGAAGAGTAACTGAGACAAACTCCTTCCCCAAGTTGTTTTTGGGCATGATTTCACCACAGCAATAGAAACCTTGACTAAGATGGGATCTTAGACTACAGAGACAGGAGAAAGGGAGCTGAGCATAAGCTTCATTGCTCTCTGTCTCCTACTGTGGACCCCTCCTTCCAGCTGCTTTCCTCCAGCAGCGTGATGTCCCCGCCACGATGGACTGACTGTACTCTGGAAGTGTAAACCAAAACAAGCACATTCTCCCCTAGTGTCTTATGTCAGGGAACTTTACCACAGTAAGAAGTAACCAAGGCCTGGGGTAAAATTTCCACCAACTTAAGTTCTATCCATTGAGGGCTTTGGATCTTCCTTCTTCTCTTCTAATCTGCTTATAAGAGGATTTTCAAGGCAGCCCCTAGGGATCCTAGCCTTTGTTCTAGGGAACAGCAGGACATTCTCACAGGGAAGACAGTGGACTTGCAGAGCCTGAGCCTTACATGGCTGTGTCGAAGTTTTGTAATTCTAGATGTGGTTGTGCAGTACAGGCTTTTTTGTGTCCCTTGGCTCTTGGAGCAGGAAGAGATCTAGTAGCATATACCCTATCAGCATGTGGGTAGATGGTTGTTGAGTTATTTTTCTTTGTTTAACTCTGAGGCTTTCTCTAACTCTTTTTTTTTTTATGACCAATTAGACTGCTGACCTTTATTATATTTCTCTTTCCTACTCTTCAAGTTCTGCCTTTTAACAGCAGAAGTATACTCTGTAATATCAAGTCACCTTACCCCTGGCTTAGGTACAGTCAGCATGGCTAAATTAGTCATGGCTAATTAGACACAACAGGCGTGTCAGGTTCTTTATGTTAGTACTACTCGTTAATAAAACTATGCAACGAAAGCACCACTATCTTTGTTTTATAAAGAGAATTTAAAATGCTACGTTCTTTTAAACCTTCACTGCACTGTACAAAATTATTCTTTTCCCAAAGCCTGTTGCACTTGCTCATTCACAGATGACAGCAATTCCACCTATGGGCACGGAACACTCTGTTTTGTTAAAATAAACAACTTAAATAGTGTGAAGATGATAGATAGCACCCCTACAACTCTGATCTCAGGAAACTTACAGGTCAGACAGGCAGACAACAACTGAGTATGGTCACCAAAATATAAGTTAGGAACTATGTGATTCTCTAAGGTAGTTTCGAGGTCATTATCACCATGATAGTGTCAAATACAAAAGGAAGCTGTCAGTGACTGAGGGAATGTTTGAGCAAACTGGTGTCAGAAAAGTAAAGTAGATATCCCAGAATTCAGAGGAAAGATGAGTGGATTGGAAAAGGTTCCACATACAGAGTATGTACCATTTGCAGAGAACTGAGCACATCCCAGAGGTGAAAGAAGCTGTTGTGAGTGACCAGAATACGTAGCCAGGGGTGGAGGTGTGCTGCATGAGGTACAAAATGGACAGAAGTCAGATGCCCAATGCCCAGGAGTAGCTGTGATGAACATGTGACCTGAGATCCCATGGGAAAGTCCTTGAGAAACTGACCACTCTGGGCTTACTCACTTATCAAAATTCCCAAACACAGAAACAACAGTCTTGGCAGGAAGATGAATACAAGTGCCATAGACACGGCTCAGTGTGTAAATCACTTGGCACATAATATGAAGACCTGAGTGTGAATCCTTTGGACCCATGTAGAGATGGGCAGTAGCTTCTGTGATCCCAGAACTCCTATGGTGAGATGGGTCGAGGAGGAGGAGACTCGCTGGAAGCCTGTTATCTCCATTTAGGGTACCAGCAAACAAGAGGACCAGTCTCACACAAGGCAGTTGATGGAGCCTGACACCCAGCGTTGTACTCTACACATGTACTTCAGCATGTGCGAGTGCACGCACGCCCCCCCATCCACCAAACACATCACACACATGTACAGACATATACTGAATAATAATAATATTATGGCATTCAAATCATTGAAAGTTTGGAAGAAAAAAATATGCTATGAACAATCTTTTAATGTTAGAAGTATCTTTCAAGTTAGAAGTTAGATTAACTGCTTTTTTTTCCAAACTTTTTTTTTTCTCATTTGGGTTCTGAAATATAAGATTAAAAAAAAAAACCCTCTATCACAGTGTTTGAAGCAAAGACCATTATTCTCAATGCCAAGTTTGTTGTTTGTCAACTTAGGAGTCAACTCAAAAGGAGACTTTTCAGGCACTGCTCCGTATAGGAGAAGCTATGATGCACACTAGAAGGGGAAGACAAGTATTTCTGCTTGAATGTAAAATACATAAATTGCCTGGGTCATAGGGTCAGGATATTGGGCTCAGGACCTACTGTTTTCAGTTACATGATCTTGCATGAGTCAGCTCATTGACATTATTTCAGAAGTGTACCAATCTCAAAGGGTTTTATAGGATTAATAATGACACAGATAATGAAAATATAAATGTACCTGGATATTATACTTATTTCTTTCTTTAAAAATAATATCTCTTAGTATTTTTAATATGTAGATGTGTATTAGTGCAGGTGCCCATAGAGGCTGAAAGGGGCTGTCCTAAACTCTTGGGGTTGGGCTACAGGTGCTTGAGTCCTCTGTATGAGCAGCAACTCAGAACTGCTGAGCCATCTCTCCAGCACTGGTTCTCTCTTTCTTTCTATTCTCTTCTCATTTATTTATTTTTTGAAATGTTAATGATTTAGTTTATAGATTTGTGCATTTGTGATGCACAGGCAGGCAGATTTCTGAGTTGGAGGCCAGCCTCGTCTACAGTCAGGGTTCCATAGTGAGACCTCAGTTTGAAAAATGGTATGTTACTATTATAGACATTTGTGTGCATTAATGTTATTTCCAATGGTTCCAGTTACAGTCATGGAAAAGCATGTGGATTATAACACTGATTTACATAGTCACACCATTTTTCCATTCTTCTGTGACTGAACCAAGAGAATAAGTTGACATACAGGTTTGGTTTCCACAAATCTGTGTGGTCTCTTAATTGAAGGCATGCAGAATAGAAGACAGGATCCTTTTGAAAATTATGTTTGAGTTTTGCTGAAAGCTTCTTCAGCAGTATAAACAGTCAATAAAGCTTTCTACAGAAAACACACACACACACACACACACACACACACACACACACACACACACTAAGCCCCTCATGGAAACAAGCAACTTTTATCCTTAAAAACGGCCTCTTACTACCAACAAGAAAAATAAAATATAGAATTAAAATATTTTAGTTAAATAAGAACAAGAATTTGCTAATTGGTTTTGAAATACCATCTGAGCAGGTATTTAGAATGCTTGTTTTCCCATTGTCTAGAATCAGAAATGTACTATTAGTTGTTAACGACTTGTCAAGTTTCATCATCCCATGGTCTTCTTTATTGTTAAACTTGAGTCATAGAGGTACAAGGTAAAATCAGAAATTTTAAGTGTTCCTAAAATATAAATGTATAGCAAGAACATGTGTGATTAGAGACATTGTCTTCACCCTGAACTTGATCAATACTCAGTTTAAAGAAATTCTTAGCATGAGAATTTACACACACAGTCAGCAAGCACAGGCACATTGTGCATTCTCATTGGGGGCGGGGGATGGAAAAGGCACTGTTAAATTATTCAGGAAATCACCAGAGCATTTACACATAAAGTATTAAGTGTTGCAGAAGTACATTGACTTTAAATGAGTAAGAAATCCAAGGATTCCCTATTTGGATCCCCTGCCGCATTCCTCTTGCCATATGTATTCGATCCCACGTTCGTTGGTGGGAGGACTGGACCAAGGTTGTTGCTGGAACGAACCAAAAAGTTTGCCAGGCGTTGTGTGGCACACGTGGCCGTGTTGCACTTCCGTTTGTCCATCTGAGGGTTGGTACCACTGAAAAAATAAGGAAGAAGAGCCAGGTTGAGAGGCAACCATGTCACCTTCACCAATTGTCTTGTCTTTGAAACCATATTATACAAGAAAATACTTAATGTTTAAAGAGTTTTGGCAATGTTTCCAAACACCAGATATTAAATTTTAAATAAGGATGACATTTCCCAAACTGCAGCTAGGATTAGAAGTTGCTCTGTGAATTGGAAAACTGATAGATAGACAGATAGGTAGGTAGATAGATAGATAGATAGATAGGTAGATAGATAGATAGATAGATAGATAGATAGCTATAAGATAGTAGACATCATGAACTATTTCTGCAGTGTAATCTCTGTTTGAAGATGCTCTTGGCAGTGATGGGGGCATAGTATAGAGTTCTTTACAGGCAAGTTGTGGGACTGGACTGTGACTACTGACTAGAGGGAAATAACAGCATCTTAAGTTATTCTAAATAAAACATTGAGTTAATGAAAGGACCACTACTCCTCATGAAAGACTCATTAAGAACTCTTAAGCTTATTTCATAGAAACAAAATTGCTCCCCAAGGGAAGCTCCCACCTAAAGGTGATGTGAGCATGCCAAAGACTCTTCAAAAATAATCGTTAGGATGCTGGGAAAGGGTGAACCAGCTAGTGCAAGAAATGATAGGCATTTTTCTTAAGGACTTGCCTACATTAACATTCATATTTAGAGGTATGCAGACATTCCTGGGAGCTCCCAGTGATCCAAGTACACATGAGCATGTGTATGTGTATCCCCATTACCATAAAAAGTCACTGATGTAAAGATGTGCATTGAGACATATTAAAGATATCTTGTTAGCATGTACAAGATAAATGATTATAAGAAAACACAAAAAATAAGGTGTCAGACAGTAATGCTGTGAATTATTCTATTTTGGAGTAAAAGATCATCCACAGACACACCTGCTACGGGTATTGAGCAAATCTCTGTATGTACAAGAAGAATGATACAAATTACTAGCAGACACATTTGTTATGCTATTGAATTTCCCATAATCATTCAATTGTTCTGCTTATCAGAAATTTCATATTGCTTTTACAGTTATTTTTAATCATAAAATAAGCCAATTGAAAATTACAGTTAGTTCTGAGAACGCCCAGTGAAACCCTAACTCTTGAAATGACAAAAAACATTTTCTGATAATTCCTGGTATTATTACTCATAAAAATGATGTAGAAATGTATGCATGCACATCGACACAGACATTCACCCAAGAACAAATACACCAGGGGAAATAAAGAGATAATGACGATAATTCTAATGAAAGACTTAAATTACATTCCTTTTCAAAAGAAAAATTAATTCTTCATGCTATCAACGAGTGGCTAAGTTTGGTCTTTTAAGAATATATGGGGCAAATTGATTTAGGCACTAATTCTCATTACCTTATTTAAATGAGATTCATAAATTTGGACTCAGGAATCTTTTAAATAGATGGAAAATTACAGTTTTAAGTGGCTTCCATTTGAAGGTTGTAATTATTATTATTCTGTCAGCTGTCTTAAATTACCTTAGATTTCTTCAAACTACCATTTAGTTTTCTTTATTTACCTTTGAAATTTCCAACAAACCTTCTTCAGAAATTATGATTATAAGTATGTACAGTCTACACATTACAAACATTTCAGGTATCACTAATTTATATCCACAGGGGCTCAAAAGTCATCTTCTGATGTAAAATAACTTCTTATAACTCTGTAATGTCACAGTATGGAGTGACTTTCGAATGACTTTAAAACTAATTTTGAAATTTAACTTCTTAATATCATTCATTTGCTTCCTACTTTTTTTTTTTAAGTAAAATATACTTACAGACCCTCTGGAAGAGGGAGAAGAACCTGTAAGTATCCACCAGAATTCCAACTGATATAAAAACAATTTTTTTTTTATTTTTGTTGATGGAATTCCTTGAGTTTCTTTCAGCACTGCAATCACTCAGTGTGGATGTCTGTGTTTCAGTTGCCCCGCCATCCTACCCTGGGTTTGCCCCTGTTTGTCCTAAAACATTTTCAGGCCGACGTCTCTAAGCATGCCTGTCTATTAATCGTCAATCCTTAGTTGCTGACCTTGTCCTTAAAGAACACAGGGTTATGAAACCACTTAGCTTTAAGTACTTCTCATAGTCAGGATTTGCTTAGAAAATGAATGGTTTACATAGCAGTGTGGAAATCTGATTTCCCGACACTTTTCAAAAGAAGTAGAAATTTTCAGGTCACCAACCTTCTGACAGGTGTAGCTCTCAAGTGGTTTAATGCCACAGAGAGGATGAGGAGGACAGCTGGCAGTTTGGAGAAGCACATCATTTCTCAAGATCCTTGAAAAGAAAGAAAAAAAAACACACAGAAATCAAGCTACCTCCTTCTGTTCTGATTGATGCAAGTGTAAATTGGAACCATCAAAGAAAGTTTAAAATGTATTTTATAAAGATCTCTGTTATTTTTCCTTTTTTTTACTGATGCTCAACACCTTTGAAATCATTCCAAATGTTCAATTTTCTTTGTAAAACAACCTGAGACTTTCTATTACAACACACTATTCTTTTACTCTTTTTCCTGAAATGCGTGCGTGCGTCCTACAGGTAACACAAAGATTGTTTTCTTTTACTAAGTATTATCTTCCCTAGCACAGGGTATCCTTTACCTTTCAGTGGTCCGAGGCAGCAATATCAGAAAATGCCTTGGCAGCCTGAAGCTTCAGGAACTACAGCCCAAGTCTGCATGCACGGCTTGGCAATTAGCAAGCTGGCTCTTATATATCCTTCAACTTGCTTAGCTCTGTCACCAGAGAGACTGTCATTAATGTCCATCCTGTAGATGAAAGTGTTTCATTGGCAGATGGAGCAGGTGGGAAATCAACACATTAACACTTGGGTAAATATTAGTAGACCAAGTACTGAGTGCCTTTGTGTGGGTGATGGCGCATCAGGGGCCGTAGGCGTTTAGAGTTTCTTTTTTTTCTTTTTTTTTTTTTTGTGAAATACAAGTGAATTTTTGAACAATTAAGTCTGACAGTAAGGAAGTGACTTTTTAAAAGATAGTAATTAGGAATAACAATAAAGTACATTTATATGCAAAGAGAATGCTAGGGAAATGGAGAAGTCATAGCTGAGGGCAAATGATCCTCTTTCTCAGTGTCATGGATACTCAGAAACATTTTATCATACCACAGTAAGAACTGTTTTTAAAAAGTACATAAACTGGAACCACCCCCCCTGACATCTCTCAAACACTGGATCACTAAACAGACAGCACACACCAGCTGATCTGAGGCCCCCAACACACATACAGTAGAGGACTTCCTGGTATGTGTTCCTTCTGAGATGATGCACCTAACCCTCAAGAGACTGGAGGCCCCAGGGAGTTTAAAGGTCAGGGGGGGGGGTGAGGGTTGGGGGCATCCACATGGAGAAGGCGGTGGGTGGAGAGGAGGTATGGGATGTGGAGCAGTCTGAGGGTGGATGGGGAGTGGGGTGGGGAATGGAATATAGAGTGTAAAAAGTAAATTAATTTAAACAAGTCAATAAAGATCCATATAATAAACTGCATTATTCAATTACTATAAAAGTATATAAAAGGGAAAAATAACTGGACTCAGATTTAAAAAAAAAACTACAGGGAATTTGGAGGGAGTGTGTGAAGTGCGGAGCTTTCTGGGAGCAGCTGGAGGGAAGAACGGGGTTGAATTTGTTCAAAGCACATTTGTATGCATGTATGAAAATCTCAAGGGGTAAAGAAACAATGTATATCTTTAAAGGAAAGCAAAAGTCATTCATAATGATATGCAGAACACCAAATCTTTATGTCTAAAGATTTATCTATCAGGAATAAGATAGACACCTCATTGTACATAGGCACATATCGTTTACTCATTATTGATTGATTTGTTGATTGAGTAGTTGGTTGATTGTTTGTATGTGTTCACATTTAAGTGTGTTTTTTTAAATTAATTTATTTTTTACATTCCATATTCCATTCCCTGCCCCTAACCACTCTCCCACTGCTCCACATTGCACACCTCCTCCCCAGCCCCCCTGTCTCCACGTGGTTGCCCCCTCCCCACCTGACTTCTAAACTCCCTGGGGCCTCCAGTCTCTTGAGTGCCTTTATGTAGCGGCCTGAGGACAACCTCAGGAGTCAGCCTTAGAAGGGCTAAGTTGTCTTCACTGATACAGAATCTATCATTGACCTGGAACTCATCAGTTAAGCTACTATGGCTGGCAAGGGGGTCTGAGAGACCTCTCTGTTTCAGCTTCTCTAGTTCAGGGATACGATGGACATACCATCACTCCCTACAGTTTATAGAGGTCCACAAGGCAGGTTCTTGTGTGACTCAAGCTCTTTACTGACTGAGTTGTCTCCTCAGCCCCTGATACCTTATTTAAATGGAGTTTGTTCTACAACAGCTTTCTAAGAGAAAGAGCACAGGAAAATTCATGGTCTTCTGTTTCTAATCATATCCTTATTCCATTTAAGAGATTCCATATTGTTCTGATATGCAGCCTCATGCTGCCCAGTCTGGTATTGAACTTCATACGTAGTCGAGGATGACCTTGAACTCTTAATCTCACCTCATCTCCAAAGTGCTTGTATTGCAAATGCCACTCCTGGGTTTTAGTTTAAGTTCACTCTCTTAAAAGTGTATCCTTATGTTTGATAGGTAGCATATACTTTTTATTTTTACTTTTGAAGACATTATATGTCAGCTATAACCACTTAACTAGCCATACAGCTTAATCACTGGTATGTCTAAAAAGAAAAGTGGTGTTCTTATAGAGAGAAGTAGTTCCTGATTATACTGTGTGAATTTTATAAAACTCTGTAGAAACCCTTTTGATCTTTTCTTTATTCTTGGCCTATGAAATTTCATCTGATGTATTTTGGGCTATATTTCTCATCAGAGTGGGAAACCTGCATTTTAAGTATATAAACCTGAGCCTTCCCAATCTGGGACTGAACTGCAGATTCTCTGAACACT